>NW_028270177.1:34698757-35033963 GCF_037043375.1 Chiloscyllium plagiosum
AAGTGTAAAGCTCCACTATGTGTGGTGTGTTTTTGTTATGAAGTGAGTTTTTTGGCTTATTGTCAAATCCCTGAGCTGGAAGGTACAGAATTCAGAGCCCAGTCGTGTCTGGTGGGTCTGGGTGGCTTCCCATCATCTTATCAGTGTGAGCCCAGTAAACAGTCTTGTTATGTCGGACTTAACGATCCTATCAATTGACGATGCAGACAATCTTCGCCCAGGAAGTAACATCGCAGCCTGTCAGAGTGTGAATCAGCCTCGAATCTTTCCACTCTTTCGACTATTCTCAAAGGGAAGCATGCAAAGAAACAAAACAAAACCAAAAAATGACACCCAAAGGAATAAATTATAGTCTTAAAAGTCAAGCATATCTTATTGCAATATTTAACAGAGGACACCATATCAATTTTAGCTATTTTACATTATTATGATTGTTTGGATTCACTTTCTGTAGGGATTCTGTTCAGTCTTAAGTAAACGTCAGGACTAAATGGTTATTCACGGTATAATATGGCACTAATCAAATGGTCAATTCACTGTAATAACGTCAAATTAAATAGAGGTGTTCCTGCTTCATAAAGTACATACACAGTGAACGTTACACGAGTAAAGTATGCTGGAGTTTTCGAAGACAATAAATAGCTCCCACATGCTGAATAAATGATGGAACTGAGTCATCTGTAAGTCTGCAGGAGCCGCTGTAGTGAACTAAACGTGGCATCTCTGATGTGTATCTTCTTATTGCCAGTGCTGTCGGATTTTATTTTTAGGTTCTCTTGGTATCATTTCCAAGTTAGAAGGGTAGCACATTGGGCTGTAAAGTGGAGCAAGTCACTGAAATTGCTTTAGCCCATGCTGGTTATATAAGCGTAATAATTAACTTGTAAAGTTAACTCAGAAATGTACAGCACTTCTGCAGTGAATAACCTCGACCCCTGACCCAATTGGGGCTGTGTCAATGCACACTAGTTTTCAAGTCATAGAGATGTACAGCACGGAAACAGACTGCCTGTCCAATGCGTCCAATCTGTATTGCAAACTTGAAAGGGTTCGGAAAAGATTTACAAGGATGTTGCCAGGGTTGGAGGATTTGAGCTTTAGGGAGAGGCTGAATAGGCTGGGGCTGTTTTCCCTGGAGCGTCAGAGGCTGAGGGGTGATCTTATAGAGGTTTATAAAATCATGAGGGGAATGGATAGATAAATAGACAAGGTATTTTCCCTGGGGTGCAGGAATCCAGAACTAGAGGGCACAGGTTTAGGATGAGAGGGGAAAGATATAAAAGAGACCTAAGGGGCAACTTTATCATGCAGAGGGTGGTGCGTGTAAGGAATGAGCTGCCAGAGGAAGTGGTGGAGGCTGATACAATTACAACATTTAAAAGGCATCTGGATGATTATATGAATAGGAAGGGTTTAGAGGGATGTGGGCCAAGTGCTGGAAAATGGGACTAGATTATATTAGGATATCTTGTTGGCTTGGACGAGTTGGATTTGCAGTTCTTTGTTCTGCCCTTTTCAAGTACAGTTCAGAAGCAAACCACTGCTGCGTGTGAGAAATGAAATCACCTGCATGATGTACTGCATGACCACCAATACATAGTCATTATAATGCAGGAAATGTGGTGGCTACACAGCACCTCCCTTCCCCCCACCCCCCTCCTTTAATGTGATAATGAGCAGATGAAATTTTTTTGTGGAGTTGTTTGAGGGTCAGGTTGAGCTTTAAGAGCGTCTAGGTCTAGTAATTTGTCACCACAAAACCACTCATTACATGCAGTTCTGGGCCATCTACTGGGAAAGTAGTATTTCATAATCTCCAACTGAACAGGCACATCCTGCATTAATGTCACCATTTCTCTCCACCTCCTCTCACTATACAGAATCCCTACAGTTAGAAAACAGGCCATTTGGTCCAACAAATCTATACTGACCCTCCAAAGAGGAACCCACCCAGACACATTCCCCTGCCCTATTACTCTACATTTACCCCTGACTGATGCATGTAACTCACACACCCCTGAACACTACGGGCAATTTAGCATGGCCAATTCACCTAACCTGCACATCTTTGGATTGTTAATGAGACATTTTAAGGAGAAGTATTGGGAAATATGCTCCAACTGTCTCACAGTCAGAAGATTAGATTAGATTAGATTACTTTACAGTGTGGAAACAGGCCCTTCGGTCCAACAAGTCCACACCGACCCGCCGAAGCGTAACCCACCCACACCCCTACATTTACCCCTTACCTAACACTACGGGCAATTTAGCATGGCCAATTCACCTGACCTGCACATCTTTGGACTGTGGGAGGAAACCGGAGCACCCGGAGGAAACCCACGCAGACACGGGGAGAACGTGCAAACTCCACACAGTCAGTCGCCTGAGTTGGGAATTGAACCCGGGTCTCTGGCGCTGCGAGGCAGCAGTGCTAACCACTGTGCCACCGTGCCGCCCAAGAATAGCGGTTAAACTAAATGCACAATATGCACTGTTAGAACCAATAATATTTGGTATTGTTGGTTCTGAGGAAGTGTCACTTGACCCAAAACTTTAACTCTGATTTCTCTCCATGGATGCTGCCAGACCTGCTGAGCTTTCCCAGCAACTTCTGTTTGTGTTTCTGATTTACAGCATCCGCAGTTATTTTGGTTTTCATTTAATATTTGCCATTGTCCTGTTGTGAGGCAGCAGATAATTAAGTGAAATCTCGTTTTTAAATAGTGGCTTCTAGATCTCTAGATGTCCTAAGCTTTACAGCTAGTGAAATGGTTTTGAAGTTTAGTCATTGTTTAATACTGGAAACATCACGCCAATTTTCTTGCAACAAGCTACCCAGAATGGCAGTGTGATAATGAACAAGTAATCTATTTACACTGGTGGTGGTGGAGAGATAAATATTGAGTAACTCCCTGCTGTTCTCTACTATCACATGTGACCTTTCACATTTCCCTGAGGTGGCAGGCAGTGATCTGGTTTCACGCTTCAAATGAAAGGTGGCACCTCTAACAGTGTGGCATTCTCTTGGAACAGTATCAGCTGAGATTTTGTGCAGAGCTTCCTGCATGACATAAAACATACCAGACAGTGGATAGAAACAAGCAATTCAGACAAAACAACAATGCCCAGAGGATGACTGTTGAGATTCAAGGATCTGCCTTGGATGGGAGTGTGAAATAGGCTGTCATGAATTGCAGTCTAGATTAGAGTGGCGCTGGAAAAGCAGAGCAGGTCAGGCAGCATTCGAGGAGCAGGAAAATCGACGTTTTGGGCAAAAGCCCTTCCTGAAACATCCATTTTCCTGCTCCTCGGATGCTGCCTGACCTGCTGTGTTTTTCCAGCACCACTCTGATCTTGACTCTAATCTCCAGCATCTGCGGTCCTCACTTTCGCCCTGTCATGAATTGCAGTGCTAGCGGTCCCTTGGTCCAATTTTATTGAAAAGCAGGATCGGGAGTGAAACCTGCTGCTGACTCTCTTGTTAATTTACAATCACTGCCCAAGATGGAATTTTCCCTGCCCTTTTGTTGTATATCATTGAAATAAACATAAGGCTATTATTCACAGTGAGGAACAGGTATGAAAAGAAAACTGATGAAACAAAATGGCCTTAACTTTCAAAACATCTACTTTATAACGCTAGACTACATATTATCAAAATGATTCCCTTTGAATGATTTGAATTAGACACTGAGAGTCTGCTGTATTAACCTTCCATTGCAAATGTGTTAATGGGCTGTCTCATTATTAAGGTTACATTGAGGTGGGGAAGTGCATACTGTCTGTGCACACACATTCTATAGACAGGATTATTTGACATTTTAATGGACAGACAGGGCTGCACAGTGGCTGAGTGCTTAGCACTTCTGCCTCACAGTGCCAGGGACTTGGGTTCGATTCCATCCTTGGGAGTTTGCACATTCTCCCTGTGTCTGTGGGGTCTATCCTTTGGATGCTCCGGTCTCCTCCCACAGTCCAAAGATGTGCAGGTTAGGTGGTTTGGCCATGTTAAATTGCTCATAGTTGCCAAGGATATGAAGACTGGGTAGATTAGCAAAGGGTTACAGGGTTACAGGGATAAGGTAAGGAAGTGGGTCTGCGTGGGATGTTCTTTGGATGGTCGGTGTGGACTTAATAGGCCAAAGGTCCTGCTTCCAAACAGTCGGGATTCTGTGATTCTGTGAAGCTAACCCTGTAAGGAGTGATCTGATACAATGAACAGCAATGCAGGGGGGGGGGGGGTATTGATTAAAATCACCACAGTCCTACTCTCATGAGAGAGAAAACTGGTGGTGAGTTTAACCTGGGGATGGGGTCACCATGTCTCAGGCAAGGAGTGAGATAGGTAGCACCTTCATTGTAAGCTCAACTGGTACAGGAACTCAGCCCACACTGTTAGCAGCACTACACATTACAAACCTGCTGCCCTGTGAACTGAACTAACTGACCACCATTAGGATGTTTCAGCCTCACAGTTGGAAGTTTATACAATGTACCTGCTCAGATTGGTAGACTGCACTGACAGTGAGCCTGAAATAAACTGCACCTCTACCATGTCACAGTACCAAACAGGATTGAACCTGCTTATAGTTCCCAGTAAAGTGGCACCTCCTTCCTGCTGTGACTTGTGAGGTGAGAGATTATTTAGTCACCATCCATAATGATGTCGTAAATTAACTGGTGAATGGTTTGAAGAGAACTTGCTTCAGTTTTGTGCTATCATTGAAACAGATGGGACATTCACCCATATATTTACACTGTTTCCACGCACAGTGTTCAGACTGGGCCTCGTTACGGGATTTGAAATATAGCTTTCTTCTTGATGGAACAGTCTGAAGTAAAGGCTTGAGCTCCAATGGGATTTCCCAATGATATCCCTAACCATGTGACTGAATGTCAGCTTGCATTGTATTAACGCCAATTCATTCTCATTATTTGAACCCTCAGGCTACACATTATGAAGAGAATTTGTAAAATGAGGTTTTGGACAGATTAATATTCTCCTTTTTCAGGTATCCTGGAAACAATTATTATTAATCTGGTCCTAAGAATTGATATTCAAGAAAATGACTCTAAAGATAATCAACAACCATCAAATCAGAGGTCCCATTATTTGTTACTTTTTTGCAGATGATTTTACAATAAATTGCCAGCACATTTGATTGCACTATTAAAGAGATTTATTTGCCAATCACTCTCCCGGTGACCAGTTACAATGGTCATGGTCAATTTTCAAAATGCATTTGCTTACAATTCCTCAGACTAATCGGGATGAAAGTTGAAATGAGTGTGAACAAATTAGAGATGTACAGAAGCAACATGTTCCACAATTTCCTGGTCTTGCCGTCCAATTTTGGAAGAAGCGTGATAAAAATCAGTACAAATAGAGTCATAGAGTCATACAGCATGGAAACAGGCCCTTAGGTCCAATCAGTCCATGCCAACCAAAATTGGACAGCAATTATGGAACATGTTGCTTCTGTACATCTCTAATTTGTTCGCACTTATTTCAACTTTTAGCCAACCATGTTCCTAATCTAGTCTCACCTCTCTGTGCTTGGCCCACATCGCTCCAAACCTTTCCTATTCATGTACTTATTTGAATGTCTTTTAAATGTTATAACCGTACCTAACACCAACACTTCCTCTGGAAGTTCATTCGCACACGAACCATTCTCTGTGTATAAGAATTTCCCCTCGTGTCTTTTTCTAAAACGTTCTCCTCTCACCTTAAAAATATGCCCCCAATCTTGAAACTCCCATCCAAGGTTAAAGACACCTACCAAATTTACAAGTTTACCAAATGAAACACGAACAAAAGAGACCAGAATACTGAATAACTTAACCTATCCGAAACCCCAACAGATTAACCCAACTTAATGATGCTGTTCCAAATGCTTGCAACAATCCCCATAAATACTCTGACCAATAAAGGAAAGCATACCAAACGCCTTCTTCACTATCCTACCTACCTGTGACTCCACTTTCAAGGATTCAAGGAGCTATGAACCTTTTCAGAGTCTGTGTCTTTTACGACCTGTCTGCAGAAAACAGCCAAGGACAACATAACCTTGTTGATGGATTAGCATCATCACACACACTTATGGAATGAGCTTCCAGTGGAAGTGATTGTGGCAGGTTCATTGACAATATTTAAAAGGTAATTTGGACAAATGCATGGATAGGAAAGGTTTAGAAGGATATGGGGCAAGATTAGAGTGGTGTTGGAAAAGCACAGCAGGTCAGGCAGCATCCGAGGGGCAGGAAAATTGACGTTTCGGGCAGGAACCCTTCATCGTTCCTGAAGAAAGGCTCCTGCCCGAAACGTAAATTTTCCTGCTCCTCGGATACTGCCTGACCTGCTGTGCTTTTCCAGCACCACTCTAATCTTCTCTCTGATCTCCAGCATCTGCAGTCCTCACTTTCACCCTTAGAAGGGTATGGGCCAAGTGCAGGGAAATGGGGTTAGCATAAATGAACATTTTGGTTGGCATGGACCAGTTTGGGCCAAAGGGCCTGTCTCTATTCTGTTGGACTCTATGCTCTATATCTATATCCCTCATGATTTTATAAATGCCTCAACCTCCTACTCTCCAGAGAAAATACTCCAAGCCTATCCAGCTTCTCCCCATAACTCAAGCCCTCCATTCTGGCTAACATCCTGGTAAACCTCTTCTGAACCCTCTCCAGATTAATAATATCATTCCTACAGCAGAGCCACCAGAACTGGGCACAGTACTCCAGAAGAGGCCTCACCAACGTCAGTACAACCTCAATATAATGGCCCAACTCCTATAATCAAAGGTGTGAGATATTGTATTCTAGGTCCTTTCACTAACCTACTCAGAAGTGCTTTTTATTTCCCACTCACAAGCACTTTATATTTATTCATTCATAACTAACCCACTCACAAGCGACATTGCATTCCTATTTCATTCATTCATAACTCCCTAGAATAACATGATTTCATTCATTCATAAAACAGTGGTTTTGTAGTATATTTTACTATCTTAAGATAGACCAAATTAAAACAATCCTTTCAATCCATTACTGCTTTTTCACACCTTATCAGCCCTTGCTACAAGCAGTGTTTGGGCCTCTTGATATCTGAATAAGTGTAGCGTACTCAGAACGGTACCATCCTCGCTACCATGTCTATTAATCAACCCTTACCAACCATATCCCAGGCCTGAAACACCAAACAGTTTCCCCAGCTAGTAATTGTTTTTAACTGGGCCGTTATCCCTTTAAGAAACTAACTGTCACAACAGTGCTTATGTGAAATTACATGAATGAATGAAACTCACACTGGCAAATAGTAAACAAATCTAACAACCCAGTTGTGGTAATCAGTTTAAAATCCATTGTTCTTTTATTAATTTCTAACTTATTTAGAGCATATAGGCTTAGTGCTTTCTAATAACATTTACTAACTTAAAAGACAAAAGGACTAATACCTCTTCATTATTCAAGCAGATCAGACAGACAGGCTTAATCCTATCAGGAGGAGCAGCCAGCACTCAGCCCATGTTTTAACCCATCCCCTGTCTCCCAGGACAGAAGCCCCTCGAAGCTTTGTGTGCTATATAATGAATTTGTTTTCTGGCCACTGACTGACCAAAAATTCTGTTGGGCCTAAGGTACCAAGATAATGTAGGGTCTGACCCAGAATTCAACTGAGGGTCACTGGGGTCCTGATCCCAGAAAGAAATCCAGTCACCAACTGGTTTTGAGATGGCCCTGTGTCAAAGACTCCAGTTTGGCTCCATTGTTATGGTGCTGCATATGACAGACTTCAGCCTCTCAAACGTCACTGTTGCAAGGGTAACTACTTCAGGCCCTCCACTAATGAGTAATGTTGCTCATACATCTTTCATTTTAGGTGAGTACCCATAACATGAAGTCTCCTGACTCTGAGGGAAGACAACCTCCTCTTTGTTACTAAGGTTACCTATTCCCTCCACACTCCTCCCAATTGCTTGTGAGCTATAAGTCAAACAATGCCAAATTGTCACTTGTTGGCAGTTTCCTGAGGGTTCATGTACCTGAGTTGATGCACAAGAGTTCTTAGACCATTCCTGTCAGAGGTTGGGACAGAAGAATCATCTCTTGTTCCTTTTCTTCAGATTCCTCTCGACTTCAAATCCTGGGACAAAATCCTGGAATTCCCTCCCTAATGTCATGGTGGGCTGCAACAGTTCAAGTAGGCAGTTCACCATCACCTTCTCAAGGGCAACTAGGGATGGGCAATCCATGCTGGCCTAGCCAGCGACACCCACAATCCATGAATGAATGAAAAAAAGGCTTTAGGGAGCAGAGAATGATCCAAAGTGGAGGCAGTGGATGATGATGGGGATCAGTAAGATTTCCTAGTTTCATTCTGCTGCCTGTGTACGAACACTTCACACCCCCGCTCACTGACCTACCTTGGCTCCCAGTTTTTAAATCTAAAATTCTTGTCCTGGTTCTTAATTCTTTTGAGATATCTGCACTCCTTTGAATCTGGCCTCTTGTATTTTTTTTTATTTTTTCACAGGATGTGGACATCACTCTCTAGGCCAACATTTATTGCTCATCCCTAACTGCCACAAGGGCAGTTAAAAGTCAGCCATGTTGGCGCAGGCCTGGAGTCACATGTATGCCAGACAGGTAAGGATAGCAGTTTCCTTCCCTAACGGGCATTAGTGATCCATGTGGGGTTTTCCAACAATTGACAATGGTCTTCGTAGTCATCTTAATTCAGATTTTTATTGAACTCAAACTTCACAACAGCCTAGGGATTGCAATGTTTCAGGGATAGGGTGGGGAAGGTGGTGTTGGGACTGGGTGGGATGCACTTTGGAGGGTTGGTGTGGACTCGATGAGCTGAATAGCCTGCTTCCATACTGCAGAGATTCCCTCACTCTTCTATGACTCTATGACAGGATTGAAACCCAGGTTGCTGGAATGTTATCTGGATCTCTGGATCAACAGCTGATCGATAATACCACCAGGCCATTGCTTCCCCTTTTATACAGCCTTTACAGTTTTGCCTTCAGCGTCCCAGGCCCTAAACTCGGAAACTGCTACCCAAGAGCTCTCTGTCTGTCTCTTTTTTTCCTTTAAGACCTTCCTTAAAACTTAACTCTTTGCGTAAGTTCCTGGTCATTAGTCCCAATATCTTTTTCCCTGTTTCATTATTAATTATTGTTTGATAATCACTATTGTGAAGCATTTTGAGATGGTTTATCACATTAGGAACACCACATGAATACAATTTATACCATAAGATATAGGAGCAGAATTAGGCCATTTGGCCCACTGAGGCTACTTTGCCTTTTCAATCATGGCTGGTATGTTGCTCAACCCCATTCTCCTGCCTTCTCCTCTCTCCCTTGATCCCTTTCCCAGTCAAGAACCTATCTATCTCTGTCTTAAATACACTCAATGACTTGGCCTCCACAGCCTTCGGCACAATGAGTTCCATGGATTCACCACCCTCTGGCTGAAGAAATTCCTCCTCATCTCAATTCTAAAGGGTTGTCCATTCCCTCTGAGACTGCGCCCTTCGGTCCTAATCTCTCCTACTAGTGGAAACATCTTCTCCATGTCCACTCTATCCGGCATTCAGTATGCTGTAAGTTACAATGAGGTCCCCCCTCATCCTTCCACAGTCCATTAAGTATAGACCCAAAGTTTTCAAGTGTTCCTTATTTGACAAGCCCTTCATTCCTGCGATCATTCTTGTGAACCTCTTCTGGATCCCGCCACCCCCAACCTATCAAAGGCCAGCACATCCTTCCTTAGATACAGGGTCCAAAACTGCTCTTTGTACTACAAATGTAGTCTGATCAGAGCCTTATACAGCCTTAGCAGTACATCCCTAATCTTATAATCTAGCTCTCTTGAACTTAATTTAGAATACTGCATTTAGAATACTGTGTACAGTTCTGGTCGCCACATTACCAAATGGATGTGGACGCTTTGGAGAGAGTGCAAAGAAGGTTTACAAGGATGTTGCCTGGTATGGAAGGTGCTAGCTATGAAGAGAGGTTGAGTAGGTTACGTTTATTTTCACTAGAAAAAAGGAGATTGGGGGGGGGCCTGATTGAGGTTTACAAAATCATGAAGGGTATAGACAGGGTGGACAGAGGCAAGCTTTTTCCTGGGGTGAAGGATTCAATAACGAGAGGTCACGCTTTCAAGGTGAGAGGTGGAAAGTTTAAGGGGAAGCACGCGGCAAGTACTTCACACAGAGGGTGGTGGGGGTTTGGAACGCATAGCCAGCAGAGGTGGTAGAGGCAGGCACGGTAGATTCATTTAAGATGTGTCTGGACAGATGCATGAGTAGGTGGGGAGCAGAGGGATACAAATGCTTAGGAATTGACCGACAGATTTAGACAGTACATTTGGATCGGCTCAGGCTTGGAGGGCTGAAGGGCCTGTTCCTGGGCTGTAAATTTTCTTTGTTCTTTGTTCTTTGAATGTTAACATTGCATATGCAATCATTAGTGTTGTATATTTATGGTTCAAATACTTCCGTTGTTTAAGCATAAACTTCAGCACTACTTCCTCTTGTTCCATTGCAAATACAATTGCTGTTCACTCAATTTGCCCCACATCTAGTCCATTTCACTATATCAGGGAAATAGGGGGTGTTGTTGTTTTCTGTCTATCTTTATTCTTGCATTTAAAAAGACAGCACATTGCAATACATCAGCAGACCTGGTAGTTGACAATTCAACAGAACTAAGTTAGAATAGAACATAGAACACAGAACATAGAACACAGAACACAGAACATAGAACACAGAACATAGAACATAGAACACAGAACATAGAACACAGAACACAGAACATAGAACATAGAACACAGAACATAGGACACAGAACATAGGACACAGAACACAAAATATAGAACATAGAACACAGAACATAGGACACAGAACACAGAACACAGAACATAGGACGCAGAACATAGAACATAGAACATAGAACACAGAACATAGAACACAGAACACAGAACACAGAACATAGAACACAGAACATACTTGGTAGTGTGGATGAGCAGAGGGATCTTGGTGTCCATGTACACAGATCTCTGAAAGTTGCCACCCAGGTAAATAGTGCGGTGAGGAAGGCATATGGCGTACTGGCTTTTATTGGTAGAGGAATTGAGTTCCGGAGTCCTGAGGTCATGATGCAGTTGTATAAGACTCTGGTGCGGCCGCATCTGGAATATTGTGTGCAGTTTTGGTCGCCATACTATAGGAAGGATGTGGAGGCACTGGAACGGGTGCAGAGGAGGTTTACCAGGATGTTGCCTGGTATGGAAGGAAGATCGTATGAGGAAAGACTGAGACACTTGGGGCTGTTTTCATTAGAGAAAAGAAGGTTTAGGGGTGACTTGATTGAGGTGTACAAGATGATTAGGGGGTTAGATAGGGTTGACAGTGTGAACCTTTTCCCGCGTATGGAGTCGGGTATTACAAGGGGGCATAGCTTTAAATTAAGGGGGGGTAGATATAGGACTGAAGTTAGGGGTAGGTTCTTCACTCAGCGAGTCGTAAGTTCATGGAATGCCCTGCCAGTAGCAGTGGTGGACTCTCCCTCTTTATGGGCATTTAAGCGGGCATTGGATAGGTATATGGAGGATAATGGGTTAGTATAGGTTAGGTGGGCTTGGATCGGCGCAACATCGAGGGCCAAAGGGCCTGTACTGCGCTGTATTCTTCTATGTTCTATGTTCTATGTTCTAACATAGAACACAGAACACAGAACACAGAACATAGAACATAGAACATAGAACACAGAAAATAGAACAATGTTGTGCTGAACATGCTGCCAAATTAAACTAATTCCTTCTGCTTGCTCTTGGTCCTCATCCTTCCATTTCTTTCATATTCATGTGCTTGCCTAAAAATCTCTTAAAGACACCTATTGTATCTGCCTCTGCCATTACTCCTGGCAGTGCGTTCCACACTCCTACCATTCTCTGTGTAAATAACGTGCCCCTCACATCTCCTTTGAACTTTCCCCCCTCTCACCTTAAATGCATGTCCCCTAGTTTTCGACATATATCATGAACAGGGATATTATAAACCACCTGAATGTAACAAGTAGCACAGCGGCTCAATAGTTAGCACTGGTGTCTCGCAGCACCATGGACCCAGGTTTGATTCCAGTGAGTGTGTGTGGAGTTTACATATTCTCCTTGTGTCTGTGTGGGTTTTCTTCCACAGTCCAAATGACAATGGGAAAAGTGGAGTGGGATGCTCTCAGAGGGTTGGTGTGGATTCAATGGGCCAAATGGTTTGCTTCCACACTGTAGAGAAGGGATTCTATGAACAGGTTGATGGCTGGAGGAATGAGGTTGGGCAACAAGGATTATCATCTAGTGTTAAGAAGATGTACTGAATTAACTATTTAATTTCATCAGCCTGTTCCAAATAGTAAATGATTTTTAAGAAATGGACATTGTTGACTCTTCAAACACCTACCAGCTCTTTTGGCAACTTGCAAGTTTGTCAGTTCTCTGAAAGTATACACAGTGGATTACAATGGGCAGGACAGCTGAAGATTCTTATGTTTGCTAATATCAAGGATTACTCTCAAGAATGGTGAGGTGGGAGCATCCAAACTGTCTGAAGCAATTACTACGATACATTATTTGGCACTATGGCTTTGCTGTTTTAAAACTAATCAAAAGACAGAAGCCATCTTTACTGTCAGCCTTCCTCTCTCGAACCATCATGAAACGTGAGAAACTGACCTTTGTAATAGGTTTCTGTATGTTTCCCATAGTGAGTTCAATTGTTTACTTACTTACCTTAAGGAATTTTACTGGCTTATTTCTTTGCATTGAGTTAAGTACACAGCTCAAGGGAAAATTCAGCAATACATGGAAATGAACACATTTGTCCTCCAACTGAAGTATAGAGGTGAGTTGCACAAGCATGTCTAGTTTATCAGCTTTTTAATTTTTTTCTTTCTAAGTTTGAATTGGCAATATCTCATCCTTTTAAGCACTCAGACTTTGTGATATCCAGCATGGGAATGGAACAATGAGAGGAGTCATTTCATTCCTCATACCCTGGTTCTAACAGTGATCTGTACTGAAAACACCAAAGTAGACTGAGAAAGATGCATTTCATTGAAAGAGTGTCTCCTACACACTCATTCAGAGGGACCTATATGTGACGTTTGCGTGTAGAAGCTGGGAAATCATATTGACTTTGGTGGAGCGTCTTCTGGAATATTGCATCCAGTTCTGGTCACCCAGTTATAGAAAGAATATTATTAAGCTGGAGAGGGTTCAGAAGAGATTTACCAGGATGTTGCTGGGTATGGAAGGTTTGAGTTATAAAGAAATGCTGGATAGACTGGGACATTTTTCACTGGAGTGTAGGATGTTGAAAGGCAAACCAATAGAAGTTTATAAAATATAAGAGGTATAGATAGAGTTAATAGTAGTTGTCTTTTCCCTTGGATGGGGATTATCAAGACTGGGTGGCACATTTTTAAGGAGTGAGATTTAAAAAAAGACATAGGCAAATCTTTACCACAGAGGGTGGTTCATGTGTGGAATGAACTTCCTGAGGAAGTGGTGGATATGGGTACAGTTACACATTCGAAAGACATTTCGATAGATACATGAAAAGGAAAGGTTTGGAGGGATATGGGCCAGGAGTAAGCACGTGGGACTAATTTAGTTTGGGATTATGTTCGGCACCGACTGGTTGGACCGAACAGTCTGTTTCCCTACTGTATGACTACGACTATGACCAGAGGCTTAGAAGTTCATTGGTTTACAGCCATCAGAAAGATTTAGCCTTAAGATATTTATTACATCTTGTTATTAATAATACTCATTTCTAATATTAACAAAATTAATATGAAGAGCATAACAAATTATTTTTATATACTGTGTGAATGTATCATTCAGTAAACTAGTGCTAGCTTTGATAGTTTCATAACGTGAACTTGATCAGGGATGCAGTCCCAAGCCCAACTTCCTGTTTTTTTTCAATGAAATGCTTGCGTATGTTTATAGCAAGGCCAAATATTTGCTTTTAGTTTGAACAAGGCACACATATTCACACTGTGGAAGGTGTCAACTTGGCACTGTTGGTCGTTTCCTGAATGAAAAGGTTCAAGTTCTATTTCAGATAGAACTGATCACAGATCATTGCACTGGATGAGAAATCTCTCTGGCCGGTCACCTAATACCATCTGACCTCAGTTAGAATTGCCCTTGCACCCTTCAGCTCAAAGTGTTTTTATCTCCTAACTTGCTGGAAGTGAGAATTATTATCAATGCAGTGAGGGAACTGGAACCTGGACACCCAACACAGTGGCTCTTTAATCAATTGATTGAAAATCTGAAAAATAAATAGAGTAAAGACTAAGAAAGGAATATGGTTTAGAGTAGCTGAATAGCAGAAGGGAAATAAAGATAGGAAAAGAAAGGGAGGATTAAGAGAGAACAGAAAGCAAATTTAATTGCTTTTACATATTTAAGCTCCACACAATTAATAATTAGTAGCTGAAAGAATTATGTTCAATCTTTCCAATAGCTGATTTTGTGTGCCAGAAAAGAGGCAGTAATTAACAATTAGCACATCACTTATGCTTGAAAGGGCAAGGTTTATCTTTCTGTTGTGAGCTTAACTCATGTCTACTGCACAAACGCAATAGCTACTTTCTGCTCATTCCATTTCACTGGCCAGGCAAATAGTACGATTCTGTATTTGGGAAGCTGTTGTATATTTGAAATGAGCCGTGTATCTGTCCTCGTTCGATGTTGCTATTACCATTTATCAATAAATAATGGCGAGCAACATTAGCCTCACTGATACTTTGACAGTAAATTCTGGCCCATAACATTTACAGCAGAGAAATTCCCTACAGCTTCCACACTGGAGGAAATCTAATCAGAAACGAGCCTTTCAGTCAAAGTATTCTATGTTGGTGCTTAAGCCGTACAAAAAGCAACATTATTTTGTCCAATCCTATCTGATGTCTTTCACTTTCTTTCTTATGCAATTATACATGTTCTACTCAGTAGTGGGTACCACTAATTCTATCTTATCATGTACTGAGAGAATAAGAACATAAGAAATAGGAGAAGGAGGAGGCCATCTGGCTCACTGAGACTGCTCCACAACTCCATGAGAACGTGGTTGATCTTTTCATTGACTCAGTTTCTCTTACCCATCCGCTCACCATAATTTTTAATTCCTTTACTGTTCAAAAACCTATTTATCTTCACCTTAAAAAAACATTCAATGAAATAGCCTCAACTGCTTCACTGCGCAAGGAATTTCACAGATTCACAGAAGAAGTTCTTCCTCAACTCAATCCTGAGGCTGCTCCCCTTATTTTGAGGCAATGCCCCCTAGTTCTAGTTTCACCCACCAGTGGAACCAACCTTCCCGCTTTTATCTTACCTATTCCCTTCATAATTTTGTATGTTTCTATAGAATCCACCTTCATTCTTCAAATTTCAATGAAGTTAGTCCAGTCGACTTAATTTCTCCACATAAGGCAACCTTGTCGATTCTGGAAACAACCTCGTGATCCTCCCCTGAACCCCCTCCAGGGCCAATACATCCTTTCTCAAGTAAAGAGGCCAAAACTGTACACAATATTGCAGGTGTGGCCTCACCAGCATCCTATACAGCTGCAGCATAACCTCCCTATTTTCAAACTCCAACCCTTTAGCAACGAAGGACAAAATTCCATTTGCCTCTTAATTATCTGCTGCACCTGCAAACCAACTTTTTTGTGATTCATGCACAAGGACACCCAGGTCCCTCTGCAGAGCAGCATGCGGTAATTTTTCACCATTTAAATAACAATCTGTTTTGCTGTTATTCCTACCAAAATAGATGATCCCATATTTACCAACATTGTACTCCATCTGCCAGACCTTTTCCCACTTACTTAACCTATCTGTATCCCTCTGCAAACTTTCAATGTCCTCTGCACTGCAAGATATGCTACTCAGATGGGATGTTAAAGTGAGGTTCTGCCTGTATGTTCTGAAGGCTCAGGTGGATGTTAAAGATTCTGAATATTCCCCATAGCTCTTTGCCAATGGTTGTTCTGTAGATTTGCATATTCCAGCTGCCAGAGATCATGGGTTTACTCAACTGCTGGCACAACCTCATTGGGATTTCATTTTCTCATTTATTCCTTAGGGATTTGGGAATCACCGGCAAGATCAACACTCATTGATCATCCTGAGTTACACTCAGGAAGGTGGTGTTGAGTTATCTGTGTGCTGGGTATACCCCGAGCTCTATTAGACAGGGACTTCTGAGACTTTGGGCTCGTGATGATGAAGAAGCAATGATCCATGTCCAAATTAGGATGCTGAGTCACTCAGAAGGGATATTCAAGTGGTGGTTCCTATACATCTGCTACCTGGTTTCCTATTTGATTGAGACCACTGGTTTGGAAGCTGCTATCAAAAGATGTTCTGGCCAGTTGTTATAATGAATCTTGTACATGGTAGGCATGGTGATCCCACATATGCCTGAGATTGAGGGAGTGAATATTTATTTTGATCTGGTTAGTGTCCAGCTTCTTGGGTGTGGTTGAGCTACATTTATCTGACAAGTAGGGAGTATTCCCTCAAACTATGTCTTGAAGAACTGTAATTTAGAACTTGTAGCTTTTTTCTTTATTTCTCTATTTTCGTACCTAATCTATTTTAGTACCTAAGATTTGTAACTACATAAGATGGCGCTGCGTGTGGTCACATTGTGCGATTTTCTCTGTACTCCTGTACTTGAGTACATGTGACAATGAAACCTAATTCTAATTCTAATTCCAGTATGATGGACAGGCTTTGGGGAGTCAGGAAGTGAGTTACTCACCAGAGAGTTCCCAACCTCTAACCTGTTTTCGTACTGGAGTGCTTAAATAATGTGTACATTGGTTTAGATGCTCTTTGGGTGCAGAAATCTTCCGATTGTGATTTTCATTGACTTGCCATCACCCAAAGGCTAAGATAACTGAAAATTTTACCTTGCAGGTAGCAGAATAGCACATAAACAGGAAGGTATTTGCAAATCCAAATTAATTATCTGGTCACTGCAATAGATAAATGTCTTCAATCAGCGGGGGTCAAAGCATGACATTGGAAACAGAAAAGATTACCCTGAAATTTTTGTTAGACTGAGAAGTGAACATTTCTGAACAAGATTCAGCAGAGGAGAGAAGCAACACTGTACAAGCTGCCTATGGTTCAGAAACGTAACATGGAGACCAGCTAAAGGAAGAGGCATTGGATATCAATGCTACCTCTCTCAAATCCTATAATGGCAGCCAAGAGCTGAAAACCATTCAATGATCCACTGAGAGAGTACAAGGTAAGAAACTGGCCACTGCAGTGTTCCTGTACCCTGGTGGTAGCACACTCATCACTGTCTGAGATTATTAGCTGCACAAGCTACCCTTGTCTGACCCTGATAGTTAGCAGTTGCAGTTGCAAGCACTCCCTGGGCCATTTACATCCCTTTCTCATCAAATCCACCCCTAAAATCCCATCCAGTACCTGAATAACATCAGTTTGTCCTTCATTGAAACTTCTGTAGCGCAAACCCAAAACTTGCTCAACCTGAAGGGAAACTAATCAACAAGAGGATGGAGATTGCTGCAATATTAATACAGGTGTGTAAACTCTGGTGATTTCCCATGGTTTTTCCCCACAGAAACTGAGGCCAAAGGAAGGAGTGTGTTTGGTTTGGGAATCAATATTCCTCAACTTACAAAGCCCCATCTAGTGGTTGAGATGTGAGAGCATGACAATGAATGGCGATGATCAAATCAGAAACAGACATAGCGAGCTAGCTTTCTTGAGGTTTAGTGTGGGAGTACAACAAGTTGTTAGGGTTTTGTGAATGCCTTGGTAGTGTCCCTAACTTTGGGTCAGATGGCCTGGGTTCAATTGCCATCTTCCTTGGAGGCAGATAATAACATTTCTGAACAGGCTGTTTTTTTTTAACGATCTCATTGGCTGACCATAGGCTGGATTGTGCCATGGAAGCAGAGGTTGATTAGAAATCAGGAAATCCAGAAAAATTATGCAGCCTACCAGCTAGAGAAGGCAATGGGCCTAGTGGTACTATCGCTAGACTATTTTACCAGAAACTCAGCTAATGCTCTGGGCACCTGGTTCAAATCCCACCACAGAAGATGGTAGAATTAGAATTCAATAATGATTGGTAATTAAGAATCTACTGATGTCCACGTGCCAATTGTTGGAAAAAACACACTTGGTTCACTAATGTCCTTCAGGGGAGGAAATTTGCCATCCTTACCTGTTCTGGTCTACATGTGACTCCAGACCCACAACTGCCCTCTGAATTAGCCTAGTAAGCCATTCAGTTCAAAGGCAACTGGGGATGGGCATTAAATGCTGTGCAGCCAGCAACACCTGTGTCCCACATGTGAATAAAAAAAGTCATCTGCTGTGTTGTCGCCCCCACCCCCTGTATAATCTTTACAGAAGCAGCTTTTCAGAAGGACAATGGACACAAGGCCAGCAGCAAAGGCATGGGGAATTATCCCAGTTCATAACCTACTTGAAGGGGGTGTGGTGATGGTGGTGGGGGGTTGTGGTTTGGAGTAGGTTTGAGAATGCTGTTGGGACTTTCCTGGCATTGGTCCAGCAACATCGCCCTCCTCAACCCCCTGTCCCCTCACCCCTACCTCAGAATGGGAAACTAATGGCAGCCTCCTGGCGTTACACTGTTTGGGGGCCAGGCTACCATCTCCCTAAAGTCGCACCTTCAACCATAATCCTCTCTGTGGACGGGGTTTCCCTTCCATTCGAATACCTGTGATGTTGGGGACCCCACAATTTAACATGTCAATAAGGTATCCGAGGACACCGTCCATTTTGAGGCACCCACACACTCTCCTACCTGCTTCAGCAGCACCCTTCTTTGCCTCTCGAGCTGTCTTCAGCCCATCCTGGCGAGGTTTTGGACTGGATCTCCTACTTCAGGAATCCATCCATCATTCCCAATCGGGCCAAGGAGGTCTCAGTGTTGACTGACTTCTGGAAGATTCCAACTGCCAGGGACCTCTGACCCTTGTTATTTCGGGATCCAGAATGGTTTCTGTCATGAGATTCCTGGCATGCCAGGAAATTTCATCAAAATATTTCCGATCTGCATCCATTTCACCTTTACTTTGCAACATCATGTTCCCATTGCATCTTTCAAAAAGGGAAAAGTGCTGCCCAAGAGATTTTAATTAAGAGATCAATTTCCAGGTAAATAAATGTGAGTTCAATGGTGGGAAAGAGGGCTTGGAAATTAGAGGAAATGAAAAATCATAATCCAACGGATTTTTCCTCATCCTTACTCATTCTTCTACAGACTCAGGAACAGGAATTGGTGGAAAATTTTGGGAAAGCCACATCTGAAGTTGTCTCTTCCACTTACCACATGTCATGTCTCATCGTACCAAAATCTTATATCTTAAGATATTAACTCAGAAAGAAGTGAATCCAATTTGCATTGGAATGGATCAGGATCAATTATGTCCACACTTTCCTGAGGAAGTTTATTTCTCCTGACTTGTATTGTCCATGTATCAAAAACATGGAGAGAAATTAGAGTTACACTCGGGTTGAGGGACACTTTGTCTGAGCAAGCTGGTACTGTGAAACTGCGAATGGCTCATGAAATCACAAAATCATGGTGAGGGGACAGAGTAAGAAGAACAGATAACAGCAAATTAGCAGCAGATAATAGCAGATAACGTGGTGCCACTGTTTAAGAAGCGTGGTAAGGACAAGCCAGGGAATTATAGGCCAGTGAGCTTGACATCGGTGGTGGGAAAGTTATTGAAGGGAATCCTGAGGGACAGGATGTATATGTATTTGGAAAGGCAAGGACTGATTAGGGATAGTCAACATGGCTTTGTGTGTGGGAAATCATGTCTCACAAACTTGATTGAGTTTTTTGAAGAAGTAACAAAGAGGATTGATGAGGGCAGAGTGGTAGATGTGATCTATATGGACTTCAGGAAGGCGTTTGACAAGATTCAATAAGCTTCAATCTGCAATTTGAGAGGGTGAGGGTAAAATTGGAAGTGACAATATTTCTGTTGAATAAAGGGAACTATGGAGCTATGAGGGAGGAGCTGGCCAAAGTTCAATGGTGCAATACCTTAGCAGGGATGACCGTGGAGGAACAATGGCGGATATTTCTGTGCATAATGCAGAAGTTGCAGGATCAGTTTATTCCAAAAAGGAAGAAAAACCCTAGGAGGAGGCATGGGCGGTCATGGCTGACGAGGGAAGTTAAGAAACATATAAAGTTAAAAGAGAAAAAGTATAACATAACAAAGATAAGTGGGAAAATGGAGGACTGGGAAGCTTTTAAAGAACAACAGAGGATTACTAAGAAGGAAATACGCAGAGAACAAATGAGGTACGAAGGTAAACAGGCCAATAATATAAAGGAGGATAGTAAAAGTTTTTTTAGGTATGTGAAAGGCAAAAAAATGGTTAAGACTAAAATTGGGCCCTTGAAGACAGAAACAGGGGAATATATTACGGGGAACAAAGAAATGGCAGAAGAATTGAATTGGTACTTCAGATCTGTGTTCACTGGGGAAGACACAAGCAATCTCCCTGAGGTAACAGTGGCTGAAGGACCTGAACTTAAGGAAATTTATATTTGCCAGGAATTGGTGTTGGGGAGACTGTTAGGTCTGAAGGTTGATAAGTCCCCGGGGCCTGATGGTCTACATCCCAGGGTACTGAAAAAGGTGGCTCGAGAAATCGTGGATGCGTTGGTGATTATTTTCCAGAGTTTGATAGATTCAGGATCAGTTCCTGCAGATTGGAGGGTGGCTAATGTTGTACCACTTTTTAAGAAAGGTGGGCGAGAGAAAGCAGGAAATTATAGACCAGTTAGTCTGACCTCAGTGGTGGGAAAGATGCTGGAGTCTATTATAAAGGATGAAATTACGACTCATCTGGATAGTAGTAACAGGATAGGTAAAAACAATGACTGCAGATGCTGGAAAACAGATTCTGGATCAGTGGTGCTGGAAGAGCACAGCAATTCAGGCAGCATCCGAAAAGCTTTGAAATCGACGTTTCGGGCAAAAGCCCTTCATCAGGAATAAAGGCAGAGAGCCTGAAGCGTGGAGAGATAAGCTAGAGGAGGGTGGGGGTGGGGATAGAGTAGCATAGAGTACAATAGGTGAGTGGGGGAGGAGATGAAGGTGATAGGTCAGGGAGGAGAGGGTGGAGTGGATAGGTGGAAAAGGAGCTGGGCAAGTCGGACAAGTCAAGGGGATCGTGTTGCTGGAGGTTAGGAACTAGGATGAGGTGGGGGAAGGGGAAATGAGGAAGCTGTTGAAATCCACATTGATGCCCTGGGGTTGAAGTGTTCCGAGGCGGAAGATGAGGCGTTCTTCTTCCATGCGTCTGGTGGTGAGGGAGCGGCGGTGGAGGAGGCCCAGCACCTCCATATCCTCGGCAGAGTGGGAGGGGGAGTTGAAATGTTGGGCCACGGGGCGGTTTGGTTGATTGGTGCGGGTGTCTCGGAGATGTTCCCTAAAGCGCTCTGCTAGGAGGCGCCCAGTCTCCCCAATGTAGAGGAGACCGCATCGGGAGCAACGGATACAATAAATGATATGAGTGGATGTGCAGGTTAAACTTTGATGGATGTGGAAGGCTCCTTTAGGGCCTTGGATGGAGGTGAGGGAGGAGGTGTGGGCACAGGTTTTACAGTTCCTGCGGTGGCAGGGGAAAGTGCCAGGATGGGAGGGTGGGTTGTAGGGGGGGCGTGGACCTGACCAGGTAGTCACGGAGGGAACGGTCTTTGCGGAAGGCGGAGAGGGGTGGGGAGGGAAATATATCCCTGGTGGTGGGGTCTGTTTGGAGGTGGCGGAAATGTCGGCGGATGATTTGGTTTCTGCGAAGGTTGGTAGGGTGGAAGGTGAGCAGGAAAAGTCAGCATGGATTTATGAAGGGGAAATCATGCTTGACTAATCTTCTGGAATTTTTTGAGGATGTAACTCTGAAGATGGATGAGGGAGATCCAGTAGATGTAGTGTACTTGGACTTTCAGAAAGCTTTTGATAAAGTCCCACATTGGAGGTTAGTGAGCAAAATTAGGCTGCATGGTATTGGGAGCAAAGTACTAATTTGGATTGAAAGTTGGTTGGCTGACAGGAAACAAAGAGTAGTGATAAACGGCTCCATTTCAGAATGGCTGGCAGTGACCAGTGGGGTACCGCAGGGATCCGTGCTGGGACCGCAGCTTTTTACAATATATGTTAATGATATAGAAGATGGTATTAGCAATAACATTAGCAAATTTGCTGATGATACTAAGCTGGGTGGCAGGGTGAAATGTGATGAGGATGTTAGGAGATTACAGGGCGATCTGGACAAGTTAGGTGAGTGGTCAGATGCATGGCAGATGCAGTTTAATGTGGTGGCAAGAACAGGAAGGCCGATTACTACCTCAATGGAATCAATTTAGGTAAAGGGGCAGTACAGAGAGATCTGGGTGTTCTTGTACACCAGTCAATGAAGGTAAGCATGCAGGTACAGCAGGTAGTGAAGAAGGCTAATAGCATGCTGGTCTTCATAACAAGAGGGATTGAGTATAGAAGCAAAGAGGTTCTTCTGCAGCTGTACAGGGCCCTGGTGAGACCACACCTGGAGTACTGTGTGCAGTTCTGGTCTCCAAATTTGAGGAAAGACATTCTGGCTATTAAATGAGTGCAGCGTAGATTCACGAGGTCAATTCCTGGAATGGCGGGATTACCTTACGCTGAAAGACTGGAGTGACTGGGCCTGTATACCCTTGAGTTTAGAAGACTGAGAGGGGATCTGATTGAAACATACAAGATTATTAAAGGATTGGACACACTGGAGGCAGGAAACATGTTTCCGCTGATGGGTGAGTGCCGAACCAGAGGACACAGCTTAAAAATACAGGGTGGACCATTTAGGACAGAGATGAGGAGAAACGTCTTCACCCAGAGAGTGGTGGCTGTGTGGAATGCTCTGCTCCAGAGGGCAGTGGAGGCCCAGTCTCTGGATTCATTTAAGAAAGAGTTGGATAGAGCTCTCAAGGATTGTGGAGTCAAAGGTTATGGAGATAAGGCAGGAAGAGGATATTGATTAAGGATGATCAGCCATGATCATATTGAATGGTGGTGCAGGCTCGAAGGGCAGAATGGCCTACTCCTGCACCTATTGTCTATTGTCTATTGGTTCCCCATGGGAGACTGGTGAGCAAGATTAGATCTCACAAAATACAGGGAGAACTAACCATTTGAATACAGAACTGGCTCAAAGGTAGAAGACAGAGGGTGGTGGTGGAGGGTTGTTTTTCAGACTGGAGGCCTGTGACCAGTGGAATGCCACAAGGATCGGTGCTGGGTCCTCTACTCTTTGTCATTTACATAAATGATTTGGATGCGAGCATAAGAGATACAGTTAGTAAGTTTGCAGATGACACCAAAATTGGAGGTGTAGTGGAGTGAAGAGGGTTACCTCAGATTACAACAGGATCTTGACCAGATGGGCCAATGGGCTGAGAAGTGGCAGATGGAGTTTATTTCAGATAAATACGAGATGCTGCATTTTGGGAAAGCAAATCTTAGCAGGACTTATACACTTAATGGTAAGGTCCTAGGAAGTGTTGCTGAACAAAGAGACTTTGTAATGCAGGTTTATAGCTCCTTGAAAGTGGAGTCACAGGTAGATAGGATAATGAAGAAGGCGTTTGGTATGCTTTCCTTTATTGGTCAGAGTATTGAGTACAGGAGTTGGGAGGTCATGTTGTGGCTGTACAGGACATTGATTAGGCCACTGTTGGAATATTGTGTGCAATTCTGGTCTCCTTCCTATCGGAAAGATGTTGTGAAACTTGAAAGGTTTCAGAAAAGATTTACAAGGAGGTTGCCAGGGTTGGAGGATTTGAGCTATAGGGAGAGACTGAACAGGCTGGGACTGTTTCCCTGGAGCATCGGAGGCTGAGGGGCGACCTTATTGAGGTTTAAAAAATTGTGAGGGGCATGGATAGGGTAAATAGGCAGTCTTTTTCCTGGGGTCAGGGAGTCCAGAATTAGAGGGCATAGGTTTAGGTTGAGAGGGGAAAGATATAAAAGAGACCTACGGGGCAACTTTTTCATAGAGAGAGTGGTATGTGTATGGAATGAGCTGCCAGAGGAAATGGTGGAGGCTGCTACAATCGCAACATTTAAGAGGCTTTTGGATGGGTGTATGAATAGGAAAGGTTTGGAGGGATATGGGCCGGGTGCTGGCATGTGGGACTAGATTGGGTTGGAATATCTGGTCGGCATGGCTGGGTTGGATCGAAGGGTCTGTTTCCATACTCTACATCTCTATGACTCTTCGACTCTAAATTTGGCCAACGCAGAAGTGTTTTTTGACAGTCCTAACTCTGCTATTTGACACGGATTTGGATGCATTCAGTGGACCCACTCCCTTCACCTGCACCCAGAGTGTGTTTTGATCACCTAACTCATCTAACAGTCTGAATTGAGGACAACTAATCATCTCACAACATCTGATTTTTGCTTTGAAACACAGTATTAAGATGAAAGTGTCAGACTTGTGGTGTCTAGTTTACAAGTCTAACGACTTCATGATTATTCTCCAAGTTATGATCGTTTAAATAGAATTGAGATAAATTCTAGACAAAAGCAAACTGTTTTGCAAAACCTCATGTTGGAAGGAGATTCATACCACGCCCGAAATGTTATTTTTGTTTCTCTCTCCCCAGGTCCTGTCAACCTGCTGAGTTTCTCCAGCACTTTGTGTTTACATTTTCGCTTCCACAGTTTAGGAAAGGTCTGGAGTTCTAACTGTATTTTATATATATATATATATAATCACACAGCTTCAAGTTCGAATAAATGGTTTGTTATGAGCCACAACACAAGTAATGATAAATCCTATTCCACAAACTTCAGTGTGAAAAAGGCCAAGAATGAAATGTAAAATATTTATGAAAATTGCAAAGCAAGTATAATTTATTGCCTATTAACTTGAACATACCAGCTCACTTGCAATATTTATTGCAGCAAGCTGGGGACCAACACTGTGATCAGCCAATGAAGGATTGTAACCTTTGCTGCGCTCTGTGTGAACTCCACATTGAGGTGAATGATTCATGGAGATGAAAATGAATCTTTTTACCATTTACAATTAATTTCTAGGTCAGAGACATAGTTGTCAGTGAGTTCCTTACAATACCTAGTGAGTGAAATGAGAAAATCGGAATTTGAAAGTTAGTTCCAAACAGAGGCAGGTCTGGCAATAAAAGGGAATCAAAGGCGTTTTTGCAAGTGGTTGCAGGGCATTGGCAAACAATAGGACTCACCATGAATCAGAAGGAAGGAGAAAGGGTTTATTGAGTTAGTTGTGATCAGGAATTGCATCTGGTAAAATATCTCTATTAATTTGGGAGTTTTCTCATGTGGAGAATAATTGATGATTGTTAAGACCATAAGACCATAAGACATAGGAGCGGAAGTAAGGCCATTCTGCCCATCGAGTCCACTCCGCCATTCAATCATGGCTGATGGGCATTTCAACTCCACTTACCCGCATTCTCCCCGTGGCCCTTAACTCCTTGTGACGTCAAGAATTTATCAATTTCTGCCTTGAAGACATTTAGCGTCCCATCCTCCACTGCACTCTGTGGCAATGAATTCCACAGGCCCACCACTCTCTGGTTGAAGAAATGTCTCCACATTTCTGTTCTGAATTTACCCCCTCTAATTCTAAGGCTGTGTCCACGGGTCCTAGTCTCCTCGCCTAACGGAAACAATTTTCTAGCGTCCACCCTTTCCAAGCCATGTATTATCTTGTAAGTTTCTATTAGATCTCCCCTTAATCTTCTAAACTCCAATGAGTACAATCCCAGGATCCTCAGCCGTTTCTCATATGTTAGACCTACCCCGTTCCAGGGATCATCCGTGTGAATCTCCTCTGGACATGCTCCAGTGCCAGTATGTCCTTCCTGAGGTGTGGGGACCAAAACTGGACACAGTACTCCAAATGGGGCCTAACCAGAGCTTTATAAAGTCTCAGTAGCACAACGGTGCATTTATATTCCAACCCTCTTGAGATAAATGACAACATTGCATTCGCTTTCTTAATCACGGACTCAACCTGCATGTTTACCTTTAGAGAATCCACGACTAGCACTCCCAGATCCCTTTGTACTTTGGCTTTACGAATTTTCTCACCATTTGGAAAGTAGTCCATGCTTGTATTCTTTTTTCCAAAGTGCAAGACCTCGCATTTGCTCACATTGAATTCCATCAGCCATTTCCTGGACCACTCCTCCAAACTGTCTAGATCCTTCTGCAGCCTCCCCACTTCCTCAGTACTACCTGCCTGTCCACCTAACTTTGTATCATCGGCAAACTTCACTAGAATGCCCCCAGTCCCTTCATCCAGATCATTAATATATAATGTGAACAGCTGCGGCCCCAACACTGAACCCTGTGGGACACCGGTTGTCACCGGCTGCCATTCCGAAAAAGAACCTTTTATCTCTACTCTCTGCCCCCTGTCAGACAGCCAATCCTCAATCCATACCAGTAGCTCACCTCGAACACCATGGGCCCTCACCTTGCTCAGCAGCCTCCCATGTGGCACCTTATCAAAGGCCTTTTGGAAGTCTAGGTAGACCACATCCACTGGGTTTCCCCGGTCTAACCTACTTGTCACCTCTTCAAAGAACTCCAACAGGTTTGTCAGGCATGACCTCCCCTTACTAAATCCATGTTGACTTGTTCTAATCCGACCCTGCTCTTCCAAGAATTTAGAAACCTCATCCTTAATGGTGGATTCTAGAATTTTACCAACAACCGAGGTTAGGCTAATTGGCCTATAATTTTCCATCTTTTGCCTTGATCCTTTCTTGAACAAGGGGGTTACAACAGCGATCTTCCAATCATCTGGGACTTTCCCGGACTCCAGTGACTTTTGAAAGATCTCAACCAACGCCTCCGCTATTTCCTCAGCCACCTCCCTCAGAACTCTAGGATGTAACCCATCAGGGCTAGGAGATTTATCAATTTTAAGACCTTTTAGCTTTTCTAGCACTTTCTCTTTTGTAATGGCAACCATACTCAACTCAGCCCCCTGACTCCCTTTAATTGTTGGGATATTACTCATGTCTTCCACTGTGAAGACTGACGCAAAGTACTTATTACTTTGTTGAAGGATATTTGCTCTGTTCCAGCACGCTTCTACAAAAGAAGATTTCTTTTAAATGGTACCTTTTGAAAAAATGTTACTGTTTTTTAAGTGCACATTTTTAAAAACAAATTTACCTTTTCCCTTTGGGTCACCTGTCACTGCTTGCTGAAAATATTCCTTTATTTTGGCTTCACTGAACAGTGAGCTATGAACATTTCCTACCCTTGCATATGGCATCTTGTTCAGTGTGCCAAGTTTTAACTTGAATACAGCTTAGCAACGTGATTCCAATAGTAGACAGGCAAACTATCACTTTTCCACAATCCTCTGCCAAGGAAAATCACAAACACTTGTGCGGAAATCCAGTAGTAACACAATTGACATCAGTTTGAATGGGGTGAAGTTCCAATGAAATTCACCCTCACAGCTATTTCTTTTGCAATTAATTTCTTCAAATATTTTATCCCACCTCTGGAGTAAGATGGGACTTCAACCCAGGCCTTCTGACCCAGAGCTGGGCACAGTACCATGGTGTTACAAGATCCTTAATGCACCTCTTATATATTTAGTGGAAGGCTCAGAATCAGAAGGTTTTGGGAGCATTGACGTTGACACTGGTGGTGTGCAGAAGAATTCTAGCACTTTCAGAGGTCCAACTTCTCATGTAGATATAACAGATCCCATGCCACCCATTTGAAGATAATCACTCAGCAGTGGCTGCATTGGGGAGGTGGGCCCAAAGCAGACTCGTGGTGATAGCAGTGTCGGGTTTGGGCTGGAGCAGTATCTGACAGCATTGTGGCTTCTGCATTTGTGACATTCAGTGAGGACTCAGCGAGGGTGTCAAAGAGCAAGTGACTTCCATTCCAGCGGCGGCCAAGGGAACTCGTATCTGTAAAAATTGTACAAGACATTGGTTCAACCACTTTTAGAATACTGTGTACAGTTCTGGTCATCACATTACCAAAAGGATGTGGACACTTTGGAGAGGGTGCAGAGAAGGTTTATGAGGATGTTGCCTGGTATGGAAGGTGCTAGCTATGAAGAGAGGTTGAGTAGGTTAGGATTGTTTTCATGAGAAAAAAGGAGATTGAGGGGGGACCTGATTGAGGTCTACAAAATCATGAAGGGCATAGACAGGGTGGACAGAGATGAGCTTTTTCCCAGAGTGAAGGATTCAATACTGAGAGGTCATGCTTTCAAGGTGAGAGGTGAAAAGTTTAAGGGGGATACACCCGGCAAGTATTTTACACAGAGGGTGGTAGGTGCCTGGAACGCGTTGCCAGCAGAGATAGTAGTGGCAGGCACGGTAGATTCAATTAAGATGCGTCTGGACAGATGCATGAGTGGGTGGGGAGCAGAGGGATACAGATGCTTAGGAGTTGACCGACAAGTTTAGACAGTACATTTGGATCAGCTCAGGCTTGGAGGGCCGAAGGTTCCTTAACCGTAAATTTTCTTTGTTCTTTGTTTGACCACCAAGCCCATGTCAGAACACTTGACAAGAAGGACTGTAAAGCTGAAAACCTTTTCTTTATTTCTTTATTTTTCTGCCTTTATATTCAATGTTTCAGTTTATTTTCCTGTGTTTTAAGATGGCGCTGGAGACTAGTGGTACTATGCAACACTTTTCACTGTATTTTGTAACAAAATATACAGCACATTAGATAAATTAAATTGAACTAAATCAATTCCTTCTAGTGTCCTGTCAAATAGTGTTGTCTCTCCTGTCCTGTCCTCAATCATAATCAAGATCACCATAACAGTTTATTTGGTCAATAGTATATTGCTGTCTGTGGGACCTTGCCATGCACAAGTTGGTTGCTCGTTTTCCTACACCAAACAGTGGTTATAATTCAGAAGTACTTCATTGATTGTAACGTGGCTTGGGAACCCTTGAGGTTGCAAAAGGCACTATATAAATGATCTTTTGTGAAGAGGGAGATAGCACGGGGCAAGATGACACTAGGCACATGGACACACAAGATGGCCGCTGACCATCAGTTAACCAACTTGACACATAAGATGGCTGCCGGATCACAATATGAAGAGAAAACACAGAGCAGATACAGACATTGCCTGGGGCCACCAGAATGCCAGCAAAATGCACTCACAACCCAGTTGATTAGTTTAAGGCGGGTGCGGGAGAGAATACACATGAGTAACAAACACTGCCCGCTGAAGTGTCTGGGTCCAGCCAACACCTCTTATAGAAATGCTAACAGCTTGATACAGACTCAATATTAAATGCTAATAGCCAGGCTGCAGTGGTTGTTCATCTCAGGAAGAGCAATTAACGTCCATTACAACAGCAATGCAGACATTGAACCTGACAGTGTCTACACTGAAACTGACAATGACCACCCGGAAATTAACAAAGGCTGTGCTGGAACTGACAAAGCCTGTATTGAAACTATCAATGATTCTGCAATGATTGCCATAAACAAACCATTACAAAGACGATAATCTCATCACTGACCTATTGTATCACAAGATGTATAAAGTTAAAAATCACACAATGCCAGGTTATAGTCCAACAGGTTTAATTGGAAGCACACTAGCTTTTGGAGCGACGCTCCTTCATCGGGTGATAGTGGAGGGCTCAATCCTAATACACAGAATTTATAGCAAAAATTTACAGTGTGATGTAACTGAAATTATACATTGAAAAATTGATTGTCTGTTAAGCCTTTCATCTGTTAGAATACAGTGATAGTTTCACTTTTATCATGTGTAAATCACAAAACCTTTTTTTTAAAAAGTTGCATTCTCAGGTTAGCTGTTAACAATGGTGATAGCTAGACAATATGTTGAAGGTGTTGGCCCCCTGTGTCCTCTGTCTATGCCATGATGTTTAGATTGATTCTAATCTAAAAAATGAGATAACGGAGTTTTACATAAATTCATGCAGTTTTTGAGCTCAGAGTTCTACATGAATGCATGCAGTTTTTGAACAAAGTACAATGTAACCCTGCAAGTCCAAATTCACCCCACAAAATATATGTGTGCATGTGGGTCTTTGTCTGTCTGTCTGTGTGTGTCTGTCTGGGGTGGGGATTGTGAGTGTGAGAAAGTGTATGTGTGTGTGTGCAGTGAGTGCAGAGTGTCTTAAGTCTGTGAGGGGGTGCATGTGTGAGTGTGGGAGTGTGTGTGTGTCTGTAAGGGTGTGTGTGGGTGTCTGTGTGCGCATCTGTGTGTATGTGTGTCCGTGTGTATGTGTGTATAGGAGTGCCTGTGTGTGTGCAATCAGCCATCCCCTATGGACAAGCCCTACGTATACACTGGATCTGCTCAGATGAGGAGAAATATGACGGACACCTGGAAGTACTCAGGGATGCCCTCACAAGAACGGGGTACGATGCCCAACTCATCGACCGCCAGTTCCGACGTGCCACAGCAAGGAACCGTAATGACCTCCTCAGGAGACAGACACGTGCTGCAACCGACAGGGGACTCTTCAATGTTCAGTATTTCCCAGGAACTGAAACATTATGCCATGTTCTTCGCGACCTGCAACACATTATCAATGAGGATGAGCACCTCACCAAGACCTTCCCCACACCTCCACTACTTGCTTTTAAAAAACCGCCAAACCTCAAACAGATCATTGTTCGTAGCAAGCTGCCCAGCTCTCAGAACAACTCCATACAACCCTATCACAGTAGGCGCTGCAAGACATGTCAGAGTGTGGACATAGATACCACCATTACGCATGGGGACACCTCCCACCTTGTACATGAAAGGTACTCATGTGACTCAGCCAACATTGTCTATCTTATACATTGCAGGCAAGGATGCCCGGAGGCATGGTACATTGGGGAAACCGACTAAGGCTACGACAACGATGAATGGGCACCGCACAACAATCAACAGACAGGAGGGTTCCCTACCAGTTGGGGAACACTCCAAAGTGGACTTTGGGACAGGCAACTGAGAAAAGTGGCCAAGCAGAGGCTGATAGCTAAGTTCTGTACCCACTGGGAGGGCCTCAATCAGGCCCTTGGGTGGATGTCACATTACAGGTGACCACCATTGCATTATACACACACACACAGATACTCCTACACACACACACTCTCACACACACACAGGCATTCCTATACACACATACACACGGACTCACATACACACAGACGTGCACACAGACACCCACACACACCCTTACAGACACACACACTCCCACACTCACACATGCACCCCCTCACAGACTTAAGACACTCTGCACTCACTGCACACACACATATACTCTCTCACACTCACAACCCCCAACCCAGACAGACGCACACACAGAGACAGACAAAGACCCACATGCACACATATATTTTGTGGGGTGAGTTTGTACTTGCAGAGTTACATTGTACTTTGCTCAAAAACTGCATGCATTCATGTAGAACTCTGAGCTCAAAAACTGCATGAATTTATGTAAAACTCCGTTATCTCACTTTTTAGATTAGAATCAATCTAGGATCATGGCATAGACAGAGAACACAGGGTGCTAACACGTTCAACATATTGTCTAGCTATCACCATTGTTAACAGCTAACCCGAGAATGCAACTTTTAAAAAAAAAGTTAAAAATCACACAACACCAGGTTATAGTCCAACAGGTTTAATTGGAAGCACACTAGCTTTCGGAGCGTCACTCCTTCATCAGGTGGTAGTGATGGAGGAGCAGCACTCCGAAAGCTAGTGTGCTTCCAATTAAACCTGTTGGACAATAACCTGGTGTTGTGTGATTTGTACCTTTGTACACCCCAGCCCAACACCGGCATCTCCAAATCATTTTAAAAAAAAGGTTTTGTGATTTACACATGAAAGGAGTGAAACTATCACTGTATTCTAACAGATGAAAGGCTTAACAGACTATCAATTTTTCAATGTATAATTTCAGTTACATCACACTGTAAATTTTTGCTATAAATTCTGTGTGTTAGGATTGAGGCCTCCACTATCACCTGATGAAGGAGCGTCGCTCCGAAAGCTAGTGCTTCCAATTAAACCTGTTGGACTATAACCTGGCATTGTGTGGTTTTTAACTTGGCCACCCCAGTCCAACACCGGCATCTCCAAAAGATGTATAAAAGTACCTTGACATGTGTTCCGGATTGAGAGAAGACTCGCAGCTGACCACTGTGCTCTTGCTGTCTTTCTCTCCCCGGAGCTCCGGTATTTCCTTGTGCAATAAACTCTGTCATTGAACCCTGACTCTGACTCCGAGACTGGTCCTTTTCCCCACAACATTTGTTTCCCTCTTTGCATGTCTAAGGGTACCCATGCTTGTTGGAGGCCTTGAATACCAATGGTGTAGTTGTGAATTTGAGTAGATTCCAAATGACCGTAAACCATTGGCAATGCATTTTTGGCAGGATGAATTTAGTAAAATTGTCCCAACAATGTATTTTTTGATGCATTCATAATGTGAGCACTTAAGGCTTGTTCAATGTTTGTTAATAATTCATGCCATTTTAATGATCTTTGCACCTCTGTTAATTTTTTTTTATTTTGGTGAAGTTTCCTTGAATTTCCACAGCCGAGCAAAGATTTGTTGGAAATGGCTGTGATTGACATTGTAAAGCACTCTGCGTTCTGGAGCACTGTGGCAGAGTTGAACATCAGATGCACTCAGGGACTTGCCAGGCGTTCTTCGATAATGCCTTCCAAACCTGCAACCACTCCCAGCACAAAAAACTGAGAGCTGTATGTCATAGGATCATAGACCGTCTACTCTGTGGAAACAGGCCATTTGGCCCAACATGTCCACACTGACCCACTGAAGAGTAGCCCACCCAGACCCATTCCCCGACCACTCTACATTTATCCCTGACTAAGGCACATAACCTACACACCCCTGAACAGAATGGGCAATTTAACATGACCAGTTCACCTAACCTGCACATCTTTGTATTGTGGGAGGAAACCAGGGCACCAGAGGAAACCCACACAGACATGGGGAGAATGTGCCAACACTTCCAGAACTTCTTTGCCACTGCGTTCTCTGCCTCAAGACCAAGATCAGTTTCAAATAGAAAGTTTGCCACCAACCTGTCAGGGGCAAATTATTTTCAAGAGAGATAAAAATAAATAGGCACACACCCATTGCAAAGTAAAGGCCAAATTTCATACTCTTTCTGGTTTTTGGGGTGAGGGGTGCATATAATCCAATAGAAGGATAATAGATCGGGACCCTGCCAACTTCTCATTTCTACTCCAATGAATTTTGTTGAAAAGTGTGGTGCTGGAAAAGCATAGACGGTCAGGCAGCATCCGAGGAGCAGGAGAATCTTCATCAGCTTGTTTCCCTCTCCACATTCCTGATGAAGGGCTTATGCCTGAAACATCAACTCTCCTGCTCCTCGTATGCTGCCTGACCGGCTGTGCTTTTCCAGCACCACACTTTTCGACTCTGATCTCCAGCATCTGCAGTCCTCACTTTCTCCCAATGAATTTTGTGGCAGGAAGGGCTGTATAGATGCACAACTGACAACAACTATGTACAGATAAACGCAATGGCATGTGGAACCAGAAATTCCTATAAGACGCACACTCCTTCTCCACATGTATCCTGCTACTGTGCCTCAACATTCAACTGGTCACAATGACATAAGCTTGCTATATTGTCTATTTGTTACATACAAGAAACAATTGAGAACTAAGACACTCACAAGTGAATTTTTAAGTGTACGGTCTATTCTGGGATATCCTGGCTCTAGTAAATACTCCCAGCTGCAGTGAGCAGGAGAATCAGGCTAGCATCAAATGAGAGAGGCACCATTTAGTCAGGGTGAGTAATCAGGGAGGCGAGTTTGGGATGATGGCACAAGAGAAATCCTCCATAAAATTCAACAAAATGATACTTGGCCACAACCTACAATTCAGCTCTATATTTCTTTCTGTACTCTTGTTTGGATCCTGCAAAGCTATTGTGGGGCTATTTCAAAATTATTGCCCTGTTCCAATACTACAGATTCCCTGAGGAGGCCACAATGCTGGTAATGATATTAGACACAGTAACAGTGTGCTGAGAAACCAAGGGTAAGTCTACAGGCAGCTGTTAGTAAGGTGGCTTGGAATGCACTGCCAATAGCTTGTGACTGTTTGGTTTTAAAATTGAATACTTAAATTCTCAACTACACCATCCATGCCATAATCTCCCACATATTGAAACTGATGCTGATAAAACGAGCATTATTGCATTGTGAAATATTTTTTCAAAAAGTATATTCATTTGTAAGATGTGTACAACTTTGATTACACCAGCATTTATTGGTCATCCCTAGTTACCCTCGAGAAGGTGGTGGTGAGCTGTCTTCTTGATTTACTGCAGTCTATGGGATAGGTACACTCGGTTCTTCTACAACATGGTAGTTCCATTCTTATGCATTCCTGTGTTATAAGAACATAGCGTAATAGCGACCCCATTTAAACTAATGGAGCCACAATGGTGTTATAACCAAAACACGCTTTAAAAGTTCGCGCTTGAGAAACAGTGTCCCCAATTTGTCAATCGTGTTATGGGGAATTCACATTAATTCACATTAACAAAATGCATGCTATAGCATAATGACCTGGACAGTGACAGCCGTGTTGGGAAGGGACTTCTAGGATTTGGACCCAGCGATAATGAAGAAACAGACCGATAGTTCTAAGTCGGAATGGTGTGTGCAGGTGATGCCCCTGTCCTTTTGGGTGGTGAAGATGACTGTTTTGGAAGGAGCTGTTGAAGGAATCTTGGTGAGTTGTTAAACTGTATTTTGCTGATGGGGCAGATCCTGCCTCTATTTGGTAGGGACGTAGCCAGTGACATTGAAGGAACAGTAATATATTCCAAGTTAGGATGGCATGTGACTGAGAGAGGAACTCCCTTGTGTTGGTGTTTCCATGCACCTGCTGTCCTGGCTTTCCTAAGTGGCAGCGATCATTGGTTTGGAAGATTCTGTCAAAACTGTCTTGGTTAGTTGCTGTAGAGCGTCTTATAGAAGGTACACACTGCACATTGTGTACTCGTGGGCAAGGAAGTGGATGTCTAAAATGATGAATAAGGAGCTGACTTTGTCCTGGATAGTGTATATTTTCTTAAGTTTCTGCTAGTTCCTCACCGAGTCACACATCATTCCTGTCTTGGGAATATAATATTGTAGGAGTGGCCCTCATCCAGGCTGTAGATATTAACCTGGTATTAATTTGGGTTAGTTGAAATGAAATTAAGTGAAATGTGCAACAAACATATGAAGGCTGCTGATGACCTAGTAATTGGAAAGGACACTGATTTTCATGAGTTTCTGTATTTTGCTGAGGGAATATTTGTCTGTTCAGATTAAATGCTGTAACTCAGCAGGGGGTGGCCTTGCTGCTTGAGTTAAAAAGTGTGGTGCTGGGAAAGTACAGCAGGTCAGGCAGCATCAGAGGAGCAGGAGAGTCGACAGTTCAGGCACAAGCCCTTCATCAGGAATGAGGGGAGGGAAAAGAGCCTCAAGAAGGGCTAATGCCCGATGCGCTGATTCGCCTGCTCCTCGGAAGCTGCCTGACCTGCTGTGCTTTTCCAGTGCCACACTTTTCGACTCTGACGCTCCAGCATCTGCAGTCCTCAAGTTCTCCTTGCTGCATGGGTGCCTTGTCACCCACAGACTGCAAAGGGCCACCCCCATTTGAAACCCCCACCTGTGAAATTGAACCCTTCCCTTGCTCGGGCCTGCCTGATTGGTCCCTGGGGGAATGCCCATTATGGGGCTCTCATTTGTAATGATTGACTCCTGTAGTCCCGTGAATGGTCAGCACACCTGATGCTCTGCTGAGACTGAATGACAGCCCTTGGATCTGGGATAGCCTGCCTCAGAAAAGTGGACACCACAACGTCGGGTGAGTAAATGTCTAACAACAGAACATCAAGCCTCGAATGCCAGGGCTGGTGGAGTCAGGCCTAGCTTGACTTTCTGGGGTTGGCAAGGTCATAACCTCCATTTAGAAACAGCCCCTTCAGCCCACCATGTCTATGCCGACCAACAAACCCATTTATCTGCTCTTGGTTTATAACCTACTGTGCCCTGGCATTTTAAGTACTCATCCAGATGCTTCTTAAATGTTGAAAGAATATCTGCCTTCACCACCCTCTCAGGAAGTATGTTCCATATACCTCCCATCCTCTGGGTAAAACAAAATTTCTCAAACATCCTCTAAACCACTTGCTCCTTATCATAAACCTATGTCGTCTGCTCTGAGACACTCCTGCCACGCGGAAGAGATTCTGACAATTCCTCCCTCTATGTCTGTTTTAATTCAGTATACCTCAATCAGATTCCCCCCTCAGCTTCCACTGCTCCAATGAAAATAAACCCAGTCTATCCAATCTCTCCTCATAACTGAGACCTTTTATCCCAGACAACATCCTGGTGTATCTCCTCTGCGCTGCCTCCAGGGTAGTGTGGTGACCAGAACTGCACACAGTATTCCATCTATGGCCTAACCAATGTCTTAAAAAGTTATAACAAGGTTCCTTGCTCCTAAATCGTAAAACCCAGCTAAAGGCAAGCATCCCAAATGCCATCTTCACCACCCTTGGGATACTGTGGAGACTGGACGCCTCCTAGCAAAGCGCTACAGGGCACATCTCCGGGACACCCGCACCAATCAACCCCACCGCCCCGTGGCCCAACATTTCAACTCCCCCTTCCACTCTGCCAAGGACATGCAGGTCATGGGGCTCTTCCACCGCCGCTCCCTCACCACCAGACGCCGGAGGAAGAATGCCTCATCTTCCGCCTCAGAACCCTTCAACCCCAGGGCATCAATGTGGACTTCACCAGTTTCCTCAATTCCCCTCCCCCCACCTTACCCAAGTTCCAAACTTCCAGTTCAGCACCGCCCTCATGACCTGTCCCACGTGCCAATCTTCCTTCCCACCTATCCGCTCCACCCTCCTCTCCAACCTATCACCTTTACCCCCACCTCCATCCACCTATTGTACTCTCAGCTACCTTCTCCCAAGCTCCAACCCTCCCGCTTCTCTCTCCACACCCAAGGCACCCAGCCTCATTCCTGATGAAGGGCTACTGCCCGAAACATCGATCTTCCTGCTCCTCGGATACGGCCTGACCTGCTATGCTTTTCCAGCACCACTCTAATCTTAATTCTGATCTCCAGCATCTGCAATCCTCACTTTCGCCTTTTTCACCATCCTGTCTACCTGTGCTGCCACCCTCAGGGATCAGTACACCAAAGTGTCTTTGTTCCTCAGTATTTCCCTAGGGACCTACCATTCATTGTGTACATCCTTCCCTTACTAGATCGCCAAAATGTATCACTTTGCACTTATCAGGATTAAATACCATCTGATATTGCTCAGTCTAATCAATATCAGACTGTAGCCTGAGACCATCCTCCTACTGTCAACAACATTACCAATTTTCACACCATCCACAAATTTACTCATTAAACCTTCCACAATCATACCCATGTCATTAATGTTGATTACAAACAGCAAGGGTCCTGGCACCAAACCCTGTGGTACACCACTGATCACAAGCTTCCAATCACAAAAACAACCCTCTACCATTACCCCTTAGATGCTATTTGTAAACTAATCTCAAAGTTTATCAACTTGCTTTGGAACCTTTGGTTTCTTCCCTTTTGGACTAGCCTTCCATGTAGGTCCTTGTCAAAGGTCTGACTGAAATTTACGTAAATCACATCAACTGCATTACCCTCATCAATGTATTTAGTCACCTTTTCAAAAAACTTCAATTTCAAAAAATTTCAATTAAATTAATCCCTCTAACAAATTCATGTTAACTATCCCTGATCAATTCTTGCCTTTCCAAGTGTGGATTAATCCTGTCCTTCAGAAGTTTTTGCAATAATTTCCCTAACTGGCCTGTAATTCCTGGCCTGTCCCCGCTGCCCTTCTTGAACAAAAGAACCACATCTGGCACTTCACCTGTGGTCAATGAAGTGTTAAAAATCTCCACCAGTTCCCCAGCAATCTCCTCCCTTTCCTCCCAAAACAGCCTGAGATACATCTCATCAGGCTCTGGGGATTTATGCACCTGTATGCCTCCTAAAACACCGAATACTGCTTCCTTATTAATCTTAACGCTTTCTAGAACCTCACCATCCCACTGAAACCACTGACGACCATGTCTTTCTCCTTTCTGAATACAGATGTGATGAATTCATTTAAGACCTCCCACACGCTCATACACAGGTTGCCCCTTTGATAAGTCCCTCTCTTTCCTTTTGCTCTTAATATACTTATTAAAAGCCTTGGGGATTTCCCATCTGCTGAAGATATTTGCCCTCTTAATTTCTGTTTCCAGCACACCCCCTAATTCTTTACACTCTGAAGGGCCTCCCTTGTTTTTTTATGCACTGTATCTAAAATATGCTTCCTTCTTTTTCTTTATCCTACTCTCGATATCCCTTGACACCCAGGGTTCCCTGGACTTGTTGCCTTTGCCCTTCACTCTTAGAGGAACACCGGGGCCCTGAAAAAAACACCGGGGCTCTCACTATATTCCAAAATGTAGACTTACTTGCAAGTAGTTGCTCCCAGTCTCTGTTTGCCAGATCCTGTCTAAAGGTATTGAAATTGGCCTTTCCCCACTTTAGACACCTATCCCTTTCCAATAGGGACTTTGAAACTTACAGAGTTATGCTCACTATCCACAAAATGCTCACACACTGATGCTTCAACTACTTGACCCGCTTAATTCCCTAGGATTGGGTCTAACACTACTCCATCTCTAGTCAGATTATCTACGTACAGAAGATCTCCTGGATGCACTTCAAAAATTCCAGCCAATCTAATCCTTTCACACTAAGCTAATCCCAGTTAATATTAACAAAGTTGAAATCCCCTACCCTGTTTCTCTCACATCTTTTTGTGATTTGCTGACATATCTGCTCCTCTCTCTCTCTCTTACTGTGACAAGGCCTGTAGTATAATCCCAGCAAGGTAATTACCCCTCTTTCATTTCCACGCTCTTCCCAGATGGCCTCATTTGAAAACCGTTCTGGAACATCCTCCCTATTCCTGCAGTGATGGTTTTCTTTATCGATAATGCATATCCCCACCTTTATCACATAACTTGCGCCCCCCCCACAATTGTGCCTGAAACTTTTATACCCTGGATTGTTGAGCTGGCCTTCCTTCAACCATGTATCCGTAATTGCAACAATATCATATTCTCGTGCGCTGATCAATGCTCCAAGTTCATCCACCTGACTAGTTAGGCTCCTTGCAACAGCTTTTCAAGTCTTCCAAAGCCTCAACCTGCTCTTGACTCAAAGCCCAGATTAATTAGTGATTCCCCATGGGCCTTGGAGGGGCAATCACATCCCTCTCCCTCCAAGTGATGCCCACAGTCCCAGGCCCGCCACTTTCTGAATCTGGATGAGAGGTGTGTAATAAGGCAGTGCAAGTCTCTTCCCTGAAGACCATCGAGGAGCCACCGCCGGGGGCTCATCTCCAGTGGCAAACTCCATCTGAGTTGCTGCCCTCTCTGTCTCCACCTCCGAGTCCAGGTCTACCTAGTCCTCAGGACTGGCCCTCCAGCTTTTCGTGGGTGGAGTGTCCTGTCTGCAGGATGCTGATAGTGGTGTGTCCATCAAAACAGTCACCTCTGTGCAGGGAGCTGACAGAGGTGCCAGTGTGTTTCATTGTGTTTTGCTCCCTGGCTTAAACCACGTCTGATACCAGTCCCATTTTCTTTAAAGCATAACCCCTAGTATCCATGGAGAGCCATCACTGAGATTCCTCACGTGGGCAGTATAAATCCCAGTTTAAAATCTCTGCCTTCCTATATCCTCTTCCCTTGGCTTCTTGTTTTAATTCAAGTTTGGGAAAGTCAGGCTAAGGCTAGGCTGAAGGCATCAGCACATCAGTTGTTCCGCCGGGGTTAGTCCCAGCGTCACATGCATCGGCATTGTCCTATCATTGAAGGGGAAAAGTGCAAGTTCCAAGGATCCTGTTGGTTGTTTTGTCATTGTCCTTTTGAATAGCTGGAACACGCACTCAGTCAGAGCAGGTGGTACGGTGCCGTGCAGGTGTGCCTTATCCTGGCTATCTCCATCAAGGTCTACTACTGGGAAATGGGTCCCGTTGTCTGTTACCAGGTCCTCTGGTACACCTTGTGCACTAAAGGATTGGTGGGGATTGTCTTTGCTGTTGTAAGAGATAGTAGAGGCCATTCAGTGATGTTGATTCATTTTGAATGGGTGGCAGTAAGGATTAAGAACATAACTGACCCTGTGAAATCTGCATGTGCCCACACCTGAGGTCTCCCCACCCATTCCCACGGGTACGCTGAGGCCTTCTCATTATATTGGTAAGTTTGGCATAGCTTGACCAGGGTTTCAATATCCATCTCTCTGCCAGGCCACCAAAGCTCCTTGTGAGCATTTTCATTTTAGAAGTTCCTGAGTGACCGTTGTGTAATTCTCAAAGTGTTGGTCACTAGCCTGGGCAAGGAAAAGCAAACTTATGCTCTCCACAAGATAATGCCACTTTCTACGCTCATCTCCCGATACTTTGAGATATCAGGTTCTGTGAGATATTCTTGCAGTCCACCATTTAGAATGATATGATGTAGCTTTGCCAATGTAGGGTCCTTTTGGGTCCAAGCCTAGATTTGCTTGGCAGAAACTGGTAGAGTGGATAACGCGTGGAGCTGAAAAAAACACAGCCGATCAAGCAGCTTCAGAGGAGAAGGGCCTTCTGCCCTTCCTGCTTCCACACACTGAAGGGGATGGGTGACAGTGACAGAGTGCTGCCAGCCTCAATATCAATGGCAGCAGGAAGCCACAACACAGGTTCTAGAACTTATTGGTCCTCCAGGATGGGATGTCTGCAGTGTACGTCCTTCAGAAAACCCAGACCAGCCCATGAGTCCCCTTGTTTCCAATTCTGGGTGGGGTGGCTATTTGTTTGACCCCATATTTTCCACTGGAGATCTTGGGGTTCAATTGCTAGGATATCTGAAACATCGACTCCCCTCCTCCTCTGATGCTGCTTGACCTGCTATGCTTTTCTCAGCTCCACTCCTCATCCACTCTGACTCTCCAGCATCTGCAGTCCTCACTATCTCCAAGATACTGGTAGAGTCCATGAAGCTCAAAGTCATGATGACTTCATTAATCATCAGAGATGAAGGGAGGCTGGTGGGTAGCAGCTCAGGGGATCCACATCGGTTACATAGCTCCTTGAATGATGTTCCAAGGTACATTCACAGGCAGCTCCGAGCAGTGTCCATTGGTGGATCGGAGCTGATGCAAAGGGAGTAATCACCTTGTCTTCCTGAAGATGTTCAGGAGATGTTTGTGATCAGTTATCGTGGGGAAATACCAACCGTAGACATAATGGGAGCTTCATCACCGTGATTATCATGGTCAAAGCCTTCTTTCTCAATCTGGACATACTTCCTATCTGCTTCCACCTTGGTTTGTGATGCATACGCAATTCTGTCCCATCATCCCAATGGTACAATAATACTGCCCCCTTACCCATTATGGGAGACATTGCAGGTTACAGTAAATGGGTTCAGGGGTTCATAATGACCTAATGTATTTGGGGATAGGAATTGTTGTTTAACATTTGCCACAATCATTTCTGATTTGTTTTGTAGCAGAACATGGAGGGGCGCATTAGGGTCACCAGGTTAGGTGTGAATTTCCCCAGTAATTTATGAGATTGAGAAAACACTTCAACTCCACTGTGTTCCTTGGAGTCTGAACCCTTTTTATGGCCTTCACCCTCTCTTCGACTAAGTGTAATCTGTCATGTTCAACACTGCATCTGAGGGACACTACCTTGTTTACCAGAAACACACACCTTTCCCTTTTTAGCCTGATGTCAGTCATTGAAAAATGCTGCAAAACCTCCTCCTAAGTCTCCAAATGTTCCTTTGTAGCAGCTCCTGAGCTTACTGCGTCATCCAGATAGACTGCCAGTCTGAGCACCCCCGGGAGGATATTCTCTATCAGTCTTTGAAAGATGGAACAAGCTGAAGACACCCCAAAAGGCAAGCATGTGACCGGTCGGACGTTTTCCGGTTCGGCTGGTTTCAGTATTCCCCCCCATGAGGGTTTTTCTTTTGTGAGTATTCATAATGATGTCCTTCCTGGGTGACACCCCACACTCCAGTTAGAGATGGGCGTGGCTCATATTCAGTTGGTAAAATATGTGACCTGCGGCCAGCTTTCCACACAGGTTTTCTATGTGTGGTATCAGGCTGTGTGTCTAAGTGGCAAGCTCTGATGGCTATCACCTTATACTCCCCACGGAGGCGGACTGGGTTGTCAGGTTTTAAAACTGGGACTACTGGCCTGGCCCATTCAACAAATTGTATGATGCCAAGTTCCTCTAGACATTCCAATTTAGCCTCTACATTGGCACCTCGGGTATAGGGAACTGGCTGTGCCTTGAGGTATTTGGGTAGGGCCTCTAAGTGGACATGGGTCTTGGCCCTTTCCGTTTTTATCTTCCTGATGCCCTTGTGGAAAACTTTGGGATACTTCCCAATGGATCGTCAGTGCCCATTTTAAAATTTGATGCCAATCCAGGCAGATTGTCGGTAGTTAGTCACTTCCCTGACCTCGGAGTGGTCTGGAATGACCAGCAGTGATTCAGGACATTCGTTGGTGGGCTCCTGAGGGAGGCCCTTGTGCCCTTCCTGCTTCCACACACTGAGGGGGATGGGTGACAGTGGCACAGTGCTGCTGACATGAAGCCTACCTTAGCCAGCCTCAATATCAATGGCAGCAGGAGGCCACAACACAGGTTCCAGAACTTATTGGACCTCCAGGATGGGATGTCTGCAGTGTATTTCCTTCAGAAAACCCAGACCAGCCCATGAGTCACCTTGTTTCCAATTCCGGGCAGGGTGGCTATCTTTTTGACTCCATATTTTCCATTGGAGATCTTGGGGTTCAAGTGCCAGGCCACTTGTTTCACCTGGCATTCTGTCTAGGGGGAGTGAGTGCTCCTTTAATTTGTGAACGTGTACGCTTTTCTGGTCAGGCCAAGGCAAACGCACTTCTTTGACCAAGTGTACACGAACATCACCTCCATCGATGAAGGCCAGTGTGTTATCTTCATGGCGGGGGTGGGATTTTAACTCCACCCTCAAGGACAGGGAGCATGGTGGTGTCCAATCTGGTTTGGCACTGGGGAGGGAATTGGTCAAGTCCTTTGACCTGGTGGACGTCTAGCGAAATTTCCATCCTGACTCCATCACCTTCTCCTTTGTCGGGCCTGGGATCAGAGCAGGGAATTGACTGCCCATCTGTTTCATGGATATACTTCTCCTGAATTCCAGTGGCTACCATTTAGCCGGTGCCATGCACGGAGCACCACCTGGTTGGGCGGAGATCACCCTGTTCGGCCTTTCCTGCATTTCTCGCAGAGGAGATTGTCTGGAGAGGCTGTGCTCAGGCCAGGATCAACAGGGCCAAATGTTCCTGAGTCCTGGTTGGTTTATGGCTAGTAGGTTCTTTGCCGGAGAAGTTACGGAGCACCACCATCTCCTCTATCGAGGAGTCTACCTTAGCCCAGCTGAGGAATTCTGGTCGGCAAATTGGCAAGAGTTGGAGGTCAAAGCCTCGGCTCACCTAGGCCACTGGACAGGACTGCTCCGAGTGCAATCGTACTGAACTGAGCGCTGGTTATAAACCAACTGGTGGCCTCCATGCTGTGGTACTCTATGGTCTCTTTGACCCCTCCACTGGTTTTGTCACAAAAATCCCGAGGATGTTGGTTGATCTTGTCTGAAACAAAAAAGTGAGAGCTATGAGCTGGGTACTGGTCTGGGAGCTGGGTAGTAAGACCTGGTCTGGGAACTGGGTGGTAAGGCCTGGGCTGAGAGCTGGGTAAGAGAGACCTGGGCTGGGGACTGGATGGAAGGGACCTAAGCTGGGAGCTGGGGCTCTGGGCAGGGAGCTAGGTGGTAAGGGCTAGGCTGGGGGTTGGGGCTCTGGGCTGGGAGCTTGGTCATAAGGCCTGGATGGGAGCTGGGTGGTAAGGCCTAGGGTGGGATCTGGGTGGTAATCTATTTTGGCATTAGTCAGAGGGAAATGGGTCTGATGGGTTGCTCTTCGGAGGGTCGGGTTGGACTGGTTGGGCCGAAGGGCTTGTTTCCACACTGTCGGGAATCTAATCTAAGGCCTGGGGTGGGATCTGGATGGTTAGGCCTGGGGTGGGAGTTGGGACCCTTGGCTGGGGGCTGGGTGGTAATGCCTGGGATGGGAGCTCGACCCCTCGGCAGGGGCATGAGTGCTGGGTGGTAAAGCCTGTGTGGGAGCTGGGTGATAAGGCCTGGGCTGGGAGCTGGGGCCCTGGGTTGGGGGCTGGGAGCTGGGGCCCTGGGCTGTGTATTGCTGCAGGAGTTGGCCAGCAGAGCGGCGGTGGATGCCCAGCTCGTGGTCGATGTCATCTATCACCTGAAAATGGCTGTGCTGGGACCTGACGTTGTGCACTAGTTGGAGGATACTCAGGTGTGTGCTGGAAACCCCTCTGTGTATACCCTGTCCGAATGGAATTTCACATTTTGCATGCCTGGACTCACCTGAGCATAGGTGGTAGGGATCCTGGGTAGAGGGTGTTACATGCAGCAGCAGTCCCTTATAACCGCAGATTGTGGTTATTCACAGACTCCCAGACCAACTGTTCACTTTGCAGCACTGTGGAGTCTGTGGACCATGTGTATATTGGTTGTGGGTGATTTATACTCCTTTTTAGTCACTTCAGAAACCTTCTGTTATATTTTTGGTTTTCTGTTATGTTTTGGGCCCCCGGTGCAGAGGGGTACAGATAGGTCAGAGGATCTCCTGGTGAGTCTGCTCCCGGGCCTGACCAGGCTGGTTATAAACAGCGGGTCTTGGAGGGGGTCATTATGGCCGACTGCCTGTCCCTCTTCAGCGGTTACGTTCGAGCCCGGGTATCCCTGAAGAAGGAGCTCGTATTGTCTACCATCCCTCTCAATTCCTTTAGGGAGAGGTGGTCACCCCGGGGGATAGATTGCTTTATTTTCCCCGCCAACTCCATTTGAATTTAGCCCCTCCCCTCCCTCACCTTAAATGGTTTGCATTGTCGCCTTTACAGGATTTGATTGTAAATGTCCAATTGGCTACTCAAGTGATTGACTGGTAGCTGTTAATTGATGAAAAATACCATGAGTGAGGTGGTGACTGGAAAAAAAATGTTAATTTATGTACAAGCACACGTATGTAAAAGAATAAAGCAGATGTCTGTCCCGGGCTGGGACTAGCGTATAGCGGCGCTATTTTGGTGTTTAACAATAAACAATGTTCTTTCCCAGTCAGGTTTCCTGGGTTTTTACAGTGTCTTTGTCATATTGAAATATAAACAAGTTTCGTCAGCACCATTACACCAAATATTATGTGAATGACTGAAGAAAATTCACCATTCCTTAACATCAATAAATGCATTTCTGGAGTGAGTGACCAGCATTGTAAGATCAATCTGTACTCCTTCCTTATGAAACCATTGAATTCATAGATTCTGTACAAGAATTGGGTCTCAAGACTGGGACAGTCAAAACAATGAGTTGGGCTCTGCAAACTAAACCTCTTTGAATGCCAGTGAAATATGGACCCACTCGGCCACCTGCTCAGTTCCCAGCCACTCCAGACATTTTCCTGGGATCACTGTCCAGCTACTCTTCACACAGTCCTGTAATTCCTCCCAGAGTGATTCTACATCCCTTCCAATCCAATCAAATCATCATATTCTGTGACTCTTTATTTCCTAGACCTACACTGCCCTCATTGATGAGGCAATTCTCGTTTCTTCAACGATGCTGTTCAATACTTTCAAAAGGTGATCTTCAGTGGTGTTGCTAAGGGCATCAGATACTTGATGAGCTATGCACATTGGGTGGAATTTAAACCAGTTACACTGGCAGTATACACTGACATTTCAGTCTTTGAAAGCATGCATCAATAAACATTTTCAACCCAGCTTTTTATTCTTTTCCCCTTGTGCTCCTTTAATCGGGAGGTGCTGGGATAGTGGTATTGTCACTGACCCAGTAATCTCGGTGGAATACGTTTCTAGATTCTCCTCCTCTTGTGAGTTATTTAATGGTCCACCACTGTTCACATTTCGATGCAATGGGGGCTATCAGTTTCTGACCGCGGAGCTTTGACCTACTCTGTTTGTAGCAGAATTGCGTAGCTTTGTCTAACACTTGCTGTTTCCGCTGTTTAGGACATAAGTAGTTTCCCTGGGGTGGGGGAATCCAGAACTAGAGGGCATAGGTTTAGGGTGAGAGGGGAAAGATATAAAAAAATTCTAAGGGCAACTTTTTCACGCAGAGGGTGGTACATGTGTGGAATGAGCTGCCAGAGGAGGTGGTGGAGGCTGGTAAAATTGCAACATTTAAAAGGCATCAGGATGGGTATATGAATAGGAAACATTTGGAGGGATGTGGGCCAGGTGCTGACAGGTGGGACTAGATTGGCATGGACGAGTTAGACTGAAGGGCCTGTTTCAGTGCTGTACATGTTTATGGCTCTATGACTCTAGTCCCATGTTGTAGCTTCATCAGATTGCCCCCTCAGTTTTAAGTGTGCCTGCTGCTGCTCCTGGCATGCTCTCCTGCACTGTCCATTAGCCCCATGATGATACATGGTTTGATGGTCATGGGACAATGGGGAATGTGCTGGGTTGTGACATCGCAGATTGTGTTGAAATACAATTCTGCTGGATGGATGATGCACGGCACCTCATGGCACCCAGTTTTGAGTTGACAGATCTGTTGAAAGGCTGTGCCACGCAACATATAGGACGGGGCCACTTGACCTTGTTCCCCCATTCAATCACGTCATGGCTGATCCGATTTCCCCACGTTCCTGCCCGCTCCTGATAAACTTTCACCTCCTTGTTTATCAAGGATACTTCTATCTTAAAAACATTCAAGGATGCTCCTTCCATTGTGTTCGGTGGGAAAGAGTTTCAAAGACTCACAGCCCTCTGTGAGAAAGACAAGTCTCTGTATTAAATGGCTGATCTCTTGTTCTGAAACTGTGAATGATGCTGCAGCCTGGTTCTTTTAATCGGTTCACTTTAACCCTCGACATTATTGTCAGCACCCGATATTCCTCATTAAAAGGGACCCCATGCCTAAGCTAGGATAGTCCTGTCTCCTGAAGTTTGAAATTGCACTTGGTCTGTTTGGGCTTGGAAATTGCCCCCTCTTCTGTCAGATGTGGCTGGAGGATTGGAGGGGGTTGCAGACTGAGCATGATGATCTCAAAATCTAATGGCCGAACTTGTGGCCAATACCACAGCACCAAGATGAACTGAACTGACTCTCTGTTCAGTTTGATTCAGGTATGGCTCACTTTGCCATCAGTCCTCAACTTGACTCGATAACTTTCTATCTGTACGTAACCATTGTGCACACAAAATGGTTTTACTGTTCAACCCCTTCTTCAGGGATTTAAAATGGAAGAAGACAAAACATACCCTCTCCCTTTTTTTTTATCTAAACAGGCACAAACAGGGATATTTTGGTGTCAGACACACAGTTAATTAGATGGGGTATGCTCATGGCAAAAGAGCACGAAATAAGGTTTGTCTACCAATAACGCATCGATTTGTCTTGGAGATCAGGGGTCCACTAACAATTCGCACCAGCATACAGAGCGAGACAAGTCCAGCATCATGGGTGTTATTTGCAATTATGCCAATGGCTCTAGGCCACCATCTTGGATGCCTGGGAACAGACGATCCACAATCTGATTTAAAGCTTCTGTTGGGAAATTTCCTACAATACTTGTTAACTGTTTCCATTGGACATTGTTTTGTGTTTGGAGCTCAACTCCCTGTAAGAAGTATGCAGACCTGATTTGTGCTCTAGGGTGGCATGGTGGGTCAGTGGTTAGCACTACTTCCTCATAGAACCAGTGACCTGGGTTCAATTCCACCCTCAGGTGTCTCCGTGGGTTTCCTCTGGGTGCACTGCTTTCCTCCCACAGTCCAAAGATGTGTAGGTTAGGTGGATTGGGCATGCTAAATTGCCCATTGTGTCCAGAGATGTGTAGGCTAGGTGGATTAACCATGGGAAATGAGGGGTTACAGGGATAGGATAGGGGGTTGGGTCAGGCTGGGATGGTCTTCGGAGGGTTGGTGCAGACTTGATGGGTCGAATGGTCCACTTCCACACTGTAGGGACTCTATGTGAATGATCCACAAATTGAAATTAAGTGACTCCAGACTGAATGCTTCAACAATCATGATAAAAATCAGGATAATTGAGTTTAAGGACCGTGAGGTTTTGCTACAGCTCTACAAGTCCTTGGTGAGACCACACTTGGAATATTGTGTCCAGTTCTGGTCGCCCTACTATAGGAAATATACAGAGGCTTTGGAGAGGGTGCAAAGAAGGTTTACCAGGATGCTGCCTGGAGCGGAGGGCTTGCCTTATGAAGAGAGGTTGACTAAGCTCGGACTTTTCTCTCTGGAGAAAGGATGAAGAGAGGTGACCTGATCAAGATATACAAGATAATGAGAGGCATGGATAGAGTCAATAGCCAGAGACTTTTCCCCAGGGCAGGATTGGCTGGTACGAGGGGCCATAGTTTGAAGATATTAGGAGAAAGTTATAGAGGGATGCCAGAGGAAGGTTTTCTACACAGAGAATTGTGAATGCATGGAATGCGTTGCCAGCAGTGATGGTGGAGGCAGAGTCATTAGGGACATTTAAGCGACTGCTGGACATGCACATGGATAACAGTGAATTGATTGGTGCGTAGGTTAGGTTATTATACTTTACATTAGGATTAATCCTTGGCACAACATTGTGGGCCTGTTCTGTGCTGTACATTTCTATGTTCTACGTTCTAAAATCAATCAAAAGGAAACTTTGTGAGGGCTGGAGAATGGAAGCCAGGGTGGTTTGCGGGTTGGTGGGGAGGCATGCAGTTGGGGGGAGTGTCGGCAGGAAAACAGCAAAAGTGCATTGTTTTCAGAAAGGAAGCATCCAGCATTCACTTCAGACTCCCTTAATGAGGCAGCAGATGTGCGCCTGGAAATGGAAAGCCCCTGGATAAATAAGGACAATACTTCCAACTCCAGATCAAAATCATCTTCCTACAGCTGGATTAACAAACTTCCTGATATTTATAATGTTTAAGTAGCTCATTAGCTGCTTGAGAAGTTGTCAACGGATCATTATTGCCAGTTGATTCTTTTTTCAATCCTGTTTACAAAGAAAAATAAACTTTCCTTTTCTTTCCTTCCCTGGTCCCCCAAGGCAATTCAGTTTCTTGCTGTCTTGGTGAGCTGACTGCTCCAGCTTTATTCAACAAAGGAGGCCAAACTTTCCCAGCGATATCTCTGAGCCACCCAAAACAGAGCAAAACCAAACTGCTCTTTGCTTCACTCAGCTGTCTTATTGTGACCAGTTGGTTTTTTAAAAAAAAAATTCATTGAAGTTTAGGCACTTCCTCTCAGAAGGATGTGATGGGATGCATTACAACTGGCTATTGGTACCATATCTTGTGTTCAAATAAAACATTTGCTCACAACCAACAGCGTGAACTGGTTTTCAACTTTTTATTCATCCAGTCAAAAGTCGTAATTTACTCCAACCAAGTAAACACGGAATCCATGTCGCTGGTCATTTGATAGGAGAAAGTGAGATAGAAATGGAGAGGTCTGGGAAGGGGAGGGAGGAGTCTGAGACAGTCCAGAAGAAGGGCTCATGCCCAAAACGTCGATTCTCCTGCTCCTTGAATGTTGCCTGACCTGCTGCGCTTTTCCAGCAACACATTTTCAGCTCTGATCATTTGATGCCCAACATTGTAAGTCCATATGGGAAACAGTATGCAAATGATACATGGACTCGCCCCACTATGTCTTCATCTTTACATCAACGTAAGTTCTTCCTGTACAGAATGGGTATCAGAAAACTTACTGCTTCCTAAGTCTCAAGTTACTCATTCACTGCAACCGAAAATGTTATTTCTGAAATAAATCTATTTAATGCATATTTAAATCGATACCAACCACTTTCACTATCTCTCTTGGGAGTCTTATCCATAGATTAACCATATCCTCACTGAAATATTGCCCTAAAATTCAACTGCTGACATTGAAAGGTGGAGGTGAAAAGTGGATCTCAAGTCTGACCTGTTAGCGGTATTGCCTTGGCAATTTTCCTAAAAGCAACCTCCTCATTGACCACAAACAAAAACAGAAATTGCTGGAAAAGCTCTGTCAGAACTGAAGAAGGGTCACTGGAGCTGAAACATTAATGCTGATTTCTCTCCACAGATGCTGCCAGACCTGCTGAGCCATTCCTGCAATTTTTGTTTGTGTTTCTGATTGACAGTATCTGCAGTTTTATTTATTCTTCCTCTTTGACCACAAGAGGCGCTCTGCTCAATTGGGGATGGTGGACCTGATTCTAACAGGTCAATCGCAAGACTGGGCATCTCTGAAATATCAGCAGCGGCATCGGTGGCGATAAGTGCTGCTGAGATAGGCAGCTGGCCTCAAATCTCCAACTGGTAAGACCAAAAAGAAAACCAATTCAGTGGGTTGAGAGTTTTAACAGAAGTCCCAGTGGGCAGGTTGGTGGGGAGACAGGACTGCTTTCCATGCAGGATCCTCCCACCCTGGGTCACTGACCTTCATTGGATTGGCAACTTCCCTAAGCAGCAGGGTGTGACACAATGTCAGCAAGTAGTCATCGGCTCCATGAATGGCCTTTACTCAAGAAAGTAATTTTGCCTATCTCCTGGGAGAGCTGAAAATATGTTGCTGGAAAAGCGCAGCAGGTCAGGCAGCATCCAAGGAGCAGGAGAATCGACGTTTCGGGCATGAGCCCTTCTTCAGGCCCGAAACGTCGATTCTCCTGCTCCTTGGATGCTGCCTGACCTGCTGCGCTTTTCCAGCAACACATTTTCAGCTCTGATCTCCAGCATCTGCAGTCCTCACTTTCTCCTATCTCCTGGGAGAGGGCAACTAAACCATGTTGCAGCCCATGGTTATTGGTTGGGTGCGTGGGAAGAGCTGGAATAATTAGACAAAATAAACACACATAGAAAATAGGGGCAGGAATAGGCCATTCCAGCCTGCTCCATCATTCAGTGTGATCAGGGTTAATTTCAGTGACCTTTCCTGCTTACATCCCAAGCCCTTTGATCATTTTAGACCTAAGAACTATATCTAATTCCTTCTTGGAAACATTCAATATTTTGGTCTCAACTGCCTCCAGTGGTAGAGAATTCCACAGGTTTGCCATTCTCTGGGTGAAGAAACGTCTCCTCAGCACAGTCCAAAATGACCTACCCAATATTCCTAGGCTGTGACCTCTGGACCTGGACTCCCCGATCATCAGGAACAGCTTTCTTGTGTTGATCACGTGTAGTCCTGTTAGGATTTTATAGGTTTTCATGAGACTCCCCCCACCCCCTCATTCGTCCCAACTCCAGATCCTCTTTATATGTCTGCCCTGCCATTCCAGGAATGGTCCGGGTAATATCTACTGCATTCCCTCTATGACAAGAAAACCCTTCCTAAGATAAGGAGATGAAAACTGCACATAATACTCCAGGTGTGGCCCCACCAAGGCTCTGCACAATTGGAGCCAACTGTCCCTGCTCCGAAACTTGAGTTCTTTCAATATGAAGGCCAACATACCATTTGCTTTCATCGCTGCCTACTGCAATGCTGACTTTCACCAACTGATGAATGAGGACACCCATGTCTTGTTGCCCCTCCCTTTTTCTCAAGCTATCGCTGCCATATAATAACCCGCCTTCCTGTTCTTTCTACCAAAGCAGGTAATCTCACATTTCCATACATTGCACTGTATCATCGCACTCACTCAGCTTGTCCGAATCACATTGAAACATCTCTGCATCCTCCTCACCCTCCCACCTAGCTCTGGTGTCACCTCCAAACATGGAGGTGTTACACTTTGCTTCCTAAACTAGAATAATAATACATATTGTGAATAGCTGGGTTCCTGGTACTGAAGCCTGTGGCACACCACGAGTCACTGATTGCCACTCAGAAAAAGACACATTTGTTCAACGTGGATTCCTGTCTGCAAGTGGGCTCTAATCATGTCAGTACTCTATCCCCAACACCAGTGCTTTAATTTTACGTACTAATCTCTTATGAGGAACCTTATTAATTACCTTCTGAAACTCCAATAAAGTACATCCACTGGGCTCCACTTTCCAATCTACTAATTACATTCTTGAAAAATTCTAATAAATTTATAAAGCATGGTTTCCTTACATAAATCCAGTTAGGCCACCTTTGGAATATTGCATGCAATTCAGGTCTGCTTCCTATCAGAACGATGTTGTGAAACTTGAAAGGGTTCAGAAAAGATTTATAAGGATGCTGCCAGGGTGAGAGTGTTTGCACGAGAGGAAGACGTAGTATTCTTTCAATATGAAGAAGGAGGAGCAGAGTGCAATGATCACAAACCTGCTGATGGTATTAAATTCGGTTGGATGATATGTCGTACTGAGGTTGTAACAAATTTGTAAGGGTGATATAGATAGGTTATGTGAGTAGGCAAAAATACAGTTTATCACCTCTTCCCGGTCTGTCTCACTGCGATGGTGTCTGTACGTCACTATTCCCGGTCTGTCTCACTGCGATGGTGTCTAGCGGTCACCCTTCCCGGTCGGTCTCACTGCGATGGTGCCTGTCAGTCACCCTTCCCAGTCTGTCTCACTGCGATGGTGTCTATCGGTCACCCTTCCCGGCCTGTCTCACTGCGATGGTGTCTATCGGGCACCCTTCCCGGCCTGTCTCACTGCGATGGTGTCTATCGGTCACCTTTCCCGGCCTGTCTCACTGCGATGGTGTCTATAGGTCACTGTTCCTCTGTCTCTCTGCGATGGTGTCTATCGATCTCCCTTCCCAGTCCTTCTCACAGTGATGGTGCCTATAGGTGAACCTTCGTGATCTATCTCACTGCGATGGCGTCTGTAGGTGACCCTTCCCAGTCTGTCTCACTGCGATGGTGTCTGTCGGTCACCTTTCCCGGCCTGTCTCACTGCGATGGTGTCTGTCGGTGCGTCACTCTTCCCGGTCAGTCTCACTGTGATAGAGTCTATAGGTCACCCTTCCTGGTTTGTCTCACTGCGATGGTGTCTGTACGTCCCCCTTCCCGATCAGTCTCACTGCGATGGAGTCTATCGGTCACCCTACCCGGTCTGTCTTACTGTGATGGTGTCTGAAGGTCACCCTTGCCGTTCTGTCTCACTGCGATGGCGCCTGTCGGTCATCCTTCCCGGTCTGTCTCGCTGCGATGGTGTCTATCGGTCACCGTTCCCGGTCTGTCTCTCAGCCATTGTGTCCATTGATCGACCTTCCCAGTCTTTCTCACTGCGATAGTTGATCCTTCCCGGTCTCTTTCACTGCGATGGTGTCTGTCGGTCACCTTTCCCGGCCTGTCTCACTGCGATGGTGTCGGTGCGTCACTCCTCTCGGTCTGTCACACTGCGATGGTGTCTATTGGTCACTCTTCCCGGCCTGTCTCATTGCAATGGAGTCTGTCGGTCACACATCCCGGTCTGTCTCACTGTGATGGTGTCTATTGATCGACCTTCCCAGTCTGTCTCACTGCGATGGTGTCTGTAGGTGACCCTTCACGGTCTGTCTCACTGCGATGGTGTCGGTAGGTCACCCTTCCCGGTCTGTCTCACTGTGATGGTGTCTCTAGGTCACCCGTCCCGGTGTGTCTCACTGCGATGGTGTCTATCGATCACCCTTCCCAGTCTGTCTCACTGCGATGGTGTCTATCGGTCACCCTTCCCGGTTTGTCTCACTGCGATGATATCCGTAGGTCACCCTTCCCACTCAGTCTCACCACGATGGTGTCTGTAGTTCATCCTCCCCGGTCTCTTTCACTGCGATGGTGTCTGTCGGTCACCTTTCCCGGCCTGTCTCACTGCGATGGTGTCGGTGCGTCACTCTTCCCGGTCTGTCACACTGCGATGGTGTCTATCGGTCACCCTTCCCGGCCTGTCTCACTGCGATGGTGTCTGTCGGTCACCTTTCCCGGTCTGTCTCACTGCAATGGAGTCTGTCGGTCACACATCCCGATCTGTCTCACTCCAATGGTGTCTGTAGGTCACCCTTCCCGGTTGTCTCACTGCGATGGTGTCTGTGGGTCACTCTTCCCGGTCTGTCACACTGCGATGGTGTCTATCGGTCACCCTTCCCGGCCTGTCTCACTGCGATGGTGTCTGTCGGTCACCTTTCCCGGTCTGTCTCACTGCAATGGAGTCTGTCGGTCACACATCCCGATCTGTCTCACTGCGATGGTGTCTGTAGGTCACCCTTCCCGGTCTGTCTCACTGCGATGGTGTCTATCGGTCACCCTTCCCGGTCTGTCTCACTGCGATGGTGTCTGTAGGTCACCCTTCCCGGTCTGTCTCATTGCGATGGTGTCTGTAGGTCACCCTTCCTGGTCTGTCTCGCTGTGATGGTGTCTATCAGTCACCGTTTCCGGTCTGTCTCTCAGCCATGGTGTCTATCGATCGACCTTCCCAGTCTGTCGCACTGCGATGGTGTCTGTAGGTCACCCTTCCCAGTCTGTCTCACTGCGATGGTGTCTGTAGGTCAAACTTCCCGGTCTGTCTCAATGCGATGGAGTCTGTCGGTCACCCTTCCCGGTCTGTCTCGCTGCGATGGTGTCTATTGGTCACCCTTCCCGGCCTGTCTCACTGTGGTGGTGTCAGTAGGTTACCCTTCCCCATCTGTCTCACTGCGATGGTGTCTATCGGCCACCCTTTCCGGTCTGTCTCTCAGCCATGGTGTCTATCGATCGACCTTGCCAGTCTGTCTCACTGCGATGGTGTCTATCGGTCACCTTTCCCGGTCTGTCTCTCTGCGATGGAGTCTGCAGGTCACCCTTCCCGGCCTGTCTCACTGCAATGGAGTCTGTCGGTCACCCTTCCCGGTGTGTCTCACTGCGATGGTGTCTATAGGTCACCGTTCCAGGTCTGTCTCACTCCAATGGTGTCTGTAGGTCACCCTTCCCGGTTTGTCTCACTGCGATGGTGTCTGTGGGTCACCCTTCCCGGTCTGTCTCACTGCAATGGAGTCTGTCGGTCACCCTTCCCGGTCTGTCTCACTGCAATGGTGACTGTACGTCACCCTTCGCGGTCTGTCTCACTGCGATGGTGTCTGTAGTTCACCCTTCCCGGTCTGTCTCACTGCGATGGTGACTGTACGTCACACTTCCCAGTCTGTCTCACTGCAATGGTCTGTAGTTCATCCTTCCCGGTCTGTCTCACTGCGATGGTGTCTATCGGCCACCCTTTCGGGTCTGTCTCTCAGCCATGGTGTCTATCGATCGACCTTGCCAGTCTGTCTCTCTGCAATGGAGTCTGTCGGTCACCCTTCCCGGTGTGTCTCACTGCGATGGTGTCTGTGGGTCACCCTTGCCGGTCTGTCTCACTGCAATGGAGTCTGTCGGTCACCCTTCCCGGTGTGTCTCACTGCGATGGTGTCTATAGGTCACCGTTCCAGGTCTGTCTCACTCCAATGGTGTCTGTAGGTCACCCTTCCCGGTTGTCTCACTGCGATGGTGTCTGTGGGTCACCCTTCCCGGTCTGTCTCACTGCAATGGAGTCTGTCGGTCACCCTTCCCGGTCTGTCTCACTGCGATGGAGTCTATCGGTCACCTTTCCCGGTCTGCCTTACTGTGACTGTGTCTGTCGGTCACTCTTCCCGGTCTGTCTCGCTGCGATGGTGTCTATCGGTCACCTTTCCCGGTCTGTCTCACTGCGATGGTGTCTATCGGTCACCTTTCCCGGTCTGCCTTACTGTGACTGTGTCTGTCGGTCACTCTTCCCGGTCTGTCTCGCTGCGATGGTGTCTATAGGTCACCCTTCCCGGTCTGTCTGACTGCGATGGTATCTATCGATCTACCTTTCCAGTCTGTCTCACTGCGATGGTGTCTGTCAGTCATCCTTCCCGGTCTGTCTCACTGCGATGGTGTCTGTCGGTCACCCTGCCCGGTCTGTCTCGCTGCGATGGTGTCTATAGGTTACCCTTCCCGGTCTGTCTGACTGCGATGGTATCTATCGATCTACCTTTCCAGTCTGTCTCACTGCGATGGTGTCTGTCAGTCATCCTTCCCGGTCTGTCTCACTGCAATGGTGACTGTACGTCACTCTTCCCGGTCTGTCTCACTGCGATGGTGTCTATCGGCCACCCTTTCCGGTCTGTCTCTCAGCCATGGTGTCTATCGATCGACCTTGCCAGTCTGTCTCTCTGCAATGGAGTCTGTCGGTCACCCTTCCCGGTGTGTCTCACTGCGATGGTGTCTGTGGGTCACCCTTGCCGGTCTGTCTCACTGCAATGGAGTCTGTCGGTCACCCTTCCCGGTGTGTCTCACTGCGATGGTGTCTATAGGTCACCGTTCCAGGTCTGTCTCACTCCAATGGTGTCTGTAGGTCACCCTTCCCGGTTGTCTCACTGCGATGGTGTCTGTGGGTCACCCTTCCCGGTCTGTCTCACTGCAATGGAGTCTGTCGGTCACCCTTCCCGGTCTGTCTCACTGCGATGGAGTCTATCGGTCACCTTTCCCGGTCTGCCTTACTGTGACTGTGTCTGTCGGTCACTCTTCCCGGTCTGTCTCGCTGCGATGGTGTCTATCGGTCACCTTTCCCGGTCTGTCTCACTGCGATGGTGTCTATCGGTCACCTTTCCCGGTCTGTCTCTCTGCGATGGAGTCTGTAGGTCACCCTTCCCGGCCTGTCTCACTGCAATGGAGTCTGTCGGTCACCCTTCCCGGTGTGTCTCACTGCGATGGTGTCTATAGGTCACCGTTCCAGGTCTGTCTCACTCCAATGGTGTCTGTAGGTCACCCTTCCCGGTTTGTCTCACTGCGATGGTGTCTGTGGGTCACCCTTCCCGGTCTGTCTCACTGCAATGGAGTCTGTTGGTCACCCTTCCCGGTCTGTCTCACTGCGATGGTGTCTATCGATCACCCTTCCCGGTCTGTCTCACTGCAATGGTGACTGTCGGTCACCCTTCCCGGTCTGTCTCACTGCAATGGTGACTGTACGTCACTCTTCCCGGTCTGTCTCACTGCGATGGTGTCTATCGGCCACCCTTTCGGGTCTGTCTCTCAGCCATGGTGTCTATCGATCGACCTTGCCAGTCTGTCTCACTGCGATGGTGTCTATCGGTCACCTTTCCCGGTCTGTCTCTCTGCGATGGAGTCTGTAGGTCACCCTTCCCGGCCTGTCTCACTGCAATGGAGTCTGTCGGTCACCCTTCCCGGTGTGTCTCACTGCGATCGTGTCTATAGGTCACCGTTCCAGGTCTGTCTCACTCCAATGGTGTCTGTAGGTCACCCTTGCCGGTCTGTCTCTCTGCGATGGAGTCTGTAGGTCACCCTTCCCGGTCTGTCTCAGTGCGATGCTGTCTATCGGTCACCCTTCCTGGTCTCTCTCACCGTGATGGTGTCTGTACGTCACCCTTCCCGGCCTGTCTCACTGCGATGATGACTGTAGGTTACCCTTCCCCACCTGTCTCACTGCGATGGTGACTGTACGTCACTCTTCCCGGTCTGTCTCACTGCGATGGTGTCTATCGGCCACCCTTTCCGGTCTGTCTCTCAGCCATGGTGTCTATCGATCGACCTTCCCGGTCTGTCTCACTGCGATGGAGTCTGTAGATCACCCTTCCCGGTCTGTCTCACTGCAATGATGTTTGTAGATCACCCTTCCCGGTCTGTCTCTCTGCGATGGTGTCTGTAGATCACCCTTCCCGGTCTGTCTCACTGCAATGATGTCTGTAGATCACCCTTCCCGGTCTGTCTCTCTGCGATGGTGTCTGTACTTCACTCTTCCCGGTCTGTCTCTCTGCAATGGTGTCTATCGGTCACCCTTCCTGGTCTGTCTCACAGCGATGGTGTCTGTACGTCACCCTTCCCGGCCTGTCTCACTGCGATGGTGACTGTAGGTCACCTTTCCCGGTCTGTCTCTCTGCGATGCTCTCTGTAGGTCACGCTTCCCGGTGTGTCTCATTGCGATGGTGTCTATCGATCACCCTTTCCAGTCTGTCTCACTGCGATGGAGTCTATCGGTCACCTTTCCCGGTCTGCCTTACTGTGACTGTGTCTGTCGGTCACTCTTCCCGGTCTGTCTCGCTGCGATGGTGTCTATCGGTCACCTTTCCCGGTCTGTCTCACTGCGATGGTGTCTATCGGTCACCTTTCCCGGTCTGCCTTACTGTGACTGTGTCTGTCGGTCACTCTTCCCGGTCTGTCTCGCTGCGATGGTGTCTATAGGTCACCCTTCCCGGTCTGTCTGACTGCGATGGTATCTATCGATCTACCTTTCCAGTCTGTCTCACTGCGATGGTGTCTGTCAGTCATCCTTCCCGGTCTGTCTCACTGCGATGGTGTCTGTCGGTCACCCTTCCCGGTCTGTCTCGCTGCGATGGTGTCTATAGGTTACCCTTCCCGGTCTGTCTGACTGCGATGGTATCTATCGATCTACCTTTCCAGTCTGTCTCACTGCGATGGTGTCTGTCAGTCATCCTTCCCGGTCTGTCTCACTGCAATGGTGACTGTACGTCACTCTTCCCGGTCTGTCTCACTGCGATGGTGTCTATCGGCCACCCTTTCCGGTCTGTCTCTCAGCCATGGAGTCTGTGGGTCACCCTTCCCGGTCTGTCTCTCTGCGATGGTGTCTGTAGATCACCCTTCCCGGTCTGTCTCACTGCAATGATGTCTGTAGATCACCCTTCCCGGTCTGTCTCTCTGCGATGGTGTCTGTACTTCACTCTTCCCGGTCTGTCTCTCTGCAATGGTGTCTATCGGTCACCCTTCCTGGTCTGTCTCACAGCGATGGTGTCTGTACGTCACCCTTCCCGGCCTGTCTCACTGCGATGGTGACTGTAGGTCACCTTTCCCGGTCTGTCTCTCTGCGATGCTCTCTGTAGGTCACGCTTCCCGGTGTGTCTCATTGCGATGGTGTCTATCGATCACCCTTTCCAGTCTGTCTCACTGCGATGGAGTCTATCGGTCACCTTTCCCGGTCTGCCTTACTGTGACTGTGTCTGTCGGTCACTCTTCCCGGTCTGTCTCGCTGCGATGGTGTCTATCGGTCACCTTTCCCGGTCTGTCTCACTGCGATGGTGTCTATCGGTCACCTTTCCCGGTCTGCCTTACTGTGACTGTGTCTGTCGGTCACTCTTCCCGGTCTGTCTCGCTGCGATGGTGTCTATAGGTCACCCTTCCCGGTCTGTCTGACTGCGATGGTATCTATCGATCTACCTTTCCAGTCTGTCTCACTGCGATGGTGTCTGTCAGTCATCCTTCCCGGTCTGTCTCACTGCGATGGTGTCTGTCGGTCACCCTTCCCGGTCTGTCTCGCTGCGATGGTGTCTATAGGTTACCCTTCCCGGTCTGTCTGACTGCGATGGTATCTATCGATCTACCTTTCCAGTCTGTCTCACTGCGATGGTGTCTGTCAGTCATCCTTCCCGGTCTGTCTCACTGCAATGGTGACTGTACGTCACTCTTCCCGGTCTGTCTCACTGCGATGGTGTCTATCGGCCACCCTTTCCGGTCTGTCTCTCAGCCATGGAGTCTGTGGGTCACCCTTCCCGGCCTGTATCACTGCAATGGAGTCTGTCGGTCACCCTTCCCGGTGTGTCTCACTGCGATGGTGTCTATAGGTCACCGTTCCAGGTCTGTCTCACTCCAATGGTGTCTGTAGGTCACCCTTCCCGGTTTGTCTCACTGCGATGGTGTCTGTGGGTCACCCTTCCCGGTCTGTCTCACTGCAATGGAGTCTGTCGGTCACCCTTCCCGGTCTGTCTCACTGCGATGGTGTCTATCGATCACCCTTCCCGGTCTGTCTCACTGCAATGGTGACTGTCGGTCACCCTTCCCGGTCTGTCTCACTGCAATGGTGACTGTACGTCACTCTTCCCGGTCTGTCTCACTGCAATGGTGACTGTACGTCACTCTTCCCGGTCTGTCTCACTGCGATGGTGTCTATCGGCCACCCTTTCCGGTCTGTCTCTCAGCCATGGTGTCTATCGATCGACCTTGCCAGTCTGTCTCACTGCGATGGTGTCTATCGGTCACCTTTCCCGGTCTGTCTCTCTGCGATGGAGTCTGTAGGTCACCCTTCCCGGCCTGTCTCACTGCAATGGAGTCTGTCGGTCACCCTTCCCGGTGTGTCTCACTGCGATCGTGTCTATAGGTCACCGTTCCAGGTCTGTCTCACTCCAATGGTGTCTGTAGGTCACCCTTGCCGGTCTGTCTCTCTGCGATGGAGTCTGTAGGTCACCCTTCCCGGTCTGTCTCAGTGCGATGCTGTCTATCGGTCACCCTTCCTGGTCTGTCTCACCGTGATGGTTTCTGTACGTCACCCTTCCCGGCCTGTCTCACTGCGATGATGACTGTAGGTTACCCTTCCCCACCTGTCTCACTGCGATGGTGACTGTACGTCACTCTTCCCGGTCTGTCTCACTGCGATGGTGTCTATCGGCCACCCTTTCCGGTCTGTCTCTCAGCCATGGTGTCTATCGATCGACCTTCCCGGTCTGTCTCACTGCGATGGAGTCTGTAGATCACCCTTCCCGGTCTGTCTCTCTGCGATGGTGTCTGTACTTCACTCTTCCCGGTCTGTCTCTCTGCAATGGTGTCTATCGGTCACCCTTCCTGGTCTGTCTCACCGCGATGGTGTCTGTACGTCACCCTTCCCGGCCTGTCTCACTGCAATGGTGTCTATCGGTCACCCTTCCTGGTCTGTCTCACCGCGATGGTGTCTGTACGTCACCCTTCCCGGCCTGTCTCACTGCGATGGTGACTGTAGGTCACCTTTCCCGGTCTGTCTCTCTGCGATGCTCTCTGTAGGTCACGCTTCCCGGTGTGTCTCATTGCGATGGTGTCTATCGATCACCCTTTCCAGTCTGTCTCACTGCGATGGAGTCTATCGCTCACCCTTCCTGGTCTGTCTTACTGTGATGATGTCTATCGGTCACCCTTGCCATTCTGTCTCACTGCGATGGTGTCTGTCGGTCACACTTCCTGCTCTGTCTCACTGCAATGGTGTCTATCGATCTACCTTCGCAGTCTTTCTCACTGCGATGGTGTCTGGAGGTCACCCTTCCCGCTCTGTCTCACTGCGATGGTGTCTGTAGGTCACCCTTCCCGTTCTGTCTCACTGCGATGATGTCTGGAGGTCACCCTTCCCGGTCTGTCTCACTGTGATGGTGTCTGTAGGTCACCCTTCCCGTTCTGTCTCACTGCGATGGTGTCTGTCGGTCACCCTTCCCGGTCTGACTTACTGTGATGGTGTCTGTAGGTCAGCCTTGCCATTCTGTCTCATTGCGATGGTGACTGTAGGTCACCCTTCCCGGTCTGTCTCGCTGCGATGGTGTCTGTAGGTCACCCTTCCTGGTCTGTCTCACTGCAATGGTGTCTGTAGGTCACCCTTCCCGGTCTGTCTCAATGCGATGGAGTCTGTCGGTCACCCTTCCCCGTCTGTCTCGCTGCGATGGTGTGTATAGGTCACCCTTCCCGGTCTGTCTCACTGCAATGGAGTCTGTCGGTCACACATCCCGGTCTGTCTCACTGTGACGGTGTCTGTCGGTCACTCTTCCCCGTCTGTCTCGCTGCGATGGTGTCTGTAGGTCTCCCTTCCCGGTCTGTCTCACTGCGATGGAGTCTGTCGGTCACCTTTCCCGGTCTGTCTCACTGCAATGGAGTCTGTCGGTCACACATCCCGGTCTGTCTCACTGCAATGGTGTCTGCAGGTCACCCTTCCCGGTCTGTCTCACTGCGATGGTGTCTGTTGGTCACCCTTTCCCGGTCTGTCTCACTGCGATGGTGTCTGTAGGTCACCCTTCCTGGTCTGTCTCACTGCAATGGTGTCTGTAGGTCACCCTTCCCGGTCTGTCTCAATGCGATGGAGTCTGTCGGTCACCCTTCTCCGTCTGTCTCGCTGCGATGGTGTGTATAGGTCACCCTTCCCGGTCTGTCTCATTGCGATTGAGTCTGTCGGTCACCCTTCCCAGTCTTTAAGGAGAAAGTGAGGTCTGCAGATGCTGGAGATCAGAGCTGGAAATGTGTTGCTGGAAAAGCGCAGCAGTTCAGGCAGCATCCAGGGAACAGGAGAATCGACGTTTCGGGCATAAGCCCTTCTTCAGGAATGAGGAAGAAGGGCTTATGCCCGAAACGTCGATTCTCCTGTTCCCTGGATGCTGCCTGACCTGCTGCGCTTTTCCAGCAACATATTTCCAACCCTTCCCAGTCTGTCTCACTGCGATGGTGTCTGTCAGTCATCCTTCCCGGTCTGTCTCACTGCGATGGTGTCTGTCGGTCACCTTCCCGATCTGTGTCACTGCGATGGTGTCTGTAGGTCACCCTTCCCGATCTATCTCACGGCAATGGTGTCTGTAGGTCACCCTTCCCGATCTGTCTCACTGCGATGCTCTCTGTAGGTCACTCTTCCCGGTCTGTCTCACTGCAATGGTGTCTGTAGGTCACTCTTCCCGGTCTGTCTCACTGCGATGGTGTCTGTACGTCACTCTTCCCGGTCTGTCTCACTGCGATGGTGTCTGTACGTCACCTTCCCGATCTGTCTCACTGCGATGCTCTCTGTAGGTCACTCTTCCCGGTCTGTCTCTCTGCGATGGTGTCTATTGGTCACCCTTCCCGGTCTGTCTCACCGCGATAGTGTCTGTACGTCACCCTTCCCAGCCTGTCTCACTGCGATGGAGTCTGTAGGTCACCCTTCCCGGTCTGTCTCATTGCAATGGTGTCTATCGATCACCCTTCCCAGTCTGTCTCACTGTGATGGAGTCTATCGGTCACACTTCCTGGTCTGTCTTACTGTGATGATGTCTATCGGTCACCCTTGCCGTTCTGTCTCGCTGCGATGGTGTCTGTCGGTTACACCTCCTGCTCTGTCTCACTGCGATGGTGTCTATCGATCTACCTTTGCAGTCTTTCTCACTGCAATGGTGTCTGGAGGTCACGCTTCCCGTTCTGTCTCACTGCGATGGTGTATGGAGGTCACCCTTCCCGGTCTGTCTCACTGCGATGGAGTCTACCGGTCACCCTTCCCGGTCTGTCTCACTGCGATGGTGTCTGGAGGTCATCCTTCCCGGTCTGTCTCACTGTGATGGTGTCTACCGGTCACCCTTTCCGGTCTGTCTCACTGCAATGGTGTCTGGAGGTCATCCTTCCCGGTCTGTCTCACTGTGATGGTGTCTACCGGTCACCCTTTCCGGTCTGTCTCACTGCAATGGTGTCTGTAGGTCACCCTTCCTGGTCTGTCTCACTGCGATGGTGACTGTACGTCACTCTTCCTGGTCTGTCTCACCGTGATGGTGTCTGTACGTCACCCTTCCCGGCCTGTCTCACTGCGATGATGACTGTAGGTTACCCTTCCCCATCTGTCTCACTGCGATGGTGACTGTACGTCACTCTTCCCGGTCTGTCTCACTGCGATGGTGTCTATCGGCCACCCTTTCCGGTCTGTCTCTCAGCCATGGTGTCTATCGATCGACCTTGCCAGTCTGTCTCACTGCGATGGTGTCTGTCGGTCACCTTTCCCGGTCTCTCTCTCTGCGATGGAGTCTGTAGGTCACCCTTCCCGGCCTGCCTCACTGCAATGGAGACTGTCGGTCACCCTTCCCGGTGTGTCTCACTGCGATGGTGTCTATAGGTCACCGTTCCAGGTCTGTCTCACTCCAATGGTGTCTGTAGGTCACCCTTCCCGGTTTGTCTCACTGCGATGGTGTCTGTGGGTCACCCTTCCCGGTCTGTCTCACTGCAATGGAGTCTGTCGGTCACCCTTCCCGGTCTGTCTCACTGCGATGGTGTCTATAGGTCACCCTTCCCGGTCTGTCTCACTGCGATGGTGTCTATCGATCACCCTTCCTGGTCTGTCTCACTGCGATGGTGTCTGTGGGTCACCCTTCCCGGTCTGTCTCACTGCAATGGAGTCTGTCGGTCACCCTTCCCGGTCTGTCTCACTGCAATGGTGACTGTACGTCACCCTTCGCGGTCTGTCTCACTGCGATGGTGTCTGTAGTTCACCCTTCCCGGTCTGTATCACTGCGATGGTGACTGTACGTCACCCTTCCCAGTCTGTCTCACTGCAATGGTGTCTGTAGTTCACCCTTCCCGGTCTGTCTCACTGCGATGGTGACTGTACGTCACACTTCCCGGTCTGTCTCACTGCGATGGTGTCTATCGGCCACCCTTTCCGGTCTGTCTCTCAGCCATGGTGTCTATCGATCGACCTTGCCAGTCTGTCTCTCTGCGAAGGAGTCTGTAGGTCACCCTTCCCGGACTGTCTCACTGCAATGGAGTCTGTCGGTCACCCTTCCCGGTGTGTCTCACTGCGATGGTGTCTGTGGGTCACCCTTCCCGGTCTGTCTCACTGCAATGGAGTCTGTCGGTCACCCTTCCCGGTGTGTCTCACTGCGATGGTGACTGTACGTCACCCTTCACGGTCTGTCTCACTGCGATGGAGTCTATCGGTCACCTTTCCCGGTCTCCCTTACTGTGACTGTGTCTGTCGGTCACTCTTCCTGGTCTGTCTCGCTGCGATGGTGTCTATCGGTCACCTTTACCGGTCTGTCTCACTGCGATGGTGTCTATCGGTCACCTTTCCCGGTCTGCCTTACTGTGACTGTGTCTGTCGGTCACTCTTCCCGGTCTGTCTCGCTGCGATGGTGTCTATCGGTCACCTTTCCCGGTCTGTCTCACTGCGATGGTGTCTATCGGTCACCTTTCCTGGTCTGCCTTACTGTGACTGTGTCTTTCGGTCACTCTTCCCGGTCTGTCTCACTGCGATGGAGTCTGTAGGTCACCCTTCCCGGTCTGTCTCACTGCAATGGTGTCTGTAGGTCACCCTTCCCGGTCTGTCTCACTGCAATGGTGTCTGCAGGTCACCCTTCCCGGTCTGTCTCACTGCGATGGTGTCTGTAGGTCACCCTTCCCGGTCTGTCTCACTGCAATGGTGACTGTACATCACCCTTCCCGGTCTGTCTCACTGCGATGGTGTCTGTCGGTCACCCTTCCCGGTCTGTCTCACTGCGATGGTGTCTGTAGGTCACCCTTCCCGATCTGTCTCACTGCGATGCTCTCTGTAGGTCACTCTTCCCGGTCTGTCCCTCTGTGATGGTGTCTATCGGTCACCATTCCTGGTGTGTCTTACTTGATGGTGTCTGTAGGTCACCCTTCCCGGTCTGTCTCACTGCAATGGTGACTGTACATCACCCTTCCCGGTCTGTCTCACTGCGATGGTGTCTGTCGGTCACCTTCCCGATCTGTGTCACTGTGATGGTGTCTATCGGTCACCCTTTCCGGTCTGTGTCATTGCGATGGTGTCTGTAGGTCACCCTTCCCGATCTATCTCACGGCAATGGTGTCTGTAGGTCACCCTTCCCGATCTGTCTCACTGCGATGCTCTCTGTAGGTCACTCTTCCCGGTCTGTCTCACTGCGATGGTGTCTGTAAATCACCCTTCCGGACCTGTCTCACTTTGATGGTGTCTATCTGTCATCCCTCCCGGTCTGTTTCACTGCGATGGTGTCTATCGGTCACCCTTCCCACTCTGTCTCACTGAGATGGTGTCAGTCGGTCACCCTTCCCGGTCTGTCTCAGTGTGATGGTGTCAGTCGGTCACCCTTCCCACTCTGTCTCACTGCGATGGTGTCTGTCGGTCACCGTTCCCGGTCTGTCTCACTGCAATGGTGTCTATCGGTCACCCTTCCCGGTCCGTTACACTGCAATGGTGTCTGTCGGTCACCCTTCCCGGTCTGTCACACTGCAATGGTGTCTGTCGGTCACCCTTCCCGATCTGTCACACTGCGATGGTGTCTGTCGGTCACCCTTCCCACTCCGTCTCACTGAGATGGTGTCAGTCGGTCACTCTTCCCGGTCTGTCTCAGTGTGATGGTGTCTGTCGGTCACCCTTCCCGGTCTGTCACACTGCAATGGTGTCTGTCGGTCACCCTTCCTGGTCTGTCTCAGTGCGATGCTGTCTGTCGGTCACACTTCCTGGTCAGTCTCACTGCGAAGGTGTCTATCGGTCACCCTTCCCGTTCTGTCTCACTGTGATGGTGACTGTACATCACCCGTCCCGTTCTGTCTCACTGTGATGGTGTCTCTAGGTCACCCTTCCGGGTCTGTGTCACTGCGATGGTGTCTGTCGGTCTCCCTTCCCTGTCTGTCTCAGTGCGATGGTGTCTCTAGGTCACCCTTCCCAGTCTGAGTCATTGCGATGGTGTCTGTAGGTCACCCTTCCCGATCTATCTCACGGCAATGGTGTCTGTACGTCACTCTTCCCGGTCTGTCTCTGCGATGGTGTCTATCGGTCACCCTTCCCAGTCTGTCTCACTGCGATGGTGTCTATTGGTCACCTTCCTGCTCTGTCTTACTGTGATGGTGTCTGTAGGTCACCCTTGCCGGTCTGTCTCACTACAATGGTGTCGGTCGGTCACACTTCCTGCTCTGTCTCACTGCGATGGTGTCTATCGATCTACCTTCCCAGTCTTTCTCACTGCGATGGTGTCTGGAGGTCACTCTTCCCGGTCTGTCTCACTACGATGGTGACTGTACATCACCCTTCCCGGTCTGTCTCACTGCGATGGTGTCTGTCGGTCACCTTCCCGATCTGTGTCACTGTGATGGTGTCTATCGGTCACCCTTTCCGGTCTGTGTCATTGCGATGGTGTCTGTAGGTCACCCTTCCCGATCTATCTCACAGCAATGGTGTCTGTAAGTCACTCTTCCCGGTCTGTCTCTCTGCGATGGTGTCTATCGGTCACCCTTCCTGGTCTGTCTCACTGCGATGGTGTCTGTACGTCACTCTTTCCGGTCTGTCTCTCTGCGATGGTGTCTATCGGTCACCCTTCCCAGTCTGTCTCACTGCGATGGAATCTATCGGTCACCCTTCCTGTTCTGTCTTACTGTGATGGTGTCTGTAGGTCACCCTTGCCGATCTGTCTCACTACAATGGTGTCTATTGGTCACACTTCCTGCTCTGTCTCACTACGATGGTGTCTATCGATCTACCTTCCCGGTCTTTCTCACTGCGATGGTGTCTGGAGGTTACCCTTCCCGGTCTGTCTCACTGCGATGCTGACTGTACGTCACTCTTCCCGGTCTGTCTCACTGCGATGGTGTCTATCGGTCACCCTTGCCAGTCTGCCTCACTGCGATGGTGTCTGTAGGTTACCCTTCCCGGTCTGTCTCACTGCGATGGTGACTGTCGGTCTCTCCTCCCGGTCTTTCTCACTGCGATGGTGTCTGTGGGTCAACCTTCCCGGTCTGTCTCAGTGTGATGGTGTCTGTTGGTCACCCTTCCCACTCTGTCTCACTGCGATGGAGTCTGCTGGTCACCCTTCCAGGTCCGTCTCAGTGTGATGGTGTCTGCTGGTCACCCTTCCCACTCTGTCTCACTGAGATGGTGTCAGTCGGTCACCCATCCGGGTCTGTCTCAGTGTGATGGTGTCTGTTGGTCACCCTTCCCATTCTGTCTCACTGAGATGGTGTCAGTCGGTCACCCTTCCCGGTCTGTCTCACTGAGATGATGTCAGTCGGTCACCCTTCCCACTCTGTCTCACTGCAATGGTGTCTGTCGGTCACCGTTCCCGGTCTGTCACACTGCGATGGTGTCTGTCGGTCACCCTTCCCAGTCTGTCTCAGTGCGATGGTGTCTGTCGGTCACACTTCCTGGTCAGTCTCACTGCGATGGTGTCTATCGGTCACCCGTCACGTTCTGTCTCACTGTGATGGTGTCTATAGGTCACCCTTCCGGGTCTGTGTCACTGCGATGGTGTCTGTCGGTCTCCCTTCCCTGTCTGTCTCAGTGCGATGGTGTCTCTAGGTCACCCTTCCCGATCTATCTCACGGCAATGGTGTCTGTAAGTCACTCTTCCCGGTCTGTCTCTCTGCGATGGTGTCTATCGGTCACCCTTCCCGGCCTGTCTCACTGCAATGGTGTCTATCGATCACCCTTCCCAGTCTGTCTCACTGCGATGGAGTCTATCGGTGACTCTTCCTGGTCTGTCTTACTGTGATGGTGTCTCTAGGTCACCCTTGCCGGTCTGTCTCACTACAATGGTGTCTGTCGGTCACACTTCCTGCTCTGTCTCACTGCGATGGTGTCTGTAGGTTACCCTTCCCAGTCTGTGTTATTGCGATGGAGTCTGGAGGTCATCCTTCCCGGTCTGTCTCATTGCGATGGTGTTTGTACTTCACTCTTCCCGGTCTGTCTCTCTCCGAAGGTGTCTATCGGTCACCCTTCCCGGTCTGGCTCACCGTGATGGTGTCTGTACGTCACCCTTCCCGGTCTGTCTCACCGTGATGGTGTCTGTACGTCACCCTTCCCGGTCTGTCTCACTGTGATGGTGTCTGTAGGTCACCCTTCCCGATCTGTCTCACTGCGATGGTGTCTGTACGTCACCCTTCCCGGTCTGTCTCACCGTGATGGTGTCTGTACGTCACCCTTCCCGAACCGTCTCACTGCGATGCTCTCTGTAGGTCACCCTTCCCGATTTGTCTCACTGCGATGGTGTCTATCGGTCACCCTTCCTGGTCTGTGTTACTGTGATGGTGTCTGTCGGTCACCCTTCCCGGTCTGTCTCACTGTGATGGTGTCTATTGGTCACCCTTGCCGGTCTGTCTCACTGCGATGCTCTCTGTAGGTCACTCTTCCCGGTCTGTCTCTCTGTGATGGTGTCTATCGGTCACCCTTCCTGGTCTGTCTCACTTTGATGGTGTCTATCTGTCATCCCTCCCAGTCTGTCTCACTGCGATGGTGTCTATCGGTCACCCTTGCTGGTCTGTCTCACTGCGATGGTGCCTGTCGGTCACTCCTCCCGGTCTGTCACACTGCGATGGTGTCTGTAGGTCACCCTTCCCACTCTGTCTCAGTGTGATGGTGTCTGCTGGTCACCCTTCCCACTCTGTCTCACTGCGATGGTGTGTGTCGGTCACCCTTCCCGGTCTGTCACACTGCGATGGTGTCTGTCGGTCACCCTTCCCAGTCTGTCTCACTGCGATGGTGTCTGTCGGTCACACTTCCTGGTCAGTCTCACTGCAATGGTGTCTATCGGTCACCCGTCCCGTTCTGTCTCACTGTGATGGTGTCTCTAGGTCATCCTTCCGGGTCTGTGTCACTGCGATGGTGTCTGTCGGTCTCCCTTCCCTGTCTGTCTCAGTGCGATGGTGTCTCTAGGTCACTCTTCCCAGTCTGTCTCACTGCGATGGTGTCTGTCGGTCACCCTTACCGGTCTGTCTCACTGCGATGGTGTCTGTCGGTCACCCTTCCCCGGTCTGTCTCACTGCGATGGTGTCTGAGGTTAACCTTCCCGCTCTGTCTCACTGCGATGGTGTCTGTAGGTCATCCTGCCCAGTCTGTCTCACTGCATTGGTGTCTGTCTGTCAGGAGAAAGTGACGTCTGCAGATGCTGGAGATCAGAGCTGAAAATGTGTTGCTGGAAAAGTGCAGCAGGTCGGGCAGCATCCAGGGAACAGGAGAATCGACGTTTCGGGCATTCCTGAAGAAGGGCTTATGCCCAAAACGTCGATTCTCCTGTTCCCTGGATGCTGCCTGACCTGCTGCGCTTTTCCAGCAACACATTTTCAGCTCGTGTCTGTCTGTCACCCTTCCCGGTCTGTCTCACTGCTATGGTGTCTTAGGTCAACCTTCCCACTCTGTCTCACTGCGATGGCGTCTGTCGGTCACTCTTCCAGCTCTGTGTCACTGCAATGGTGTCTGTAGATCATCCTGCCTGGTCTGTCTCACTGCATTGGTGCCTGTCTGTCACCCTTCCCGGTCTGTCTCACTGCGATGGCGTCTGTCGGTCACCCTTCTTGATCTGCCTCACTGCGATGGTGTCTGTTTGTTACCCTTCCTGGTCTGTCTCACTGCGATGGTGTCTGTTTGTTACCCTTCCTGGTCTGTCTCACTGCGATGGTGTCTGTTTGTTACCCTTCCTGGTCTGTCTCACTGCAATGGTGTCTGTTTGTTACCCTTCCAGCTCTGTCTCACTGTGATGGTGACTGTAAGTAACTCATCCAAAAAAGCAGGTCTCCCTTCACTTTCTCAGAGTACACAAAGAATGCTGGTAAACTCAGCAGATCTGTTAGCATCTGTGGAGAGAGGAAGAAAGTTACCCTTTGGACTCCGGTATGACTTGTTGAGAAGACTTCAAAAACTTCATCCATTTATGTTCGTAGATTTGTTTGAAACGTATCCCTTGCAACACCTGACATTTCCTCTGTTTGTATTGTTTTGTTTCAAGTGAAATAGTTTGTCATTGTTTCCAGGAGTAGTGCCTGGACATCCTTTGGTACCTACGGGCAATGTAGCATGGCCAAACCTGGTAAAATCAATGCTGGAAACCAGAGTCTAGATCAGAGTGGATGAGCCGTGCCTACATTGCAACCCAGTGTGAGCACGTTTACTGCAACACAAGTTTCTGCAAAATATACGTTCCACCTATGATGTCATTTGAGACTTGTCAATGGGGACTTCAGTTAAATCACTCAACCAATTGTGAAAATGCATAAAGCAAGTCAATGGTACATTGGTTACGAAAGCTCCAGCCTTCAATCCCTTTCTGGAGAACCGAAAGCAGTATGTCAGAGACCTGTGTATGTGGAGTGTTCGAAATCTCCATTCCCACTAGGCCCATATCCCTGCTGACAGTTATCATATTTGTGCTTTGCCTCTTTAAATTTTCAAATATGTTAAAGGAAGTTCAAAAAAAAAGATGTGTTGCCTCAGGTTCCCAGGTCCACAACCAATATAATACTTTCTAAAGTCAGTGAATCTATTTTTATAGAGCCATATAGCTATAGAGCATGGAAACAATTCAACCATGCCGACCAGATATCGTAAATTAATCTAGTCCCATTCGCCAACATCTGACCCATATCCACCTAAACCCTTCCTATTCATATACCCATCCAGATGCCTTTTAAATGTTGCAATTGTAGCTGCCTCCACCACTTCCTCTGGCAGCTCGTTCCATACACGTACCACCCTCTGCGTGAAAACGTTGTCCCTTAAGTCCCTTTTATAGCTTTCCCCTCTCAACCTAAACCTAATTGAAGGAAAAGCATCAGCCATGACAATGCAATAATTTCACCTACATTTATAAACAGTGCCATGGGATTTGTTTTGGTTTAATGTCTTATCGGAAAGACAGCATCTTTGACAATCCAGCAGTCATAGATTCCTCGACAGTGTGGAAGCAGGCCATTTGACCCACTGACCCTCCCACCCTATCTCTGCATTTCCCATGGCTAATGCACCAGCCTGGACATCCTTTGGTACCTACGGGCAATGTAGCATGGCCAAACCTGGTAAAATCAATGCTGGAAACCAGAGTCTAGATCAGAGTGGTGCTGGAAAAGCACAGCAGTTCAGGCAGCATCCGAGAAGCAGTAAAATCGACGTTTCAGGCAAAAGCCCTTCATCAGGAATACAGGCAGAGAGCCTGAAGGGTGGAGAGATAAGTGAGAGGAGGGTGGGGGTGGGGAGAAAGTAGCATAGAATAGGTCAGTGGGGGAGGGGATGAAGGTGATAGGTTAGTGGGGGGGGGGGGAGTGGATAGGTGGAAAAGAAGATAGGCAGGTAGGACAAGTCATGGGGACAGTGCTGAGCTGGAAGTTTGGAACTAGGGTGAGGTGGGGGAAGGGGAAATGAGGAAACTGTTGAAGTCCACATTGATGCTCTGGGGTTGAAGTGTTCTGAGGCGGAAGATAAGGAGTTCTTCCTCCAGGCGTCGGGTGGTGAGGGAGTGGCGGTGTCCTCGGCTGAGTGGGAGGGGGATTTGAAATGTTGGGCCACAGGGCAGTGTGGTTGATTGGTGTTCCCTAAAGCGCTCTGCTAGGAGGTGTCCAGTCTCCCCAATGTAGAGGAGACCTCATTAGGAGCAACGGATACAATAAATTATATTGGTGGATGTGCAGGTAAAACTTTGATGGATATGGAAGGCTCCTTTAAGGCCTTGGTTGGAGGTGAGGGAGGAGGTGTGGGTGCAGGTTTTGCAATTCCTGCGGTGGCAGGGGAAGGTGCCAGGATGGGAGGGTGGGTTGTAGGGGGGGCGGGACTTGACCAGGTAGTCACAGAGGGAACGGTCTTTGCGGAAAGCGGAAAGGGGTGGGGAGAGAAATATATCCCTGGTGGGAGGGTCTGTTTGAAGGTGGCGGAAATGTCGGCGGATGATTTGGTTTATGCGAAGGTTGGTAGGGTGGAAGGTGAGCACCAGGGGCGTTCTGTCCTTGTTACGGTTGGAGGGTTGGGGTCTGAGGGCGGAGGTGTGGGATGTGGACAAGATGCGTTGGAGGGCATCTTTAACCACGTGGGAAGGGAAATTGCAGTCTCTAAAGAAGGAGGCCATCTGGTGTGTTCTATGGTGGAACTGGTCCTCCTGGGAGCAGATATGGGGGAGGCGGAGGAATTGGGAATATGGGATGGCATTTTTGCAGGAGGTAGGGTGGGAAGAGGTGTAATGCAAGGTTTGTGAAGGTTTGTAGCTCAGGTTGAGGTTTAGGGTGTAGGTTTGTTTGCTGAGCTGTAAGTTTGATATCCAGACGTTTCATTACCTGGCTAGGTAACATCATCAGTGGCGACCTCCAAGTGAAGCGAAGCTGTTGTCTCCTGCTTTCTATTTATTTGTTTGTCCTGGATGGGATTCCTGTTTGAACAGGAAATGACATCACCACAAACCCCAGGAATCCCATCCAGGATAAACATATAAAGCAGGAGACAACAGCTTTGCTTCACTTCACTTACAGCTACAGCTCAGCAAGCAAACCTACACCTTTCACGGTGGGTTTGTAAAAAATGTCGGTGTCAAGCCGGTCGTCATTAATGGAGATGGAGAGGTCCAGGAAGGGGAGGGAGATGTCAGAGATGGTCCAGGAAAATTTAAGGTCAGGGTGGAATGTGTTGGTGAAGTTGACGAATTGCTCAACCTCCTCGCGGGAGCACGAGGTGGCACCAATGCAGTCATCAATGTAGCGGAGGAAGAGGTGGGGAGTGGTGCCGGTGTAATTCGGAAGATGGACTGTTCTACGTAGCCAACAAAGAGACAGGCATAGCTGGGGCCCATACGGGTGCCCATGGCTACCCCTTTGGTTGGAGGAAGTGGGAGAATTCGAAGGAGAATTGTTAAGGGTGAGGACCAGTTCGGCCAGACGAATGAGAGTGTCGGTGGAAGGGTACTGTTGGGGACGTTGGGAGAGGAAAAAACAGAGGGCTTGGAAGCCCTGGTCATGGCGGATAGAGGTGTAGAGGGAATGGATATCCATGGTGAAGGTGAGGTGTTGGGGGCCACTTAACCTGCATATCTTAGAACTGTGGGAGTAAACTGGAGCACCCACAAGAAAACCATGCAGACACGGGGAGAATGTGCAAACTCCAAACAGACAGTCACCTGAGAGCTGGAATTGAACCCGGGTTCCTGACACTGTGAGGCAGCAGTGCTAACCACAGAGCCACTGTGCCGCCCATTCAGAGAGCATTAAAATAAAGTTGAAGTTGTAACTTTTTGATTGAACCAAGCAGAATGTGACTTGTTTTCTCAATGTGAGGAAGTTCAATGACTAGCATCCCTGAAGCTGGGCTCTGTTCTCATTCTGAAAGTTGAACAGATTTGGAGAGCTGAATTATTCTTTATTCATTCATGGGATGTTGACATCACTTAAGGCCAGCATTTGATGCCCAACCTAACTGCCCTTGAACTTAGGGGCTTGCTAGGCCATTTCAGAGGGCTGTTAAGAGTCAACTTGTTTGCTGTAGATCTGGAGTCACATGTCGCCCAGCAACTTTCTTTCCCAAAGGCTGTCAGTGAACCAGAATAGGTTTTTAACAACATGGCCACCATTAGGCTAGCTTTTTAATTTCAGAATTTTTGATGAATTCAAATTTCACCTCTATAAAATTTTCCCTCACACTGACTGGGCCCAGCATTTATTGCTTCTCACTAGTCGCCCTTGAGAAGGATGTAGTGAGCTGCCTGTTGGGGCATAGAGGGAGTTCCTGGATTTGAGCCCACTAACACTGACAGAACAGTGATATATTTCCCAGCCAGGGGTTGCCATGGTTAGTTGCGAACGCACATCCTCAGAGCTAATAGCCTGGGAGTTCTGCGTGACCCGAGCTCTGCATAAGTGACGTTACCACCAATGCCATCATCTCGCCACAATTCTAGTCTGGAGCTGAATTCTGCATGACCATTGAGGCTTGAGAGTGGGCAGGGTTAGGGCTGCTACTGTCACAGGATTGGGACAAACTGGATGCACAGTTGCCCAAATGCCCGATATGGTTTGACGCCTGACTCCTCTACCAACTCAGAAGCAGGCTAATTGACAGTCAGTAACCCAATCAGGGCAAGGAGCTGCAATAGGATAGGGTGAGAGAGAGTGATCACGAGTAGGATCTGATTATTGAGGGGACGATGGAGGCGTCAGATGAATAACTGGATGGGAGAGGGTAGTTGGATTACACTGGGCACATTGGTTGATGATATGGTGGCTCTGGGGGCCTTCAGGGATGTGACGATGACTAGAGTGGGAGCATATTAGATTAGATTCCCTACAGTGTGGAAGCAGGCTCTTCGGCCCAACCAGTCCACACCAACCCTCTGAAGAGTAACTCACCCAGATCCATTTCTCTCTAGTTAGTGCACTTAACACTATGGGCAATTTAGCAAGGCCAATTCACCTGACCTGCACATCTTTGGACTGTGGGAGGAAACCGTAGCACCCGGAGGAAACCCATGCAGACACGGGGAGAATGTACAAACTCCACACAGACAGTTGCGCGAGGCTGGAAGCAAACCTGGGACTAACCCACCCTGATAGCTTGGAGAGTGCTGTAATGGTTGGAGGGCGGCAGATGGTGAGACGGAGAAGATCACAGGGTTGTGGGGGGTGAAGGTGGTCTTTACAGGTTGGGTCCACCTGACCCACAAACAGTGCACTGAAGACTTGTAACTTTGTGCTTACTTTCATTTTCCCAGTTTCCTGTCACCTGGAAAACTCAGTCACCTGTGGTTAAAAAAAGGCTGACAAAGTGAAGACAGGAAGTCCCATTAAAATACAAATTAGAAGTGGGCATGTTTGAGTGGGCTCAGTTCCTATTCCAGATGTTTCACAATTTAACCTCAGACACAAACAAAACCCACCAGTGCTGGGGATCTGCAGAGACTCTGGTGGGATCTCCCCACTTGTGGATGAGTCAAGATGAATCATACTATGGTGGTCTTCCTTTGAGCTTGCCGATAGGGAAAGCTGTTAACTGACGAATTTACTGTAATGTCGGTCAATTCCTGGCCTGCATCCTGTAATTTGCCTTCACAGCCTAAACTAACTTAGATTCTGCACCCTTGAATAGCCCACAGGCAAACTCTTCACTGAACCTGTATCAATGCCAACTGGAACATCTTTATTGATTTGTATTTCAGAAAGATGTTGTAAAGAAAAATGTACTTTTATTAAAGAGTGTTGATTATGTAACTAAACTTTGCTAACTTTAAAAAAAATATGGTTTCCAGTGCCCCCAGTATTTGCTTCTTTTTTAATGGTTAAACTATTGACTTTTTAAAATCTGTTACTGTTTGCATTGGGGTCTGTTTGGTGCATCTGGAAATCATTTAGCCATATAGTTGTTAAATCAGGAGCCTCCCCAGAGTAAAAGTTTTAAAGTTAAAGGGCATAGAGTTTTACACTCAGAAATATGCAGATAATTAATACATCTTTATCAAAATGAATGGAGTTTTCACTTGACCTTACTTGTCTTAAGTCTATGGAAAGAAGTTTGAAAGTTATCTATTCATAGAATCCTTACAGTGTGGAAGGGGTCCTCCAAACAGCTCCCACCTCAACCTACCTGATCCCTGCATTTCCCATGATTAATCCACCTCTCCTACACACTCGGAGCAATTTAGCATGACCAATTCACCTAACCTGCAAATGTTGGACTGTGGGAGGAAACCCTCATACAAACATAGGGAGAATATGCAAACTCCACATAGTCACCTGAGGGTGAAATTGAACACAAGTCCCTACCTCTGTGAGGCAGCGGTGCTAACCACTGAACCACTGGTTACTGGGGTAAGAGAAATAAAGTTCCCATTACACCTTCACTATGTAGAGAAGTACCTCTACTTGCCACTTCTCTTCAAGGTAAGTCCAATCCATAACATAGAGAAACTGCTTACATGGGGTGTGGGTTACTGGCAAGGTCAGCACTTTGTTGGCAAAGCCTTTGAATGGAGTGGTGTGTCAGGTGCATTGCTATTGGTCTGAAGCCACACGTAGGCCGGATCTGACAAGGATGTCAGATTTCCTTCTCTAAAGGATGTGAGTGAATGAGATGAGTTTTTGGAACAATTGATTACCATTTCACGGTCAGCATGGGCACTGTATTCAGCTTTATTCACTTAATTCAAATTCCACCATCTGCTCTGATGGGTTTCGAACCTAAGCCTCTGGATTACTCATCCAGGTGATATGACAGTGTGGAAGGCTCCACCAATTGACCCTTGCTGCAACCACCCAGGATAGCAGGGCAGCAATGTTTCAGTACATTACATTGAGTCAGATGAATAATAACAAACAATGGAACCGTCTCACCCTGAGCATCAGGTAACATTAACTCCAGGGTCCCACTGCCATGCCCCCTCCAGTCATTGTGATTTTTGTGTAGATTCACGGATTAATCTGTTGCGATTAGTACTAAGCTGCAGAAAGAGTGACTGGAGACTCAGACCCTGCTTATTCAATAATATTTTAATCCACCTGTCAGAGATGTATTACACATGAAGGTGGGACTTGAACCCAGGCTGCCTGGCTCAGACTAGTGATACGAGATGAGCAGGTCTGCCTACTGGACCTATTGATGTCCTCCTGCAGCAGCCCTTGTCAGTTGGAACAGTTATTACTCAATGGATATTCCGATGGAATGTGACCACTCTCAGATAGTTGGCTTACAATGAATGAAGGACTTGAGATGTAAACTTACTGTTGTAATTTAGGGAGAGAAATTGCCAATCTGTGTACTGCACGGTCCCACCAACGGTGATGAAACAAACCATCAGATCATCTGTTTTAACGATAATGATTCAGGAAGCAATGTTGACCAGGTCAGTAAGGAGATCGCTTTCTTCTTTGAGTCATTCCATAGGATCATTTGAACCCAGTTGAGAGAGTTTGAAAATTGGGACATCTAACAGCATAGGAGAAAGTGAGGTCTGCAGATGCTGGAGATCAGAGCCGAAAATGTGTTGCTGGAACAGCGCAGCAGGTCAGGCAGCATCCAGGGAACAGGAGAATCGACGTTTCGGGCATAAGCCCTTCTTCAGGGGCTTATGCCCGAAACGTCGATTCTCCTGTTCCCTGGATGCTGCCTAACCTGCTGCGCTGTTCCAGCAACACATTTTCAGCATCTAACAGCATAGCACTCCTTCAATACTCTGCCATAGCTATTCAAACCCATGATCTCTGACTCGGAGGTGAGTGTGTTGCCGCTTGGACATGCCTGGCACCTTGGAATTTCCGCCAGGAATTTTCTTGAGGTATTTTTCCTGACGGGCTACTCTATGTTGGATGGAAATTGCCGTTCATAGTGTTTGAGTGACGCTCCACATAAGTTCTGGAGACCGAAAGTGAAGACTCCCTGATTAGTATGAAATGATCATTCCAGTGATTGAACACCAATGTGGTTGCCCCAGAGAGTGAGATGGAAGGGGACCATTCTGAGTGTAAGATGACCAATAATAAACCCTAACCAGATGATGAAAGGTGAAGAGCTAACAGAAAATCATCCTTTCCAGGAAGCATTAGGATGGCCATGGTTCTGATTAAGGTCTTACATTTATATTTTTAACACAGCCAGCCCTTAGATACATTGCTTTAATTGGAGCCATCTATTTAGATGAGTATCTAAATTGTGCATGGAATCTTCCCAGCCATTGAATGACATGGACATTAATGAGGAAGTTGGGAAAATCAAGTGAGATTGACAGTAAGCAGATTCTTGACATCAAGAAAAAAGAATCTTATTCTTCAACCAAGTCCTCCCCAGTGAGACACAAATCTTACAGCCTATTTGCAAACCATTATGACCTAATCTTATCTCATTGATATGCATTTTCCCTGTCTCCCACCAGCTGGGGAGAAACAAAATGGTGATAATTCCTGACAGGGAAGTCAGAGTGTGTGACTCCAGCTCACTGCTTACTCTTCGAGGCTTTCAGCTTGCACAGCCATCACCAACTTGTCAAGGCATTCTCCACAGGCAATAACCACGTCACCCCTCCCCCACCTTATCCATGGAGGTTGGTGAAGGACCGTATACTAGCCTTACCATAACCCATTGGCAACATTTCTGCTCCAATTACAATATGGATCTGCACTTCAATGCTGCTCTTTAGAGAGCACTGACACCTTTCATTGGAGCTTTAAAAGACACTATGCACAGGGACAGATATCCATCTCATGGTTTGGACTCAGTGCCTACTTCAATGCTCACAGCACCTCCATCTTGCTTTGCCTCATTGCACTCTGCCCTCTTGGTCTAAGTTAAATGCTCAAGTACTCATAGAGTCATATGGCATGGGAACCATGGGCTTTGGCCCAACTCGTCCACGCCGACCACGTTCCCAAGCTAAACAGATCCCACCCGCCTGTATTTGGCCCATATTCCTCCCAACCTTTCCTATTTATGTGTTTATCCAAATGTCTTTCCAATGTTATAACTTTACTGCATCCATCACATCCTCTGGCAGTTCATTCCACACATGAACCACGATCTGTGCAAAAAAGGTTGCCCTTCATGTTCCTTTTAAATCTTTCTCACTCACCTTCAAAGTATGTCCCCTATCCAAAGGAAAAGACCTCGTAACCACGTGGCCTGTGGAAAAGACTGGACAACATTTGCTCTATCTGAAGACCTGGGAGGCCTGTGAGTGAGCAGGGAGCTGCCAGGGCACACAGGTGGGTGCTGCAAGTATTTTCTTTCATGGGGATGGGTGCTGGGAGATGGGCATTATTCCACATGTGGGCCCACCCTGCCAGAAAGGACTGGCAGAAGCACCATATTCCCTGAAGTTGGTCTAAAAGCTGCAATTTGTTCAAATGCGATGCTACAGCATCCCAAAGGGACCATTCAGGATGGAGCCAACTGTAGGGCTTAGAAATAGGGCTGACATCTCAAAACATGGGTATCTAGGACGAACAACCTAATAAAGTGGGCTTGTTTTGATGGTTCTGTTATGCAACAACCCCCACCATAGCCTGAGGTTGAGTATAGATACAATGCAGGAGAAAGTGAGGACTGCAGATGCTCGAGATCAGAGCTGAAAATGTGTTGCTGGAAAAGCGCAGCAGGTCAGGCAGCATCCAAGGAGCAGGAGAATTGACATTTCGGGCATGAGCCCTTCTTCAGAAGTGAGGAGAGTGTGCCAAGCAGGCTAAGATAAAAGGTAGGGAGGAGGGACTTGGGGGAGGGGCGTTGGAAATGCGATAGGTGGAAGGAGGTTAAGGTGAGGGTGATAGGCCAGAGTGGGGGTGGGGGCAGAGAGGTCAGGAAGAAGATTGCAGGTTAGGAAGGTGGTGCTGAGTTCGAGGGTTGGGACTGAGACAAGGTGGGGGGTGGGGAAATGAGGAAACTGGAAAAATCTGAGTTCATCCCTTGTGGTTGGAGGGTTCCTAGGCGGAAGATGAGGCGCTCTTCCTCCAGCCATCGTGTTGCTATGGTCTGGCAATGGAGGAGTCCAAGGACCTGCATGTCCTTGGTGGGGTGTGAGGGGGAGTTGAAGTGTTGAGCCACGGGATGGTTGGGTTGGTTGGTCTGTGTGTCCCGGAAGTGTTCTCTGAAACGTTCCACAAGTAGGAGGCCTGTCTCCCCAATATACAGGAGGCCACATCAGGTGCAGTGGATGCAGGAAATAATGTGTGTGGAGGTGCAGGTGAATTTGTGGCGAATATGGGGGGGAAGGTGTGGGCGCAAGTTTTGCATTTCTTGCGGTTGCAGGGGAAGGTGCCGGGAGTGGAGGTTGGGTTGGTCGGAGGTGTGGACCTGACGAGGGAGTCACGGAGGGAGTTGTCTTTTCGGAACGCTGATAGGGGAGGGGAGGGAAATATATCCCTGGTGGTGGGGTCCGTTTAGAGGTGGCGGAAATGACAACGGATGATACGATGTATATGGAGGTTGGTGGGGTGTTAGGTGAGGACCAGTGGGGTTCTGTCCTTCTGGCGATTGGAGGGGCGGGGCTCAAGGGCGGAGGAGAGGGAAGTGGAGGAGATGCAGTGGAGAGCATCGCCGATCACCTCTGGGGGGGATATTGCGGTCTTTGAAGAAGGAGGCCATCTGGGTTGTTCGGTATTGGAACTGGTCCTCCTGGGAGCAGATGCGGCGGAGACGAAGGAATTGGGAATATGGGATGGCGTTTTTACAGGGGGCAGGGTGGGAGGAGGTGTAGTCTAGGTAGCTGTGGGAATAAGTCAGTCCCCCCTGCCCCCTGTAAAAACGCCATCCCATATTCCCAATTCCTTCGCCTCCGCCACATCTGCTCCCAGGAGGACCAGTTCCAATACCGAACAACCCAGATGGCCTCCTTCTTCAAAGACCACAATATCCCCCCCCAGAGGTGATCGACGATGCCCTCCACCACATCTCCTCCACTTCCTGCTCCTCTGCCCTTGAGCCCCGCCCCTCCAATCGCCAGAAGGACAGAACCCCACTGGTCCTCACCTACCACCCACTAACCTCCATATACATCGTATCATCCGTCGTCATTTCCGCCACCTCCAAACGGACCCCACCACCAGGGATATATTTCCCTCCCCGTCCCTATCAGCGTTCCGAAAAGACCACTCCCTCCGTGACTCCCTCGTCAGGTCCACACCCCCCACTAACCCAACCTCCACTCCCGGCACCTTCCCCTGCAACAGCAAGAAATGCAAAACTTGCGCCCACACCTCCCCCCTCACTTCCCTCCAAGGCCCCAAGGGATCCTTCCATATCCGCCACAAATTCACCGGCACCTCCACACACGTCATTTACTGCATCCGCTGCACCCGATGTGGCCTCCTCTATATTGGATAGACAGGCTGCCTACTTGCGGAACGTTTCAGAGAACACCTCTGGGACACTCGGACCAACCAACCCAACCATCCCGTGGCTCAACACTTCAACTCCCCCTCCCACTCCATCAAGGACATGCAGGTCCTTGGACTTCTCCATCGCCAGACCATAGCAACACGACGGTTGGAGGAAGAGCGCCTCATCTTCCGCCTAGGAACCCTCCAACCACAAGGGATGAACTCAGATTTCTCCAGTTTCTTCATTTCCCTTCCCCCCACCTTGTCTCAGTCCCAACCCTCGAACTCAGCACCACCTTCCTAACCTGCAATCTTCTTCCTGACCTCTCCGCCCCCAATCCCACTCCCACTCCCACTCCCACTCCGGCCTATCACCTTCACCTTAACCTCCTTCCACCTATCGCATTTCCAACGCCTCTCCCCCAAGTCCCTCCTCCCTACCTTTTAACTTAGCCTGCTTGGCACACTCTCCTCATTCCTGAAGAAGGGCTCATGCCCAAAACTTCGATTCTCCTGCTCCTTGGATGCTGCCTGACCTGCTGCGCTATTCCAGCAACACTTTTTCAGCTATAGATACAATGCAGCCAATGTTTAAATAAGGCTATGTTGGAGCAGACATTAGGCCTGGGCTGAGGGAACCTTGCAATATACTCTCATCAGCATGTGGCAGTCTGCAGAACTGTGGGAGGCATGGAGAGGCTGTGATGGACTCTGAAGAGCTAGGAGAGCAGTCTTCCCAGGAGGAAGATAAGGACATTAAGCAGTTCGGACATCAGCATGATGGAGCATTGCTGTGTCAGGTACAACAAACCAGAGAAGACTGAGTTAACCCCCAGTTCCAAAGATTTGAGCAGGGTGCAGTGATCACTTGTCGACTGAACCTTAGTCCTTGGTTGAAAAGCGAGTAGCCCCAATCTGTTCCCAGAGGGAACTGGAGCCTCTGTTTATCTGATTACTGCTTCCATTGACTTCTGCTGAATATAAGTGAATATTTTTAAATGTTTGAAGACTTTCCAGTATTCGATGGTCCCACATTGAACAATGAGAGTGTATTGGGCTACCCTCGGCATTGGGGAGACAGCAACACTGACGTTGACATGGTTGTAAGTTGGGATGAGGCAAAGGACATGAAAGCTATATCTTGCTTGTGTCTTAAATAGCAACAGACATACAATTGGCCTTTAAAGTTAGCACTGATGAGGAGATGCAGGGAAGGGTGAAGCCTTCCGCCCAGAGCTGGGGGCAAGGAAAGACAGGATGAGTTCATTGTCATGCAGCATGGTGCATAGACAACAAAAAAAAAGTTTAGAAAACAGTGTGAGAAACCTTGCTAGGCCTCAGGGAGAGATGTCCTCCTTGAAAGCTGACAAAATTGACACTGAGCTGACTCCTGGTAAAATTCAGCCCTATGATTTTGTGATGAAAATAGATTAAGTTTAAAGAAATGGTCAACTGTCCACACCATTACTCATCGATAGCTGTGCAGGCTTCCTGTGGGCTCTGCTGTGGAGTGGCTTCTGATTTCGCAGCCACTTGCCTTGACAGGTGGCATATCTAAACAGTCTTTCCTCTGTCCAGGAATAGTCTGTCCCATTCCAGCTGTGAAGCTCTGCTTTCCTTCGGAATCTGGGCCTGTCACTTGTCCAGAAACAGCTGCTTCACCTGCTTGGTTCGGACTTCAGGGTAAACTCGCCCTGTTGGTGGTCGACTCTTCACTTTGAGAATTGAACAGTTTCCATTGCATTCTGCGGTACAGCTCACCAGCAAGTGACTCCACTCAAGAGCAATTAAAGATGGGGATTAAATGCCAGATACCCAAATCCTATGGAAGAATTTTTATAATTCAGCTGTGACCAAGTCCGTCATTCATAGTTCTCCTACTCCCTGTCACCAAATGTACAGAAACTGACCATTTTTTGCAAAGCTGAGTCTGAGCATGAAACCTTAACAACATAATTTATAACAAATATTCCCTGCATGTGTGCCTGAGCTCGCTAATCATGACAGTACTGTTGGTCATTACTATCTTTCAGTGTAGGCACTCTCAGCTTGTTGACAATATCCTACTGAGTACCAGAGGCCTTACTCAGAGTAAGCTGAAACAGCGTCTGCAAGATGCCAAATGGCTCTTTAAGTATTCCTCATGTCATAACTGGCAACCTTTAGTTAGAATCTCAGTGCTCACACCCCTCAGCAGTCAACATTTCCACAGCTTTACCTTCTGTCCAGCTCCACACTGCCCTGAGCTGGAACACGTTCTGCATCTTGGTGCATTTTCCAAAAGAAACAATGAACAGACGGTAAGCAAACAGGAGATAGTGTTGCTGTTATAGCACAGAGAATATAGGGTACAACACAATCCCTGCTTTATATTCAAACCAGGCACATATTCGTGCAGTGAAGGTAAACAAGTATAATTGTACAATTATCTCCTCCAGCAAATTACGCAAGCACGTGAAGCCCTTCAGTGCTGACCACTATGCCAGCATCCTTGATGGGGTTGAGCAGTTCAGACTAATTAGTCCTTCCACTTACTTACTCTCTAGGCTCTCAGTCATGATCCCAGCTGATGACAATACGGGATAAGTCAGAGCCAAGTCTGAAACCCAGCTTGAAACACCGTCAGTTGTATTTTGTGATTTTGTTACCATGGAAGGGAGTTGCTGAAATAAGGAGGGGGGGGGGGGGGAGAGTGTGGAGGGGGGGGAGGGGGGTGGAGGTGAGGAGCTGCCACCGTACGATTAACAAAATTCCAGAAGCTTATTACACAAAAGAAAAGGAGTTTAAAAAAAGCTCTCTCTATGAGGGATGATTTGGGAAAGTCTGATCAGAAACAGCCAAAAGGAAAGATTGAACTTCTTTTTGTTGTTTTCCCAGCAATATCTTTTACAGACACTCAACCCCAGTGACTCCTAATCACTCTTTAGTTTATTACTCAACTAATGAGGTTACGTGTTTTCTTTCCATAATCTGCTGCACATTCATCAAATGTGAGTCTCTCTAACTCTCCCCAAGACCCACATATGAATTAACGCAATGACAAACAGAACAGCATAGAATCCCTATGGTGTGGAAGCAAGCCATTTGGTCCATCAAGTCCACACCAATTCTCCAAAGGGCATCCCATCTAGACGAACTGCATCTCTACGATCTTGCATTTCCAATGGCCAATCCATCGAACCTGCACATCTTTGGACTGTGGGAGGAAACCCATAGGGAGAATGTACAAGCTCCACACAGACAGTCACCCAAGGCTCGAATTTGACCCATGTCCCTGATGATGTGAGGCAACAGTGCAAGCCACTGAGTCACTGCGCCATGCTAGTAGCTGCTGGTATGGATCTTTTCTTCTGAACTGAACCTGTTTGATTAATATTTCAGCAATTATCTCAACAAATAGTTCACACTCAAAAATGAGTTTCTGGTCCTTCAAAAGAAAATTCTTCATAGAATGGAAAACAAAAATGTCCATTTACCTCTTCTCTAGAACTCAAGCTCCAAAATAGTAAAATATTATTGACTTTCATTACATGCTTTTAAAACCAGATAATTCACAGGCAGTGACCTGGTAGCTAGATGATTAATTTGGAGACCCAGGTAATGTTCTGGGTCCTTGGGTTCGAATCCCACCATGGCACACAGTGATATTTGAACTCAATAAAAATTGGGAAATAAAAATCTAATGATGACCATGTGTTGAGTGCAGGAAAAAACCCATCTGGTTCACTAATGTCCTTTAGGGAAGGAAACTGTCATCCTTACCTGGTCTGGCCTCCATGTGACTCCAGACCCACAGCGATGTGATTGGCTCTCAACTGCCCTCTGGGGAATTCGGGATGGTCAATAAATGCTGGCCTAGCCAATAATGGCCACATTCTGTGAATCTTTTAAAATGGTGTCACTAGTAAGACCAGAATATATTGCCTGCCTCCATTTGTCATGACACTATGGTGGTGAGCCATCTTCCTGAACTGTTGCTGTGACTGAAGTATAGATACATCCACAGGGTTGTCAGGAAGGGAGTTTCTGGATTTTGATGCTGCAACAGGTAAGGAACAGCAGTACGATTCCATGACAGGATGGTAAGCAGCTTACAGGGAACTTGCAGATGATGGTGTTCCTATGTATCTATTGCCTTTGTTATTCTAGGTGGTAAAAGCTGTGCATTTCAAAACATTATTAGCAAGTTGCCATTGAGCATTTTGTAGATGGCACACTTCACTGACAGTGTGCTGATGGTTCAGTGGGAGTGAATGCTTAAGATCATGGCTGGGATCCTAATCATATAGGGCTGCTTTGACTTGTATGGAGCTGCATTCATCCAAGTAAGTGGAGATTATTCCATTACACTCCAGACTTCTGGTCACTATATTATAAGAATGATGTGTGATGATACTATGGCTTTAAGAGGTATATTTTGCCCTATTTTAGAAGACAAGTTTTGAGTCTGAGCTGCCAAATCCCCTGTTCCAAGCCAATAGAGAAAATAACTTGTGAGGCCCTTTTGTTTGTTAAAGTTAGAACAATAGAAGCAGCATAAAGGGGTGGAATCAGACCCCTATAGAGCCAGGGGTTTAGTTTAGCTTTCAGTAGTTGGGATTTTAAAGTTGGCTGTGGGAGCTGCTATACATCTCTCTCGACTAAATCCAAGAGTTAGAGTTCTCTTTTTGCCTGAATTCTGTCATGGTGTTCTTTTCTGTTCAACTCGAGAAACATTGCATGTAAGACAATCCATTTTATTGAATTTGCCTTTGCCAAAGATATGCTTAAGGGATGCTGCTACGTTGGAATAGTTGCTGTTTAGTGGTTAAATAGTCTATTATTTTGTTAAGATTTCCAGTAGAGTTAAAGTTAGATCAATTCTTTTTTTTGTTGATTTGTGTTTTAACTGTAGAGTAAGGACAAAGTGTGTTTTGCTTAAAGCTGAATAGTATGACCAAACGACTTAACTCTGGAACACAGCACCTTGCACTTGCCTTTAAATAAGATCAAAGTCAGGATACATCTGTCTCCTGGACATCTCCTACACTATCTCCTGGATATATTTGAAAGCTTGGCCTGTAACAGATGTAATTACACAGCAGAAGGTGCAAAGGTGATTTAGTACGATGCTGCCTGAACTGGAGGCTCTGAGCTATCAGGAAAGAGTGAAAAGGCTGGGCTTGCTTTCCTTAGGGTAGAGAAGTTTGAGAAAGCACCTGGTAGAGATGTATCCGATTGAGGGACGTGGATAGTGTGAATCAGAAGGCACTTTTTTTCCATTAGCGGGTGTTGGTAAATGAGGAATTGATTTAAGCTAAGGGACGGAGAGCGAAGAGGAGAATTGAGGAGAAGTGATGTCACCCAGAGGGTGGTGGGAGTCTGGAACTCACTGCCTGAAAGGGTAGTTGAGTCAGAAACTCTCAAAATATTTCAGCAGTATTTAAATATTCACACACCTTGGAGCAAGGCAAAAGGGTTAGGGAAGCCAACAGGTGCGCCCATAGTTGAAACTGTCATAACCTCTGCAATCTGCAGCTGTGATCTGACTATTTTTGGGACTGGTCTAGGTTTTTGGTTAGAGTCAAAGTGACTTCAAGGATGTTAATGGTGGGAGAGTCATTGGTGGTAGTGCCTCTTCATGGTAAGGGAAGGTGACTAGACATTTTCTTGTTAGAGATGCTCACTGCCCTCCAATCTTGTGGAATGTAGTTACTGCAATTGATCTGCCCAAGCTTTGCAGTTGTTCAGCTGCAAGCTAACACAGAATGTTTGATCAGCTGAGGGGTTATGGCTGGAGCTGAACATCGTGCAATCATTAGTGCACATTTCCTCTGAGGATGGAGGGACAGTCACCAATGAAATAACGCAAGTTATTTGGACCTCGGACTCTAAGCTGAAGAACTCCTGCAGTGATGTTGAGATGATTTAACAGCCACAAACATCTTACTTTGTGCTCGATATGACTTAAAGCAGCCAAGAGTTTTCTCCTAATTCCCATTGACAGCTTTACAAGCATTCCTTGGCACTGCTGAATCAAGGGTCAAGGTTAGCCCCTGCCACATCAGATATGGAATTCAGCTCTTTAATCCAAGTTTGAAGCAAAGCTGTAAGAAGGTCTGCAGCTCTTTCAAAGTTGAAACTTTATTGCTGGAACAGCACAGCAGGTCAGGCAGCATCCAGGGAACAGGAGATTCGACGTTTCGGGCACAGGCCCTTCTTCAGGAATTCCTGAAGAAGGGCCTGTGCCCGAAACGTCGAATCTCCTGTTCCCTGGATGCTGCCTGACCTGCTGTGCTGTTCCAGCAATAAAGTTTCAACTTTGATCTCCAGCATCTGCAGACCTCACTTTCTCCTGCAGCTCTTTCAGTCAAATCAAGTCAGGACTTGATCTCCACCAATTTGGGCAGTGGTATTTTCAGGTAGCTGAATACAATGGCCCCACCCCATCCCAAACACAACCCCCACCTCTATCCTGAACACAGTATCCCCACTCATAGAGTCATACAGCACAGAAACAGGCCGTTTGGTCCAACTCATCCATGCTGACCAGGTATCCTAAATAAATCTAGTCCCATTTGCCAGCATTTGGCTTATATCCCTCTAAACCCTTCCTATTCATGCACCCAACTAGATGCCTTTTAAGTGTTGTCATTATACCAGCCTCCATCACTTCCTCTGTCAGCTCATTACATACACACCCCACCCTTTCGTTGAAAATGTTGCCCCTTAGAAGTGAGAAGGGAAATTCTTCCCCTCTCACCTTAAACCCATGCCCTTTACTTTTGGATTCCCTTACCCTGAGTAAGTGACCTTGGCTACTCACACTATCCATACCCCTCATGATTTTATAAATCTCTGCAAGGTCATCTGTCAGCCTCTGAAGCTCCAGGGAAAATAAGCCCAGCCTATTCAGCCTCTCCCTATAGCTCAAACCCTCCAATCCCACCAACAGCTTGTAAGATTTTCTGCCTCCTTTCAAATGTAACAACATCTGTTCTACAGCAAAGAGACCAGAATTGATCTCCATCCTGAGTACAATGGCCCCCGCCCCATCCTTAATACAATGGTCCCACCCCATCCTGAGTACAAGGCCCCACCCTATCCTGAGTACAAGGCCCCAACCCATCCTGAGTACAAGGCCCCGCCCCATCCTGAACACAATGGTCCTGCCCCCATCCTGAATACCATGGTCCCACCCCCATCCAGAATGCAATGGCCACACCCCCATCCTGAATAAAATGGCCTCACCCCACCTCGAATGCAATGGTCCCACCCCTGTCATGAATACAATTTTCCCACTCCATCCTGAATATAATGGCCCCACTCCCATCCTAACGCAATGGTCCTGCCCCCATCTTGAATACAATGGCCCTACCCCCATCCTGAACACAATGGCCCCACCCCATCTTGAACACAATGGCCCCACCCCCATCCTGAACACAATGGTCCTGCCCCCATCTTGAATACAATGGCCCCACCCCATTTTGAATACAATGGCCCCATCCCATCCTGAACACAATGGCCCCACACCATGTTGAATACAATGGCCCCACCCCCATCCTGAACACAATGGCCCCACCCCATCTTGAATACAATGGCCCCACCCCCATCCTGAACACAACGGCCCCACCCCATCTTGAATACAACGGCCCCACCCCTGTCCTGAGTACAATGGCCCCAGCCATACCCTAAACCTAGTGGGACCTAAGACCAGCAGCCTTGCCTCTAGCTTGAGCACTGCAAGCCCCAATCCCTGAGTTTATGTTAGCGGGCCCTGATGGAACCCCATGTCCCAGTCCCTGCTTTCGACCAATACTGGCATGGACAGGTAAGTACATAGTAGCAAACAATGTCAGGTTAATCTTTCCGAGTGAGTTTTCTCATATTCCAGATGAGTGTTCTGCCACCAAGGTGAAGGTTGCCAAGATGCACCTCCTGAAGAGAAGGCCAGTCCCCAGAGGGACAGACAATCAAGAGCCTTGTGAACCTTTGATTAAGATGGGTAAGATACTGGGGACCAGAGTAAGAGGAAAGAAGGCTGTTCCAATCTCTCCATCAAAAGCCTAACCACATTTGAGGCCTTACTTCCTCCTTCCGCGATGATCCTGAATTGCGGTGTTACTGTCGCTAGACTATAGGAGAATCCCCTGAGGACCCAGGTTTCACTTCCCTGAACAGCAGCTTTCCTGGCTGCATAAGGGGAGAGGGAAACTTAAGTTGGGATGTTGGGGTAGTTCTTGGACTCAGTGCACAATGTTCCTACTATTCCACTGCTTCCTGCTTTTTTTTTGGTATTGAGGAAAATACAGTCACTTACCAAAATGGATCCCATTCCTGCTACATCATTCTGCTGTAATGCTGCATTTATTTGCAGATGTCACTTGGCCAGGTCCTCTTCCATTCCCTGTTTTCATGCCTTAGAAAAATCATAGTCTGAAGCTTATCAGTTAATTCAGGCACCCCTTGCTTGTACGTAATGTCTAGTGCATCTTAACGCATCAGAGATTCCAGCAAATGCACAGTAAATTTTATCTCGCGTGCTTCAGAAGAAGCACAAATGCCTTTTAACATAATATCTGTGCAGTAAGCAATTTCACACCTCTTAATAGCCCAACAAAAAGGGAATGTTGTGCAGCACCCTGCTATGAATAACCATGGCTTACATTCTCATCATAATTGATCTTATAGTCTGTGGTAAAGGCTCCAGTTTAGAGCTACACTGTCAGAGAACAAGGATATATTGTCCTGGTGCTGGAGGTCACACAATTTATATCACAACTGGTGAAGATGCAACATAGAGTTTGTTTTCAAATGTAGGAGGAATGGTGTGAAGTTAACAGTGTTGTTTTTAAAGAGCACCCAGGGAGTAGAGGTGAACAATTTGACAAATGCCTAACCCAAAAAGAATTTACAATGTGGCTTTAGGAACTGCCAACTAAAGCAATGATGTGCCCTCTTCCTGGATCCGTTCAGCTGACATGATAATCAATATTGCCTGCATTTCTTTTTCAGGTGCAGACCTCTGAGTCTGTGTGTGGCAGCGACTGGAAAGAAACTGGAAGTCAATGTGTTGGCACACCAATCATACTGAATAGTCCGTGTGGAATCCTTGCAAACTAGTACTTTGTCTCCTGCTGGTCTTTACACTCCTCGAACACTTTACCCAACCAACCTCCCTCACTCAGTTTGTGCCCAGATTTCCTGCTACTTTCGTTTTGAATCAAAATTATTCCTTCCACAGCATTGAACAGCCCCAACCAGTCACATGTGATTCTGGCTATAGTTCATTACCATCCTTGATCTCTATGCAGCTCCCAACACACTGAATGACACTGTTCATCCTTAACACCTGTCTTCTATTGACAAATAAAGGGTAAATCGCGGAGAAATGTTATACGGCACCAAAAACATTAGCTCTGTTTCTCTCTGCATAGAAGATTCCAGAGCTGTTGAGTTTCTCCAATGTTCTGCGTTTGTTTCTCTTGACAGTTTGGGGGCATGGATTACTCTCATTTATTTCCACTGTCATCTCCTGTTCTCTCAGCTGACACTTTCCTCTTGGGAATATCTCATGGGTCCCTTTCTATCCCTGATCTGTAACTTTGGTGAAAATGGTTCCAAAACACATTTTTTTGCTTTCAGTATTTGATTAGATTTATTATTGTCACATGCATCTAGATACAGTGAAAAGTTTTATTTTGTGTGCAGTACAGGAGATCAAACCGGACAAAGATCATAGGGTGATCGAACAGAGCGAGGAATACAATGTTACAACTGCAATGAAGGTGCATAAAAAGCAAGATCAACAATAGATTTGAAATTTGTGAAATTTGTTCAGAAGTCTTTTGGTACCTGTGTTTTCATTTGTGTATCTTCTGCCTGACAGAAGAGGTTGGAAGAGATTATAACTGAATGGGAGGGGTCTTTGATGATACTGGCTACATTCCAAAGGCAGTGAGAAGTGTTGATGGAATCAATGGATGGAAAGTTGGCTTGAGTGGTTGAGTGGAGTATTGAGTGGTTCTCCTGTTGGAGCCCAGATTTTTATTGGTAAGTACAGCAGTGGCTATATTTCTAATGGATAGGAATTCAGCCAATGAGACTTGGAGTTTGCATTTGGAGTTGAGTCTAAAACCTAGAATTAATGCTGTTTGGATCGATTTTGCATTTAAACAGAAAATTCAATAAACACAAGAGGAAAAAGAAACAGAAGCTTAAGTTGGTTGTGTTAGGTTTGGAGAAATCAGAGGAAATTCATGTGGACCATAAGAACAGAATGGACTTGTTGGGCCAAATGGCCTGTTTCTGTATAGTGCATTTCAAAGACGTCTCTGTCCAAGGGGATTGGGAAGAAGCAATGTGAATACTACTGGGTTCCTGCATCAGTCAGTAGTATTGGGAAATGGCTATTGAAGATGTTGTGAAATGCAAATGATTGTTTATTATGCAGGCTACACTGCAGCTTTCATAAATATCACAGCCCAATGGACCTGTCAGTTAGACAACCAATGCAGAGCTAGAGCTGACAGCATGAGACTCCAAAAGAAGACAGTGACATGAATATTTCATGGCTACTATCATCTAGTTAGAAAAGGGAACCGGACAAATGGGATGTGAAGGAAGAGAAGCTCCTAACAAGACTGTGATTACCCTTCGGGACGCCTGGTGAACACTCATTTGCCAAGCAGTTCAGAGAAAGGTTAAAGCCCTCACTTTAGGTCTTTGCTCTCTTGACATTGTGTCAGGATTTTCTGGGTCCGACTCTGCTCTAGGCCAAATAGAAAAGTATAACTGAGGGAATTGCAACCTTCCCATCTCAGATTGCTTCCCCTAATGAACAAAGAACGGCTTCAGAAGCTGGTGCTGGTTCTTGCACCTGAGGCTCATTCAGAATGAAAATTATGAAAGGTCCCGTCAATGAGCAAAATAATCTCAAAGCGTGCACTTGACCTAACATCCTGCAACTCATTCAATCTTAGGGCCTTTTCACTGCTGATTTCCAGCAATTCTCGAATTGTATTGCATCTCTTGCTTCAGCTTTCAGCTTCCACTCTTGCAACCAATATCCGTAATCCCCCCCCAACTTCCCATCCTATCCAGGCACAAAACTCTGCTTGAACTGATGTTTATGAGGATTGGAGGCTTGACATTAGCCTAAGGGAGCTTGGTGGTGTCCTTGGCATGGGGGTTTGAATAGTAGATGGGCCGATGGGAGTAATGGAAATCAGGGCGATAGACAATGTATATTTCGTCAGATGCTTAGTTTGCAGGTCAAATAGTGGCCAGGGTCGGCTATAGGGCCCTGTGATGGAGTGGGTGGTGATGGAAATGTTTGGTTTTGATGTCAAGAAGGGCCTTAGCTCATCTGATTTCCCCTAATTTGGCATCATGGCCCATGTTTTTCAGGTGATGGGAAGATTCCAGCCAATAACTCACAAGATAAATGCAAGGAAGGTGGTGAGACAGTGTTATTGATACACATGTGGTGGTTGCATCCATATCTGCAAGTAAAGTCTGCACACGAGCAAGAGAAGGGAAACTAGGCCACAACTTTAATGGACTATAATGGGTATGGGGTGGGAAGAGCAAATGAAGATGCTTTAGAGAATAAGAATGCAACCAAGCATGGACATCCATTCTTAGATGAAGACCAAAGCAAAGGGTCATCAAATCTGTTAAAGGCTTTAATAATGAATAAGAATAATGCAACGTGCTCACAGAGAATATGATCCAAAGCTCTGTTGGAGCCTCTTGATGCTGTGTAAGAGTGAAGGCTGATCGGGAGATGCCAGTAATCAATCATGGGAGAGATGTGAGTGGATTTGGGAGGTGGCAACAAATATAAGAATCTTGGAGAGACAAATGTCGTAAGAGATGACATTTCAAAGAAAAGAGGGGTCTAGTATGGAATTTTTAAATGGGTTTTGATAGCAGCAGATTTGACTAGGAGTGAGAGGGGAAGGGACTGTCTGCATGTTCCTCTTTAAGGGTCACCACTAGTGTTCCCACTGACTTCACCTGCGGGAAGTGCACCCAACTCCAGTTCCTCAGAAACTGAGTTGGAGAACTGGAGCTGGAGCTGGATGAACTTCGGATCATTTGGGAGGTGGAGGGGGTAATAGAGAGGAGTTACAGGGAGGTAGTCTCACCTCAGGTACAGGAAGAAAGTAGATGGGTTACAGTCAGGGGGTGGAAAGGGTACAGGCAGACAATGTAAGGATCCCCTGTGGCCGTTCCCCTCAATAATAAGCATACTGTTTTGGAGGAGGAGATGAACTACTAAGGGAAAGCCACAGTGGCCAGGTCTCTGGCACTGAGCCTGGCTCTGTGGCTCAGAAGGGAAAGGGGGAGAATAGAAAAGTACTAGTGGTAGAAGACTCAATCGTTAGAGGAACAGACAGGAGATTCTGTGGTCACAAACGACACTCCCGGAAGGTATGTTACCTCCGGGTGCCAGGGTCCGGGATGTCTCTGATCGAGTCTCCAAGATTCTGAAGGGGGAGGGTGAGCAGCCAGAAGTCGTGGTGCACATTGGCACCAATGGCATAGCTAGGAAAATGGATGAGGATCGAAAAAGTGATTTCAGGGAGTTAAGTTGGAAGCTAAAAAGCAGAATGGGCAGAGTAGTAATCTCAGGATTACTACCGGTGCCACGTACTAATGAGGCGAGGAACAGGGAGCAAGTGCAGCTCCCTTGAGGAGGGTTTGTCTACTAAGTCAGTATAGTGGAAGTCAGCAACAGGAAAGGAGCAGTCACTTCAGTCACTTTACTGGGGGCTTTCTTTGCTCCCCCCCTCTCCCCCCACAGTAGCAGCAAAGAGGTGGAAGAACAGATTGGTCAGCAGATCTTGGAAAGGGGCAGATGTAACAAAGTTGTTATTATGGGTGGCTTCAACTCCCCCAATAATGATTGGAGCCTTGTTCGTACAGATGGTCTGGATGGAGCCAATTTTGTCAGGTGTGTTCAGGAAGGATTCCTGACTCAATATGTAGATCAGCGACTGTAGCCATATTGGATTTGGTGCTAGGCAACGTGCCAGGTGTCAGATCTCTCGGTTGGAGAGCATTTTGGTGACAGTGACCCCAACTGCCTCACCTTTACCATACCTGTGGAGAGGAATAGGAACAGAGAGCATGGGAAGGTATTTGACTGGCAGAGGGAAAATTATAATGTGATTAGACAGGAGTCATGGAGTATAAATAGAGGGCAATTGTTCCACAAGAAATGCTCAACAGAAGTGTGCAGGCTGTTTAAAGAGCACTTGTTGTGAGTGTTGGATGTCTTTGTCTCACTGAGACAGGCAAGGAACGGTAAGGTGAAGGAATCTTGGTTGACAAGAGAAGAGGAGCTTCTCGTCAAGAGGAAAAAGGAAGCTTACTTAAGATTAAGGAAGCAAGGATCTGGCACAGCTTTTGAGGATTACAGGGTAGCTAGGAAAGAACTCAAAAATGGACTGAGGAGAGCTAGGAGGAGGCACAAGAAGCCTTAGTGGGAAGGACTGGGGAAAACCCAAAGACGCTCCCTCTACATGTATGTGAGGAATAACAGAATGATCAGAGAGAGGGTAGGGCTGATCAGAGATTGTGGAGGGAACTTGTGCTTGGACTCTGAAAAGGTAGGGGAGGCTCTAAGTGAGTTTTTTGCTTCAGTATTCACTAGAGAGAGGGACCTTGTTAATAGAGAGAACACCGTGGACGAGGTTAATAGGCTTAAACAGATTGATATTAAAAAAGTGGATGTGTTGGAAATTCTGGGAAGTATCAAGATAGATAAGTCCCCAGGGCTGGACCAGATATATCCAAGATTACTACAGGAAATGAGGAATGAGATTTCCGAGCCTCTGGCAATGATCTTTGCATCCTCACTCTCCACAGGAATAGTACCAGATGATTGGAGGAAGATGAATGTTGTTCCTCTGTTTAGGAAAGGGAATAGGGAAATCCCTGGGAAAAACAGACTGGGCTGTCTTATTTCTGTGGTAAGCAAGGTACTGGAAAGGACTCTGAGAGATAGGATTCGTGGCTATTTGGAAAAACATAGTTTGATTAAAGATAGTTAGCATGGCTTTGTGAGGGCAGGTCATTCCTCACAAGCCTCATTGAGTTCTTTGAGGATGTGATGAGACACGTTGATGATGGTCAAGCAGTGGATGTGTGGTATGTGGATTTTAGCAAGGTATTTAGATTAGATTACAGTGTGGAAACAGGCCCTTCGGCCCAACAAGTCCACACCGACCCGCTGAAGCGAAACCCACCCATACCCCTACATTTACCCCTTACCTAACACTACAGGCAATTTAGTATGGCCAATTCACCTGACCCTGCACATCTTTTTGGATGGTGGGAGGAAACCGGAGCACCCGGAGGAAACCCACGCAGACACGGGGAGAACGTGCAAACTCCACACAGTCAGTCGCCTGAGGCGGGAATTGAACCCGGGTCTCTGGCGCTGTGAGGCAGCAGTGCTAACCACTGTGCCACCGTGCCGTTAAGGTTCTGCATAGTAGGCTCATTCAGAAAGTTAGGAGGCATGGGATACAGGGAAATTTGGCTGTCTGGATACAGAATTGGCTGGCCTGAAAGATGACAGTGAATGGTAGTGGATGGAAGTTTCCACTTGGAGGTCAGTGACCAGTGGTGTCCTGCAGGGATCTATTCTTGGGCCCCTGCTGTTTGTAGTTTTTATAACTGACTTGGATGAAGACATGGAAGGGTGGGTTAGTAAGTTTGCTGATGACACAAAGGTCGGGGGTGCTGTAGATAGTGTCGAGGGCTGTTGCAGGCTACAACAAGACATTGGCAGGATGCAGAGCTAAGCTGAGAAATGGCAGCTGGAGTTCAACCTGGATAAATGTGAAGTGATTCATTTTGGAAGACCGAATTTGAATGCTTAATACAGGGTTAAAGACAGGATTCTTGGCAGTGTGGAGAAACAGTGGAATCTTGGGGTCCACGTACATAGGTCCCACAAGGTTGCCACCCAAGTTGATAGGGTTGTTAGGAAGGCATATGGTGTTTTGGCTTACATTAATAGGGAGATCGAGTTTAAGAGCTGTGAGGTTTTGTTGCAGCTTGATAAAACCCTGGTTTGATCACGCTTGGAATATTGTGTTCAGATCTGGTGGTCTCATTATAGGAAAGATGTAAGTGCTTTAGAGAGGGTGTGGAGGAGATTGATCAGGATACTGCCTGGATTGAAGGGCATGTCTTATGAAGAGAGGTTGAGTGAGCTCGGGCTTTTCACACTAGAGAGAAGAAGGAAGACAGGTGACTTGATAGAGGTGTACAAGGTAATGAGAGATTAGATAGAGTAGATAGCCAGAGACTTTTCCCCAGGACAGAAATGGCTGTCACAAGGGGTCATAATTTTAAGGTGATTGGAGGGAGGTATAGGGAGGATGTCAGAGGTAGGCTCTTTACGCAGAGAGTGGTGAGTGGATGCAAGGCACTGTCGATGGTGGTACTGGAGTCAGATACATTAGAGACATTTAAGTGACTGCTGGACAAGCACATGGATGGCACAAAATTGAGGAATGTGTAGGTTAGATTGATCTTAGATTAAGATAAACGCTCAACACTACATCTTGGCCTGAAGGGCCTGTTCTATGTTCTATGTAAAGGTCAGTAACCATGAAGACCAGAAGAAAAAATGGAATAAGTATGGAAATAGTGGATTATGTATCTCGAGCATTATTTGCAGAGATAGCAACAATTATACATCTCTGCTAGATTGCACTTAACTTTCAATATCATTGATGGTGCACACAAAGAGATCACAGCCCATCACACATTCCACATTAATGCCTAAGGGTTTGAGGGTTGCAGTGTTCTGATTTAATGCTCATTGCACCCAAGAAATTCCTGACTGTGAAAGCAAGAAACCTCATCCATGAATCTGGTACATGTATGTAACAACCTGGTAGCCCCTCTGAGAAACATTGTCACGACTGGTCCATAAAGATTGCAATAACAATAGGTTATTATCTGCTGTTAAACCCTTGGCCAGTTCCATCCTATTGCTAAACAGTAAATATTCCAACTGAGATATCTTTCTATTGCACTGTACTTAGTCAAAGGCATATGTAACAAAGAGGGGAAAAGCAAAAACATTTTACAAACACTTTTTAAATTCATTTTTTTGATGGGATGAGGGCATCACTGGCTAGGCCAGCATTTTACTGCTCATCCCAGAAAGCAGCTGAGCTTCGACCACATTGGTGTTTGCAATGTGGGCAAACAGGGGCAATTTAAATGTTAACTTTCTTTCTCTTTGAAAATGAATGCTTCTTTCCTGTAGCTTTGCTGTCTTTCTGGCAACCAAACCAGCCTTATCCTATTGCAGATTTTCAGGTTGTGCAGAATTCAGCAGTCTGATTGATCAGACACAGTGCTGCCTTGGAATATTGCAATTCAGCCTCTACTGACTATAAAAATGCACTGCAGTAAATATGGTCTGGACTGTCTAACATCTGGAATTGGCTTGTGTTGTGGGTTTCAGTCTTCTGCCTCTGCACTACACTACTTAGGTCAGTGGTTGTTATAAATGCCAGAGATCTGCATGCGAACACAACAACATGGATCTCTAAAGAGAAAAGAATGTGCTCTTGTGACTGATTTTGTTTTCTACCTCCTCTCTCAGCTTGAAGATAGAGCTCTTTGAACATTACACTTGATCTTAGATTACCCACTTTGTTCTGGGGAGATAAGAAAGGACAGATATTAATATAATACAGGAAATGTTAATGTAATGCACTGAAGGTTATACATCATAGTTCAGGTGTAGAAACCACATAAATAGATAATCATTGATTTATAAAGCAAGTGTGATAGTGGGTAATGTTTTTCAAAGCTAATCTCAGTCTACACTTTCCTATCTGCAACGGTGCAATGGGCCATGGGTGATATTCCTAGTATTGCGTCAGTCACTCCTCCACATTAGACATATTGAAATAATATGTGATGGTTTCTTTGCTCCTGTGGGGACTTTAACATCTTGTGACTAATTTCTGTACTCTTGTATGACTGGAGTTTGACAGCTGTTTTCTTAAGCTCTGACTTTCTGTCATATTTTCTGCAATATTTTAACAATCATAGCGTACTATAACAAAGATCTGGACCAAGCTGACCATGCTGCCCTAGACCTTTACCTTAATGGCTCAGAAAGGACTTAACTTTAATGTTATGATATTGCACTACGTAAGTGTTAACTCCTGGACATAAAGCTTTTTTTTCAGCTGGGCATTAAAATCGACTTGAAATAATACTTAGGAAATTCTTGGTGGGGATTTGAATGATTGAAGTGTCAATGAATTATGTCAAAGAAGTAGCCATCATACTGTACATTATGTTATCTGTCTTCCAGATGAAATGTTAAAATAAGGTTTCAATTTCCCTCTCAGGTCCATTAAGGATTTTACAGAACAAGTTTGAAGAAGGACAGAAGAATTATTCTGGTGTTACATCTAATATTTATCCCTCAATCAACATCAGGAATAATTATCTGGCCATTACCGCATTGTCACCGGGGGATCTTGCTGTGCATAAATTGGATGCTGTGTTTCCTATATTACATCAGCAATAACAGTTTCAATTGTACTTTATTCACTGCAAAATGTTTTTGGACACTCACAGGTCAGGAAAGTTACTATATGAATATAGTTTTTATTTATTTTTCTTCCTTTCTTTGACATAATGAAGTTCATAGGGTTTGGGCTGGGAACATTTCACAATTTAGATTGTTTTTGTTTTAAACATAATTCATTTGGCAATGGTTGCTTCCCATATTGTGTAAGGTGGTAACTTTACTTGCCAGCTCAGCATTCCACCTCAACACTCAAAATTGAGAAACAGGCCAGAGGCCTGCAAATATGGCTTCCTTTTTCTCACCCATATCCACCTGGCAATATGAATAAGACAGAGATTAAGGCAAAAAGACTCCAACATCCAATAGTATCATAGTGTAAAATGTTATGTTAAACCTTGCTCTTTAAAGAATGTGGTTAGTTCTGGAATGAAAATAATTAGCACAAGCTTGTTGAACATCTTCCAAAGTATCTGTGCCTTATTTTATGTTTTGTTAATTTATCACATCATCAGCTGTAAGTCTTTTGAATATAGTAGTACATCTATTTGTTCAGCTTGTGATTTGGTGTTTAGGTTTGAAGCAATCTTACGAACTATCTTCTTCAAGGTATCCTATCCAACATCCATTCGTAGTAAATCTTGCAGGTTGTGTTATTTTTTCTGCCACATCATCCTGCTATAATGTTTTTCATTCTTTTCTCTTTAAAGCTTTTAAATTCTGCAGAATCTCAAAGCTGCTGTAATCTCCTTCCCTTGATGACTTTTACTTCTATAAATGTTCATTTTTGTTTTCATTTTCCTATCTTAAAGCTCTCAAATTGTGCTGTATAGCAATGTTAAATTATTTTCCCTTTTTAAAGCTGTGAATTCTGTTAAATAATAATGCTGTACATTTGTCCTGCCTTATTTTGGATTTTCCAGTATTTGTGCAGTCAAAAAATTCTAGCCTACTTCAGGTAAAAGGAAGACTTTAGTAGTCAAAATGAATGATTTCTACAATTCACATCTAATAAACAGTACCCATTATTTTCTGTGACTTTCCAAAGAACGTTTTGTACCCGCGATCTTAATACATCTCTCCCACCAGACCTCAGTTTAAATGATGGATCTCCTGTTCTCATTGTGGCCTGAATAGCCTCTTACCAACCTTCTTCTTCAGTGTGCTCTAACTTTTAAATTGTTCCTTTGGGTGCCTTAATTTCACTTTGTGGTGTTGCTGGTGCTGTGACAGTGGTAAAGACCATTTTTATGGCCCTTCATTGCTCTATTTCAGCTGTACCTTGAGGTATTCACTCGCCATGAGAGTGATGCTCATTGTGAACTCAAAGTACTTTTTTTCACCTTCCAGCCCTCTCAGCCTTATCTTTTCTTTTTACACCATTAAAGTTCAGTCCTCCTTTGTCTAAATAGACAGTTTTTGCTTATTCCTGGAGTTATGATACATTATTTCCTAACCGTACCTCCAACTGGGAATGCCCCCGAAGATCCCTTGCTTCCCAATGGAATCTATAACTGTCAGGTAAGATATGCCCTTAAGAGTGGGTGATATAGTGGCTCTGTGGTTAGCATTTCTGCCCCACAGCACCAGGGACCAGGGTTCAATTCTAGCCTCGGGCGACTATCTGAGTGGAGTTTGTACAATCTCCCTGTGTCTGTGTGGGTTTGCTCCAGTTTCCTCCCACAGTCCAAAGATGTGCAGGTTAGGGTGAATTAGTCATGCTAAATTGCCCATAGTGTTCAGAGATGTATAGGTTAGGTGCATTAGTCACAGGTAAATATAAGGGAATAGGTTACTGATCGGAGGATTGGTGTGGACTTGCTGGGCCGTAGAGCCTGTTTCCACACTGTAGGAATTCTAATTTTAGTTATCCCTTAGCCCAACTTCTTCTTCTTTTTGTACAATGTCTGAAGTAAAGATTTTAGCCTTGATTACAGTTTCTCCCTGGTTGGTCTTTCTACAAGTTCTTGTTGATCACTTTTTCAAACACTTGCAGCAGCTTGCTGTCTGCTTGAGTATTGCTTGAAGTGGTAAAGTCTTTAAAGCTGTGAACTCACTTGATCTTCTGGAAATTTCTTCTCCTGCATCCAATGGATGTTTTCACTGTTGTACCAAGTGGTACTAAACAATGCTGCCTACCCCTGATGTGTTTTATTCTTGGTGAGGGAAGGTAAAAGGTTACTGACACCGATTGTCTTTCATTTGACTTGCTCGAAGGGTCCATTTGGTCGACAGTGATAGAGGATCAACCACTGGGAGTCTTATCAAGAAGATCTTCTTGTCATGAAAAGTTTTTGCTTGATGACAATTAGGTCCAAGTTCCATTAGCTAGTCAGACATTATTGCTGGCAATGTTTGGGAACATAGATGACATGTAGGTCCCCTTTAAGATACAGAGTTATTGTCCCATATTCTCCATCGAAGACTGTGTCATTTAGAGTCATAGAGATGTATAACATTGAAACAGACTGTTTGGTCCAACTCATCCATGCCGACCAGATATCTTAAATGCAGTGCCAATCAAATGGGTTACTTTGTGCTGGATAGTGTTGATCTTCTTGAGTGTTGCTGGAGTTGCATTCGTCCAAGCAATTGCGCAGTATTTCATCACGCTCCTGAATTGTGTCTTGTAGATGGTGGACAGAATTTGGGGAGTCAGGAGGTGAGTTACTTGCTATAGGATTTCTGGCCTCTGACTTGCTCTTGTAGTCACTGTGTTTATGGAGCTAGTCCAGTGCTGTTCCTGGTTAACATAATGCAGCAATGCCACCTTTGCAGAGGGAATGTTTCATAATCACAGGTTATAACCCTAGTTCGATATGGACATATCGAACTTTAATTACAACATGAGTTTTTAATTAAAAAAGGGAATCCAGTCAAAGGTTGACTGCAGATATGAGATTAAGTAGTGACTGGAGAGAGAGAGAGAGATACTGGAATGTCACATTTGACAAGGCATCAAAGAAGTTCAAAGAGAGAAAATTCACTGCAAACTGAACTTGTAATCTTCTAGTAGTATGTCACACTGTGAATATCATGGTAAAATAAAACAGCAGTTTGTACAAGATACAAATTTACACTTTTCCCCTTTCAAGAATACATAAGAACAGGAATTAAAAGTGAACTTCAACCCTGGTCAGTGTGTACTAGTGGCCTGACATCTTAATGTGATGTAATGACACAGCCCTCTGAAACAGCTATTTAAACACCCCCGCATTGGAGGTAATAGGAAAGGAAATGCATTCTTCAACTGAATCAGGTCAGAGTTTCAATCAGCCTACAAAGCCAAGATTTGATTTGATTTGATTTGATTTATTATTATCACAGGTACCTAGATACAGTGAAAAGTTTCGTTTTGTGTGCAGTACAAGCAGATCATATCATACAAAAGTGCATAAGGGTAATAAAACAAAGTGGAGAATACAATGTTCCAGCTACAGAGAAGGAGCACAGAATCTTGAAATCAAGTGTTCAATTACCACTTTCAAAGTAAGATTTACTGTAATGGGTGCAACATACAACCATCACTTCTTCACAAACAATTCAGGGTCTGTTCTGAACGTCTTTACTATACCTTTTTGGACTCACTTCCTATTTCTAATCTGTGCATCTGTGTGTTGTGCTGCTATTTCTTCTGGTATTTAGTAATTAATAAACTGTTTGATTATTCAAGGACACCTGGTTAAAATGGTTCTCTTTACATCTTAAGTTAATTTGTGTCTGGGGAAAAGGTGCCCATAATTGAAGGGACTAAGGGGGACAGGTGATAATGAACGGGAAACAGTTGCCAATCCTCAGCTTGAGAGATCCCACCTGGCTCCGTACCAAATTGAGGAACCTCATTCAAGATTTGTCAGAACATCAGTGTAACAGGATATTTTGTTACTTTTTGAAATGTAAAGTAGATAAAATAAGCAGATGCAACATTGAAAATCCATATTCCATTCATATCAATTACATTCCTTTTTGATTTCTGAATGTAAAAAAGCTCAAAACAAAAGCGGCAAATTGAAGCATAGAATTGTATTTTGGATTTTCAAAATGCACTGCCAGAACAAATCTCTGAATACGTTACATGGCTCCTTGGGGACTACATATTCAGTTTGCCATCTCAGTGTAACGCTACTGCTTGGTGGGAAAATTGCAGATTCGCCACACATTGTCGAAGTTGTCTGATACTTACTGAGAGCGGTCATTTTTACACCTTATTGTGGCAGGCTCAAAATCCACCTGTATTTTACTTCATTAACGGTACTGAATATCATTAACATGTCAATCAGAGAGCATGCACAGTAAACTGCGTAAATCAGAAAGCTGCTTTCCTCAGTGCCTTACTCCCTGATCCCCAGCTTTTCATCTTCACTATGGACGTGCAGACCTTATACACGTCCATTCCCCACACTGACAGTCTGCAAGCCCTCAGTTTCGTCCCCTCCAATAGGCCCATCCAGTCCCCCTCCACCAATACCCTCCTCCACCTTGCCAAATTAATCCTCACCCTCAAAACTTTTCCTTCAACTCTTCCCATTTTCTCCAAATCCAGGGAGTGGCCATGGGCACTCGCATGGGTCCCAGCTATAGCTTCCTCTTTGTCAGCTGCGTCAAACAGAATCTCTTCAGCACATACACAGGTTCCCTAACACTTCCACCGTTCCATCAATGACTGCATCGGTGCAGCACCTGCATCCAGGCTGAAACTACAGCAGTTCATTGACTTCACCCACTCCTTCCACCCCACCCTCAAATTCACTTGGTCTATCTTGGACACCTCCCAACCCTTTCTTGACCTTTCTGGTTCCATCTCCAGCGATAGTTTATGGACTGGCATTTAAGTCAAGGGTGTAGTGCTGGAAAAATACAGCAGGTCAGGCAACATCTGAGGAGCAGGAGAATCGAAATTTCAGGTATAAGCCCTTCATCAGGAATGAGGCTTGTGGGTTGGTACTGAGGGATAAATGGGAGGGGAGTGGGGCTGGGGGAAGGTAGCTGGGAAAACGATAGGTAGATGAAGGTGAGGAAGAGGGTGATAGGTCAGAAGAGGAGATGGACGGGTCCAGTGGGCAGTGCCGAGTTGGAGGCTTGGAACTGGGATAATGTGGGGAGAGGGGAAATGAGGAAGCTGTTGAAATCCACATTTATCCCATGTGGTTGCAGGGTCCCAAGGCAGAATATGAGGTGCTCCTCCTCCAGGCATCGGGTGGTAATGGTTTGGCAGTGGAGGGGGCCCAGGACCTGCATGTCCTTGACGGAGTGGGAGGTAGAGTTGAAATGTTCAGCCACGGGACGGTGGGGTTGGCGGGTGCGGATGTCCCAGAGTTGTTTTCTGAAACGATCCGCAAGAAGGCATCCTGTCTCCCCGATGTAGAGGAGACCACAACGGGTGCAATGGATGCAGTAGACGACATTGGTAGAGGTACATTTCTGATGGATGTGGAAGGATCCCTCGGGGCCTTGGATGGAGGTGAGAGGTGTGCTGTGGGCGCAGGTTTTGCACTTCCTGCGGTGGCAGGGGAAGGTGTCAGAAGTGGAGTGTGGGCTGGTGGGGAGTGTGAACCTGATGAGAGAATCATGGAAAGAATGGTCTTTTTGGAACGCTGATAGGGGTGGGGAGGGAAATATATCTCTGGTAGTGGGGTCCATTGGGGCTGGTGGAAGTGGCGAAGGATGATATAAGCAGAGGTTGGTGGGGTGTAAGGTGAGGATTGGGGGATTCTGTCCATATTACATTGGGAGGGGTGAGGTTCAAGGGTGGTGGTATGTGAACTGGAGGGAATGCACTGGAGGGCATCATCAACGTCATGGGAAGGGAAGTTGCGATCATGGAAGAAGGAGGCAATCTGGGATGTAACAAGGCCCTTGAACCTCACCCCTCCCGATTTAACAAGGACAGAACCCACCCCCCTCCAGTCCTCACCTTCCACCATGCCAACCTCCGCACACAATGCATCATCCTCCGCCACTTCTACCACCTCCAAACGGACCCCAAAACCAGAGATATATTTCCCTCCCCACTCCTATCAGCATTCCAAAAAGACCATTCCTTCCACGACTCCCTTGTCAGGTTCATGTCCCCCCCACCAGCCCATACCCCCACTCCTGGCACCTTTCCCTGCCACCGCAGGAAGTGCAAAACCTGTGCCCACACCACTCCCCTCACCTCCGTCCAAGACCCCAAGGGATCCTTCCACATCCATCAGAAATTCACCTGTACCTCTACCAATGTCATCTACTACATCCGTTGCATCCGGTGTGGACTCCTCTACATCGGGGAGACAGGATGCCTTCTTGCGGATCATTTCAGAGAACACGTCTGGGACACCCGCACCCACCAACCCCACTACCCCTTGCCCGGGACACCTCAACTCTCCCTCCCACTCCTTGATGGAGGTACTGGGCCTCCACCACGCCCAAACCGTTGCCGCCTGACGCCTGGAGGAGGAACGCTTCATATTCCACCTTGGGATCCTGTAACCACATGGGATAAATGTGGATTTCAACAGCTTCCTCATTTCCCCTCACCCCACATTATCCCAGTCTCAAACCTCCTACTCGGTACCGCCCTCCAGACCCATCCATCACTGCTCTCTCTGACCTATCACCTTCTCCCTCACCTTCATCCACCTATTACTTTCTCAGCTACCTTTCCGCCAACCCCACCCACTCCCAATTGTCTCTCAGCCCTGGCCCACAAGCCTCATTCCTGATGAAGGGCTTATGCCTGAAACGTCGATTCTCCTGCTCCTCGGATGCTGCCTGACCTGCTGTGCTTTTCTAGCACCACACTCTCGACTCTGATCTCCAGCATCTGCAGTCCTCACTTTCTCCTCCGGGCTGATATTTACTACAAACCTACAGACTCTTATAACTACCTGGATTACACCTCCTCCCAACCCGTATCCTGCAAAAACTCCATCTCATTTTCTCAATTCCTCCAACTCCATCGAACCTGCTCAGACGAGGAAATATTCCACTCCCAAGCATCCCAGATGACCGCATAGTTTAAATAATGCTTTTAATTCCCCCCATCATCCACTGCACCTCCTCCATTCTCTGTTCCATTGCTCTAAACCCCCCTCCCCCACAAACATAATAAAGATAGGGTCTCCCATGTTCTCACTTTCCACATCACCAGTCTACGCATCCAACATATTATCCTCAAACAGTTCTGCCAAATCCAACTAGACCCCACCACCCAGAAAATCTTCCCCTCCACACCCCTCTCTGTTTTCCACAAAGACCATTGCCTTCACCAGTCTTTGGTTCGCACAACCCTCCCCACCAAACCCTCGAACCCCCAGGTACCTTCCCCTGCAACTGTAGAAGATGCAAAATCTGCTGGCACACCATTCCCCTCACCTCCATCTGAGGTCCCAAACAGTGATACATAGCTTCACCTGCATCTCCTCAAACTTGGTTTAATGTATCCGATGTTCCCGATGTGGTCTTTTCTACATCAGGGAGACCAAATGTCAACTAAGGTCACATTTTGCTGAGTATATTAGCCGGGACCATAAGGGCCAGCCTGACCTCCTGGTCACTGCCAATTTCAATTCCCCTTCCCACTCGCTGTCCGACATGTCCATCCTCAGTCTCCTCCATTGCCACAGTGAATCTGACCGTAAATTGGAGGAACAATAACTTCTGGCCGGGCAGCCTATAGCCCTGAGAACTCAACATTGAGTTCTCCAATTTCAGATAACCTTCCCACCCAACCCCTGACTCCCTTTCCAGCCCTGCCTCCTCCCTTCTATTCCACCTACCAACCCTTCCTTCCAGCTAAACTGGATTAATTCCTCCCATCAACCAACCAGGTCATACCCACCACCTGTATTCACCTTTCACTGCCTCACCACGACGTCCTTCTCCCCAGCCATAACCTTCTCCCCCACCTTTATCTGCAGCTCCCCCTACCCCCACCTCCATTCCTGAAGAAAGGTTATAACCAAAACCTCCACCTCCTGATGCTGCCTGGCTCACTGTGTTTTTCCAGCTTCCTGCTTGCCTATTTTGGATTCCAGCATCTGCCTTTTTTTTGTCTCCTCCAAAATCTGAGCAATAACCGTATCTCACCAAAAGAAATGAAGAATATTGAAGAACAAAAAGTTACTATTCCTACCAAATGAGTAAATTGAAGCTGCCAAAAACATGGAGTTTTATATTTCTGTTTAAGTATCTTTTTAACACCTTGATAAATCTTAATTATATCTGAATCTAAGAAGTCTAAGTATGTGTAGGCCAAATGGCCAATAAAAATCTTTCACTTAGGAGCTGACTGACATTTGACTCTCAACTTCACTTTTCTGCCCAATTACCATATCCCTTGATTTGATTAGAACCCAAAAAAATTATCGATCTCAGCCTTGGACATTCCCATCAACACATCCCTCTGGCATTGGGAATTCGTAAGTTCAAAACCCTTAGAATGAAGAAATTTTTCCTCATCTCAGTCCTAAAGGCTAACTCCTTATCTTGCGATTAAGCCCCCCAACTCTGAACGCAGTATTTAGAGAAACAGCCTTTTAACAATCACCCTGTGAGCCTGAACAGAATATTCCTAGAATCGTACACTATAGAGAGGCTCTTCGGCCCAGTCGAACTAGTACCGCCAACATCAGTCAAATCTATGCTCATTCTACTTTCAAGCTCTAGGCCTTGAATGTTACGACACCTTAAATGCTCATCCAAGTACTTGAATAACTAGTTGGCAGGTCATGTTACAGTTGTATAGGACTTTGGTTCAACCACATTTGATGTATTGCATACAGTTCTGGTCATCACATTACCAAAAGGATGTGGACATTTTGGACAGGGTGCAGAGGAGGTTCACCAGGATGTTGCCTGGTATGGAGGGCGCTAGATATGAAGAGAGGTTGAGTAGATTAGGATTGTTTTCATTAGAAAGACAGAGGTTGAGGGGGGGACATGATTGAGGTCTACAGAATCATGAGAGGTGGATAGCAAGACGCTTTTTCCCAGAGTGGGGGACTCAATTACTAGGGGCACGAATTCAAGGTGAGAGGGGAAAAGTTTAAGGGAGATATGGGTGGAAAGTTCTTTACGCTGAGAGTGGCGGGTGCCTGGAATGCGTTGTCAGTGGAGGTGGTAGAGGCAGGCAAGATAGCGTCATTTAAGATGTATCTCGACAGATACATGAATGGGTAGGGAGCAGAGGGATACAGACCCTTAGAAAATAGGTTTAGATGGAGGATCTAGATTGGTGCAGGCTTGTAGGGCCGAAGGGCCAGTTCCTGTGCTGTAATTTTCTTTGTTCTTTGTTGTTTGTACCCTTCCAGGCAGTACATTCCAGACTGCCAACATCCTTTGGCTGAAAAGAATTTTCCTCAAATTCCCTCTAAACCTCCTGGCTTTCATCTTTAAAATATGTACCCCTACAATTGACCCTTCAACTAAGGGGAACAGTTGTTTTCTATCCATCCTGTCCATACCTTTCACAACATATACATCTCCACTGCACCCTCAACCATTTTTGCTCCAAACAAATCAACCCATGCTATCCAACCTCTGTTCACAGCTAAAATGGTCCATCCCAGGCAACGTCGTGGTGAATCTCAGGGGATGAAACGTTTGCAACAAAAACTTCCAGCTCGGCGAACAGAACCACAGCAATCTCCCCATTGTATGTTTTGAAGAGTTTACCTCTCATTCCTAGAAACCCCAAAGATGATAGGCCCTTTCTACACAATTTCTCTTCATTGCACGCTGCCACACAATCTGACATTAAAAATTAACTTGAACATGTATCGAGTCTCACTCTATTTTAACTATTGTCAGAGATTTTCAAAAAAGCGTAAACTTTTTTAAAAAATGTATTTTCCTCTTTATTTTAGCTCTGTTAATCAAATATATCTTCCATTTCTTTATTTTGTTGCTTGCATCTGATTTGATGTTGAATTGAATCGCTTAAAGGACACTTTCTGGTTTGGACTCTGCTGCTGTGTAATGGTCCTTCAGTCTGAGTGGTTAGGCAGACACTGCGTTACTTGCCCTGTTGTTCACAGAGGGCTCAGGTGTCCTGGAGAGGGAGCCAGACCATTTTGATAGTTGGCTTACAGGAACATTCAGTAATAAGGCTCATCAGAAGGTTATAGCAAAGTGCAAATGTTAATAAGAGAACCACCACGATAAACTTTATCTGAATAAAGCTTTTCAAATTTCTCCTCCAGCTTTGCTGTAAACAATTTCAGAGAAGAACTGATCATAAATGGTTGGAACTTAAAGAAAACTGTTCCAATATTTCCAAATGTTAAATAGTCTGGATATATCCTTGAAAGGGTGAGGCATATTCTCAGGCCGTATCAGCTCTGGGGAAAGTTTATCAAGTTCAAGTCCTGCAGAATAGGGCCTTAAAGAAATCAGTTTCAACTTGACTCGGATCTAGCCCTTTCATCACTAGAAGTTATGTGTTCACAACTGATTAAGTGCTTGTGTACATATAGTCGAGTCTAACACTCTCCACTACAATACTGAGGTTTGCACTGTCTTCACAATTAAATTTTGAACCAATCTGGTGGCTGTAACGATTTTTATAGTGTCAAAACTCTCTGATGGGCCTGACTAATGTTCTTTTCCCTCAAATAATGCCACATTCAGTCACTTATCTGACTGTTATTCTTGAGAAATTGCTGTAAACAAATTGGCTGCTGTGTTTGTTTACATAACATCCGCAAGTACACTTCAAAAACAAATCATCTATGGAGCATTTCAGATTTTGCAAGGACATGAACAGCTCTGTATAAACCCAAGATCTTTCTTTGTTGAAGGCATTTTAATACAAATACAAATTGTTTGGTAAGTTAAATCCTATTATTGGAAAATGTACTTCATATAAATTGATAATCTTGTTTGAACTCAAATCCTGGACTTCAGAAATTTCAGTCATTCACAAGTAAAGTGATAGCAATTTTCCTAAAAACTATTTTCAGTGATTTATGAGTAAATGAATAAACTGTCGAAAAGAAGTGATTTATATGTATTGGTCAATCTCCCAAATTGTTTGCAACCCCTAGACATTTCATCCCCAAGATGCAATCTAACTTGATGTACCAACTCAACAAATATTAAGATAAAAATAATGGACTGGAACTTGCTGATGCAGGGCAACTCACAGCTTGCCATATTAAACGTACCTTCTACAATTTCTGTTCAGTCTGTTCTTAGACTGTATTGTGCAAGCTAAGAAAGATGTGGCAAAGGCTGGGAAGCTGAGACTTCAGTGAAGGGTGGGACAAATGGTATGTCTCCTTACTCAATGACATTTAATGACTGACAAAGATAAAGAGGAATGACTCAGCATGATAACGAATTAGAGTTTAGTCTGGTATGGAAAGGAAATAATAAGAAAGGAAGGATTGGATTGAGAACCAGAGAAAGTCTCACATGACACCAGATTATAGTCCCAACTGGTTTATTTGAAATCGCAAGCTTTCTGAGTGTAGCTCCTTCAGCAGGTAAAATGAGAGGGAAGCAGACAGAAAACAGAATTTATGGGCAGTGAGATCAAAAGATCATACAAATGGTGTGGGTGGACTGTCGAATAATATGCCTCTGTAGGTGACCAAGGGTGTTAGATGGTGTGAGTAAAGTGTCAACAGCTGACTAACAACCGAAGGGATGATCTATAATCCGATTAAATGAGGCAGAGAGATAATTACACAAAAAAGTGAAAATAAGGTGGTGCTGGAAACAAGCCAGATTACTGGAAAAACATGGAACAAAAACAGAAGCTGTTGGAAAAGCCCAGCAGGTCTGGCAGCATCTTTGAGGAAAAACTAGAGAAAGGGTCACCGGACCTGAAACATTAACTCTGACTTATCTTCACAGACGCAGCCAGACCCGCTGAGCCCCCCCCCCCCCCCCAGCAACCCTTGGCCATGCCCCGATATACAGCATCTGCAGCTCTTTTGGTTTTTTGTTTGAATGGAATAACATGGTAACATAAGAGTTGCATGCGAAGGATCTAACCAAAGTAATAGAGGAACCTCGAGTATCCGAACAAGATGGGCGGGCACTATTTCGTTCAGATAATTGATTATTCGAATAATCGATTTTACCTTAAACAAGGGAAGCCATTCTGATCTAACGTTGTGCTGTACCGGAGAATTTGTTTAAATCTATAATTTTAATGAGTCCTGCAAATTAAATGTTAAACTGAGAAGGACTTACCATCACATAGATACTGTATATGAAATCCCAGCATTAAACAAGGTCCCAAACAATCTCTATGATCACAAGAGCATTTATCAGTTTCCGGGAGCTCAGTGTTGTGATAGAAAGACCGGAGCACCACCTCGCTCATGTGTTTACATTCTCAGCCATTTTTTTCATAAACGGCTTGGTAAAGTGACAAGAATACGCTGTACTGTAAAACACATACTTTTACAAAGAGCTATGTAACTAACCCTTACCTAAAGAATATCCAGTCACTGATGCTTGAGTTGCTTGTATTTCTTTGTTTTCGCCAGCGTTTTCACGTTTTCTTCAGTTCAGGTAATCCGAATATACTTACCTCTTTAATGTAACATTTTTGTGGGACCTTGAAATCTTCTTCGGATAATCCAAAATTTGGATAATCAATATTCAGATAATTGAGGTTCCTTAGTAACCCAAAACTGTACAATCTAATTAAGGTAAAGGGATCATAACAATTTATCAAGGTGATGGTGTCAAAACACGACAATAAGGAAGATTTTACAGATACAGGGGTGTGGTGGGATCATGTGTCCCTCGACAAGAACCCAAGATCACAGTTGAGCCCATCCTCATGGGTGTGGAACTTGGCTATCAGTTTCTGCTCGGTGATTCCGTGTTGGTTTATCTCAAACGCTGCCTTGGAGGACGCTTACCTGAAGATCGGAAACTGAATGTCCTTGACCACTGAAGTGTTCCCCAACTGAGAGGGAACATTCCTGCCTGGCAATTGTTGTGCGGTGTCCATTCATCTGTTGTCATAGCATTTGCAAGAAGCATACTGATAACCGAACAAGCAGGAACACTGCAGACAACTACCGGTCTATCCGACCAAAGAACACACCTGTCAACTGAACAGACTGAAATACACAAAGCTAACACACCTGGATGTTCTATCATATCAGGCAATGGGACCCTGTGTGAGAATCTCTCTGGCTATACTGAGGGCATCTTGAAATCCATTGTAAAGGGGACCCCCAGCATCTGTCGCGACAATGCAGATTTCTTACAGAAACCCTGCACCCATGGACCAGTCGAAACAGGAACATTCCTTGTCACAATGGACGTTTCAGCACACCACACCAGCATCCCCCACAATGATGGCATTGCGGCAACAGTCTCAGTACTCAACACCAACAACTGCCAATCTCTGATCACCGTCCTACAACTCATCCGCTTTATCCCCAATCACAACGTCTTCACCTTCAACAACTCGTTCTTTATCCAGATACACGGAGCAGTCATGAAGACCAAATTTGCATCCAATATGCCAACATTTCCATGCACAGGTTCGAGCAAGACTTCTTCACTTCCGACTAACGTTATACACCAGATACATCAATGACATTTTCTTCCTTTGGATTTATTGCATGGAATCACTGAAAAGACTACATAGCAATATAAACAAGTTTCATCTCACCATCAGACTTACTATGGCCTACTCTTCAGAATCAGTCTCATTTTTGAACACACAAATTTCCATCAAGGATGGATACCTCAGTACGTCACTCTAGCACAAGTCCACAGATAACCTCATGATAATGCACTTCTCTAGCTTTCACTCTAAACATATTAAAGAAGCCATCCCCTATGGACAAGCCCTGTGCATTCACGGGATCTACTCGGATGAGGAGGAACATAAAGATTTTGAAGAATACCAGAGCACCTGAAGGAAACCCATGCAGACACGAGGAAAAGGTACAAACTCCACACAGTCGCCCGAGGCTGGAATTGAATCTGGGTCCTCTGGCGCTGTGTTGCAGCAGTGCTAACCACTGAGCCACCGTGCTGCCCCTGTATCTGTAAAGTCTTGCTTACTGTTCTGTTTTGACACCATCACCTTGATAAATTATGATCGCTCTACCTTAATTACTTTGTACAGTTTTGGATTCTGTATTACTTTAGTTAGATACTTAGCATACAGCTCTTATACCTATCATCTTATTCCAGTCCAAATGAAAACTGAAAAAAACTGTGGATGCTGTAAATTAGGGCAAGAGCTGAGGTTGCTGGGGGTGCTCAGTGGGTCTGACAGCATCTGTGAAGATAAATCGGAGTTAATGTTTCAGGTCCTGTGACCCTTCCTCTGTTTTTTTTTCTTTGCAGATGCTGTCAGACCTGCTGGGCTTTTCTAGCAGCTTCTAGTTTTGTTCCATGTTAATCCAGTCATTTGGTTTGTCTCCAGCACCAACTTATTTGTAATTTTTTGTAATTATCTCCCTGCCTCATTTCATTGATTATCGATCATCCCTTCAGTTGGCTATTGACACTTTACTCACACTGTCTAACACCCTTGGTCACCTGCAGAGACATATTATTTGACTGTCCACCCACACCATTTGTATGATCTTTTGATCTCACTGCCCATATATTCTGTTTTCCGTGTGCTTCCCTCTCGTTTTACCTGCTGAAGGGACTACGCTCAGAAAGCATGTGATTTCAAATAAACCTTTTGGACGATAACCTGGTGTCACGTAATTTCTGACTTTGTCCATCCCAGTCCAACACAGGCACCTCCACATCAGTGAAAAAGTGACAGGAAGGTAATAGATAAAATTTGGTTCAAAATGTAACATTTCAGAAATTTCTAAGAATAATGTGCCACTTACAGAATGAGACTCCACGGTTTAAATGGTTCACTTCCTAGACCAGATGTTGACTCCTGTTGTCATATCATCTAAAAGGATACTCACTCTTTTTACTACCAGTCTCAGCATTCTGTGGTGAGTTTAATGGGTGATTAATGTTCAAATCCAGCAAATTCTTTAAAATAATGGAGTGATTAAGGATGAGTGAAACTAATGATAAATCGACCAGTAAATTCTAGAAATTTGTAGCTCTCACTGTATATCTTAATCCTCCAAATTTGCTAGCCAATTTGTATATTAATTACAACATACATGGTGATATTTTAGAAAGATTGAGCCCAAAATCATTTGAGCCCAAAATCATTTGAGGAAATGATTGGTTGCCAAACCACATATTTTATTAGTTGGTGCATGTTCTGAGGTTCTCCAGCAAGTCAGTGAAGATGCTATTTATGGGGCAATCTGATGATTGGTGGAATACTTTCTGGCTTCTGAACCATCCAATGATATTCTGTAATAGTTTAAGAGGCACTGATAATCAACTGCAATTAAATAGCAAACTCAGTCTCACCGTTGATTTTAACAGGTCCACACTGTGGGTAGGGGGAAGTTTTATGTGTGAAATGGGCAGAGGTGTGGCAATTAGGAGGAGTCTGTGCAGCAACACAAAAATCCCCAGAAATGATGGTGTGATATATGCAATGGCATAGGTGCACCATGGTAATGGCATACAATACAGCATATACTCACAGCAAATGCTGATCCTAGAGACAAATATCTCTGCTACACATAACTAATTTATATACACAACATTTGCAATACTTCTATAATGTCTTGGAGATACAAGTCAATTCTTCAGTAAACAGTATTTTTCCCTGTTTTCATGAACTTGCAACTAAACTTACAACTTGAAACTAAACCTACAGGGCATAGCTTCAAAATAAGGGGGAGACAAAAAATTGCAGGTGCTGGATTCCAAGGTAGATAAGCAGGAGGCTGGAAAAACACAGCAAGCCAGGCAGCATCAAGAGGTGGAAAAGTCAATGTTTCGGTGGAACCCTTCTTCAGGACTGGGGGTAGGTGTGAGGGGAGCTGCAGATAAAGGGGGTGGGGGACAGGTTAATGAGGTGGGGACAGGCGAACACAGGTAGAGGGTATGACCTGGTTGGTCGATGGGAGGGATGACTCCGGTTGGTAGTTAGAAGGTAGGGTCAATGAGAGGAATGGAAGGGAGGGGGAGGGGCTGGGAAGGAAGTTGCATGATGGGAAGGGAGGTTATTTGAAATTGGAGAACTCAATATTGAGTCCTCTGGACTGTAGGCTGCCCAAGCGAAAAATGAAGTGTTGTTCGTCCAATCTGCCATTTGATTTGTTGTGGCAATGGAGGAGGCCAAGGGATGGTCATGTTGGAAAGGGAGTGGGAAGGAGAGTTAAAATGGGCAGTGACTGGGAGGTCTGGTCGGCCTCTGCGGGCCTGGCTGAGATGCTCAGCGAAACATTACTGAGAGGTCAAAGGGAGCAGATTTAGGACTGGGTTGAGGAAGAACCTCTTCACCCAAAGGGTTGTGAAACTCTGGAATTCCCTGCCCAGTGAAGCAGTTGAGGGGACCTCATCAAATGTTTTTAAGGCAAAGATAGATAGATTTCTGAACAGTAAAGGAATTAGGGATTATGGTGAACAGTGGGTAAGTGAGCTGAGTCCATGAAAAGATTATCGTATTGAATGGTGGATGGGCCAGATTCGCTACTCCTGCTCCTATTTCTTACGTTCTTATGTAAGTCTTGTTCTGGCCCTCTGTGCATTTAGTGACAGCATTCATGTTGATCCAGCTAAGGATCCAGTCCTAATGTTTATGTGCAATTGCACTCCTTCCACATGTCTTTTATTTTACATTCTCAATTCTTAATTTTAAAAAAATCTAACAAAATCTGCAGTGGCAAGTTTAGTTGGAGCAAGCAAACCTAGCAATGTAAGATCACAGCTCACTGTTTGAGGCCGGAGAGGAATGAACTCCTGATACAATCAGTTTTATTTAATGGGCTGGGGGATGAGGCAAGCCAGAATCATTGGCTGTGTGCATTGAAATTCACCCACAACATTTTCAACACATGCGCTCTTTCAAATTCCCTGGCACATGCCACCACACAATACTGATTTTTAAAAAAATGCATATCTTGGACTAAATTGAGCAGCAAGAGAATCAATCCAAAGTGAGTAATCAACCATATAAAACAAGAATTTAGAATTTAGCCTTATGTAGGCATTGCATGTACAGTGTCTATTCCTAAAATAAATACATGAAAATACTTCAGCACTGTAAATAATCTATTGTTAAACTGATGACACAATTGCCTATGGAAAACAAATAAAATTGATGCTCAAATTTTCGGAATTCAATTTATTTTGGAAAAGATTAAAACCAATCAGATATGAAGAATGGTGCATACGCAGCTTGGGTGTGAAGATTATAAATGATGAACAATGAGTGGCTCCAACCCATGGCCAAGCCTGTTGTTTTCCCCCCTCTAATTTGCATGATTACATGTTTGTCGGGTTTTTATTGGCTACTCGACATCAACATTTAGCAGCCAGAATGAGACCCTCTTGGCTACCACAACCAGAGTGGCACAAATTGCTGGTTACATTCTTCATCCAGCCGATGTGAAGGCTCTTCCCTGCGTTCACTGACAAATGTTCTTGAATACTGATTTACAACTGAAAGCAGTTAAAGTCAGTCATATCACAAAATAACCTCTGTCTCTGTTTACGAGGCGTAACGTTGGCATTGCGGGACGTTGCAAAAAAAAAGGCCCATGAAACGACCAGGGTTTACATAAACCAGTGTTTTAATACCAAATCGGACATCAACACTCATCACTCTATGTCAAACATTTCATGCAAAGTTAAATACCCCGTGCTCTGTGATACAGTGTATTGATGAACACAGTAAAACTCCACTTAAATGTTAATAAAACACTCTCTAACGAAGCACCAGCCACCAAAATGAACTTTTTCCTCATGTTAAACCATTGCTTTATAACAGTATTTTAAAAAAAGACCCATTTACTACCAGCCTCTCTTGATTCCCGGTTACAGGAATATCATCTGCTAGGAACGTCCTTGGCTAAGGGCTGACTTCTTAATCCTGTTTAAGATTACGGGGTGCAGCGCATTGTCCGGAGGACCTGAAAAACATCTGGATGGCAATCTTTTTTACCTTTGCGTTCATAAACACCAGCAGATAGAATATCAACTCCCGGCTGAAGCTCAGAGTTGGAGGCTGACAGGGATGGAAGTGAGCACATCTTAAAGGGATATTTAACAGGAGGAGTTTAGGACAGTTAAACGCAGTTAATGTATTATAGGCTTAATGTGGTTATGTTAACTCGACAGGCAAGAAGCGATGGATCAAAATAAGACATGTTTCCCCATTGAAGGATGGTTTAAAGCAGTCTAGATTAACAAAAGCATAGTGGAGACAGTGCAGGCACGTTCTGTTCCAGCGATCTCTGTCTGAGGAGAAATGTCTTTTGTGGTCGAGGGGCTGATCCATCTCCCTCCCGGAGCTCACGTCCACAAATAGCCTTTTCTTCGAATCTGAATAAAGAGGAGAGCATTATGGCATTATGTGTGTGGCTGTTACCATTTTCAAACCATGTCCCCCCCCCACCCCCACCCCAACACCCTCATTTCCATTTGTTGGGCAAATTCCGATTTAAGAAATATATATATATATATATTTAGTCTTGTGAAGTCTTACCTTTTAGGTTTAACTCTCCGAATGCTTGGCGTTTCGTTTTCACTTTTATGATGTCGCTTCCATCAATTATATTTCAGACTGTACAAGCTTTGGAAGGCGTTAACATCAATAGAAAAGGGGTTGTTCCCAACTCCCAAACCAAACGGTTTATCAATACCACATAATTGCGACGTCATCATTGTCAAATCAGTCAATCACTGGTACCAAATTGCATTGGCACTTGGGGATTTCATCCAGTTATTTATGTTAAAAGAGATATCGGACGTTTACTTTAGGATAATAAATAAAAAAAACATCGCTAATTAGATGCATTTCTTCCCGGTCTGTGGTTGTCTAGTCGTGATTGAATAAGTCACTCGAAATCTCAATGGAAATACCATTTAGTAGCTAACAGCGGTAAGTAAAGAGGGTGCAGAAAGAGGATGTGTACCTGTATTGCTCATCGCATGGCGCTGTTATTATTTGATAGCAAGTGTTATCAGACAGTTGACCCTCCTTGACACATGCAACAAAAACTTCCAGCTCGGCGAACGGAACCACAGCAACATGAATGTGATTTCGTGCTTACATGAAACAGAGAGAAAAACATGTTGTATTTGGGCAACGTGTTCTCAAACGGAACATGCGAGTTTGGTGTCGCCAGTGCAAGCGAAGATGTTTCCAGACCAAGCCGTGTCTGAATTAACACAGTCTAGGAATTTAGTGCACTACAATAGAAATCACAGTACAATTTCCGAACAGTCACTTCTAGCCTTAAATCTGAGATAATATGCCAGAGATATATTCTTCATTGTGTCGTGTTGGGGGAGGGAGGACCTGGTTTACAATTCTCTAACTCTCAGAGCTGGATTCTGACGTAATTACACATCGTGGCCGCTCGGTTTTAAAATATTCTCCTTTCAATCTTAAATAGTTTCGAACCGAAAAAAAAACACAATTCCCATTTTATTTGTAGGTTTAACAGTAGTAACCCAAATCTCTGACCCCCCCCACCTCCAAAGTTAAGGCTGCAAAATCGCCAAAGACAGGTTTGGGCATGTTTTTTGGTGTTGTCGGAGAAGCATTCGGCTTTGGCGAGTGATAAATATCGCCGGACAACGGTTATCTGCACTTCCACATGGAACAGATCCTCAGTGTTTCGGCTGGATTCAAGTTTGCGCCGATGGGTTTTGTCAGAAACCTCAAGACAGTGAATCCATCAGTGTACAATCTGAAAAGAAATCTCCGATGTGACCGCCCATTTCACCCAGCCTGTTGCAAATATTGACTCGATTTATTATCAGCAAATGGGTCATTAATAATAAGAGCAAGAGCGATAATGATGCAGGGTGAGTGTTTGTGCCACTGTGACTTAAACAGCCCCGAGTACAAATTGTATCTTAACTATATCGTGCAATACTGCCAATTTGACAGGAAAGAATTCCTTTATCTGTGAATAATTACTCGCCTAGCCTAACAGTGTTCCATCAACATTGCACCCTGTGTATAGAATTCATATGAGGGGAAAAATAATCAACATTTGCAATCCAGATTGCGGGAAAAAGCTTTCAGGTTTTCTTTGATACATTTCGATTACCTGTTCTGTCTTAGACAAAAAAAAACAGCGTGTGTGCACGCTGCAGCTCGCATTGTTTCATTGTTGGGAGAGTTGCAGGACGGAGGGAGGGAGGGAGGAGAGGGGACGGTCCCATTCACTTGCTGTCGGAGCTCCCTCGTCCCTCCCCGGGCAGGAGCGGCCAATGAGGCGGCTTGCCACTTCACCTCTGCCCGCCGACCCCGCCGTGTGTGGCTGATGTCATGGGGCCGCATTGCTCGCCAGCGCAGCCGGGGCTGAGGCTGGAACAGGACGCGGCGAGACGGTGCTGAGAGCGGGCGAGAGAGAGAGAGAGAGAGAAAAAGAGAGAGCCAACCACGCCAGCTCCCTCCCAAACACACACACAAAGAGAGAGAGAGAGAGAGAGAGCAGTCAGTCAGGCGGAGCTTAGACTTTGCTACCGCCCGGGGAAGGGAGGGAGGGGAAGTCAGGAAGAGCCGCTCAGGATATATAATCTATACATTATACAGAGAGCCCCCCCCCCCCCTCCCCCTCAGCCAGCTCGGCAAGCCGGCTTCGGGTGCCCACTCCACACACACAGCCTTTCGCTGTGTTCACTGCCTCCCCTCCCACTGGGAGCACAGGACAAAGGCAGTGGGAGGGGACCCGCGGCCCCAGGAGCCGGCCACTGTCCCGGGTTCGGGCTCCCTCCCAGCCGGGGACTCTCTCTGCTGAGAGCTGCTTCGATCCCATTCCAGCTTTTCCCTCTCGTCTCTTTTCCTTCCCTCCCCCCCACCCCACTTCTCCTCCTCCTGCACTACCCCCCCCCACCCCCCCCCTCCCTCCCTCCCTATACCCTCCCCTCCCGTTTGCTTTTGTCTGATTCCTTCCTGCTTCTCTCGGGCTCAGCCTCTCTTCTCTCTCTCTTTCTCTGTCCCTTTCTCTCTCTCTCTCTCTCCCCTTTCATAAAAAGATGCCGAGCTCGCTCTTCACCGACATGGAGCGGAACCCCGGCGGCGGCAGCAACAATAACAACGGAGGAGGAGGAGGAGGGGAGACGCTGGATGACCAGAGAGCGCTGCAGATCGCCCTGGATCAGCTCTCGCTGCTCGGTTTGGACAACGACGAGAACTCCATTTACGATAACGAGCCGAGGAAGAAGAGCGTCAACATGACCGAGTGCGTGCCTGTGCCGAGCTCGGAGCATGTAGCAGAGATTGTGGGGAGACAAGGTAAAGGACAGCCACGGCTTGTGTTGGCCCTGCCATGCCTTCGCTGGGTTTAAAATGTTGCAATTTGGCGGTGACGTGAGCTCAAAGGATACAGTGTATCTTTATCCTGTGTCTGTGACTATCTCTGGAGGTTTCTGATACAATGTATCTATATCTATCTTTGTTCTGCAACAATGTATCTCTTCATGTGTTGTATCTTCATTGCATCCTGTTCTGTATCTCCTGAAACTATGCATCATTTCCCATGCCTCCTGTCTATATTCCACAGTGTGTGTGCATCGCGCCCAGTATCTTTTAACACTGTGCATCCTCATTAACACAGAGTGCATGTGTCTCTTTTATTCGGGAGCTGCTCCGCTCCGGCTGATTATTAATAAATCATTTTAGTGAGCGACGGCAAAAATGCAGAAGGTGAAACAAGAGGCACATTGCAGAGAGAAATGCTGCTGGTGGAAATCTTCCACGCTGGGTGTTTTCACTGCTGCTTTGTTCTCTCTCCTTGAGTAATGGTGCTGTAAGTGATGACAAAGGAAAGTGCAGACATGCGAGAGGAGCGCATTGTGCAAGGCGGAGAAATGCGTCAGGTCGCCTTATTGGGAGGGGGGGGGGGGGGAGGGCGGTGGGGGTCGGTCTGAATTTTCATGCTGTCTCTAACTCGGCGAGACGTTTATTTTTGATGTTTGTGACTAAACGGTGGGGTTTGTTTTTCTTTCCTCCCCTTGTGTGTGTGTGTGTGTGTCTCTCTCTCTCTCTCTCGCTGCAAAAGGTTGCAAAATCAAAGCTTTGCGGGCAAAGACCAACACCTACATCAAAACCCCGGTGCGTGGGGAGGAGCCTGTCTTCGTTGTGACCGGTCGCAAGGAGGATGTGGCCATGGCGAGGCGGGAGATCATCTCGGCGGCCGAACATTTCTCCATGATCCGAGCTTCTCGCAACAAGAACACGGCGCTGAACGGGGCGGCGCCAGGCCCGCCGAACCTGCCGGGTCAGACCACCATCCAGGTGCGGGTGCCTTACCGGGTGGTGGGCTTGGTGGTCGGGCCGAAAGGGGCGACCATCAAACGCATCCAGCAGCAGACCCACACTTACATCGTCACCCCGAGCCGGGACAAGGAGCCGGTTTTCGAGGTGACCGGGATGCCCGAGAACGTGGACCGGGCGCGGGAGGAGATCGAAGCCCACATCGCCATGAGGACGGGCGGCTTGATCGAACTCACCGACGACAACGATTTCCACGCGAACGGCACCGACGTGGGTTTTGAGCTGGGCGGCCCGGGCAGCCTGTGGAGCAAGCCGACCCCCGGGCGTAAGCCGTTCGCTACTTACCGGAACGACAGCTCGAGTTCGCTGGGCAGCGCGTCCACCGACTCTTACTTCAGCCCGGCCGGCCGCCTGGCCGACTACAGCCCGCCCGCTCACTTCCCCGCCAACGGCGTTAACGGAGGCGGCGGCGGCGGCGGAGGAGGAGGAGGAGGCGGCGGATTCGTGTACGGAGCGGAGCCCCTCCCCGCCTCCCTGACCGGGGAAACCGAGCGGGACTTGGGTTTCGAGTCTCCCGCTTTCGACCCGGCCCCCGCGCCCCCGGCCATCATCTGGTCGCAGTTCGAGCGCTCCAACCCGCCCGGCGCTTCCCCGAACGGCGTATCTCCGGCGCAGCAGCAGCGGCGGGCCAGCGGCGTCGGTTCGGCGGGAGCTCCGCCGCCCCGGCTCTCGCCGCCCCCTCCGCCCCCCCCTCCGCCGCCCCCTCCACCGCCGCTGGGGCTGAACGGAGCCGCCGCTGGCGGGGAGCACCACCCGCTCGCCCGGCGGGTTCGCAGTGACCCCCTGAGCGGGGTGCCCTCAGCCATCGGTCTGGTCCCTTTCGCCAACGGGGTGCCCGCTGGTGGCTTGCTGCCCGGGGGCACTCACCTGGCCGGAGGCGGTATCCCAGCCGAGCCCAGCGGCTCCTGCTCATCCTCTTCATCCTCATCTTCCTCGTCCTCATCATCTTCCTCCTCCAGTATGAGGCGGAAAGGCAGCCGGGACTGCCTGATGTGTCTGGAGAGCGAGGTGATCGCTGCCCTGGTGCCCTGCGGTCATAACCTTTTCTGCATGGAGTGTGCAAACAGAATTTGCGAAAAGACTGAGCCTGAGTGTCCAGTCTGCCGCAAAGCTGTAACTCAGGCGATTCGTATATTTTCTTAAAAATAAAACACCAGGCAGGAGCAAAATCCTTTGTCATACTGCATCACTGAGATCCAGAAAAGAGCAAAAAAAAAGAGTACTACATATCGCGTATATTATGTGAAAATCCGCAGGTTTTAACAAAAGAAATAGAATTCTAAAAAAAGGAGAATTGCATTACAGATTGAAGTATTTTATTCTTTTTTGACTTGAAAAATTATATTTCGTATGGCAGATGTTTACAAGTATTTTAATTTAATTTCAGTGAGACTTTTTTGTAGCTGGGTTAAATCTTTTTATTTTCAAATGGCCTTAAACCAGGGCGCCACGAACACTGTATGGTTTTGTTAGTATCTCACACAATACTGTTGCCTGGCTCTTGAGACGCAACACCAATGTGTAGACACGAGCAGTATTCAGGAGGGAAGGCGGTTTCACCAGAAACAGAAGTGGGGAAAAAAAAAGAGACTTCTTTAAAAAAAAAACCCGCTTCACCCAACATATTTTCTAGTCAATGATATAAAACATATTTTATTCTATATTATTACGAAAATGAAATTATAAAAGTAGCAAAAATCAATGAAAGGAAACAGTTAAGCTTTCTAACATTTGTACAAGTAGAAATCAGTGAAAAATTACAAATTCTGTTGCACCACTATAGCTTTTAGTATTTCTATTTTAATACATTTGTTTACCACTTGTTTATGTATATGTAGGTGAAGTTACTTGATCGTAAATGTACTTTATTGAGCAAAGTTTAAAGACGAAATATATTTTATTTTATGATAAAGGGCCTTTAACCTCATGGTCAAATACTAATATTATATTTGCTGAGACGAGAATTGAAATTGTATCAAGAGTTTTATTTTTCTGACATTTAAAGTTCTACATAATAAAGGTAAAACTTAAGTAATGGTGCTACTTCATGTTTTTTTTAAGTATTTCTATATAAATAAAATTGGTACATGGAATCAACAATTCTTGAAGCATCTGTTGGTCTTAATATACTACACACACTTAGACACACTGCAGACTGCTAAAATGGTATTGAAAACTTGTAAGGAAAGCTCTAAACCTCTTAACTGACAAATATGTGAATGGGTTAATGAGATCACTGGCGGTAGCCAATATTTACATCAGAACAGAGTACCTGGTTTTACTATGCATGCACACTACGGATGCTTAGATCTGCTTAGAATCTGTATTAATAGTCATGCTTAGATACTGTGAATAAAACTCTGTACTCCAGCTGCATTAATAGTTACTGCACGTGCTGTTTGGCTTGTAGTTCAGACTGTTGTTAATTTACAATAAATACAAATTATTTTTAAAGTATTGTGGCTTTTTCAGAATATTGGGTAGGAGAACTGCAATTACTTGTTTAATGTCTGTTGCCAATTGCTTTTTTAAATTGGGTGCACCCTAGCTAATTCTGGTACTTGGTGCAGTTCTGAAATGGCTTTTGGTCTTTGGGTGCCCTGGTCTCAAACAGACGTACACTCCATCTGTCGTGACAATAATGGACCAGTGCAGACTTGGCCTTATGTGGCTCATGATTTAATGAATTGGAAATGTTTCCTTTTCACTAGCCTTGCATGACCCGTCTTCTGTTACAGTGAATTTGCTGCTTGGACTTTATCCAGGGGATATGAGGCCGCAGCTGCTTTTGAAAAGTTAACTGTTATTAGGTGTGGTCTAAGCTTGCATTCAGAGGGGAAAAAGGCCCTAAAACAGTAAAGCAGATGTTCTGTGGGGAGATCTTTTCCTTAAAATAAAACCTCTTTTTCCCAGATAATTAGACCGGATGGGACAGGATTCAGTCACGATATTTCAGGCATTCAAATGCTCACTACAAATGTGAGTGAGTTAATTAAAATGGCAGTAATCGATTGGCTTTTAAGACATGAGGCTAATTTCACTAGTTCAGTTGCTGAAATTTGTGAAATTGATAACCATACTAAGTGTTGTCATGTCGTAAAAAGTTTGCTATTTTCAATGGAGCAATCCATGGGCTCGTGTAAGCAACAATGAATTAAAATCCAACTAAATGCAACTGTCTTATAACCCTTAAAACCACACCAAGAGAATTTTGCATTCACCATCTTCCCTGGTTTGTTTTGGTGTGGCTTTGAACTTAGGTTTCTGTCTTTGGTACCCTGCACTCAAATGGTTTAGATCAATAGTTCTCGAACATTGTGGGTGAAGTCCCACGTTTTCAAAACAGATTAGTAATCCCAAAGCCACCATCTAAGGTATAGTGGTATCTTAACAATTGGGGGTTGGTTAGCTCAGTTGGATGGTTTGGGACGTAGTGTGATGTTAACAGCATGGGTCCAATCCGCGCACCAGCTGAAGTCACTACGAAGAACTCTCCTGAATTCCTCCCCTCACCTGAGGTGTGACCCGTGAGTTAAACCACCACTTGTCATCTCTCTCCCTAATTTTGTAGGATTTGTGCCATAACCAATACTAAAACATGGCATGTAAACAGTATTTTAGGTCCTAAGAAAATAGGTATTTTGTTACCCATATCAGCACCTGTCCCTCAAAGTCTACCTCTCCTTGTGGGAAGCATGAATAGAACTGTATACAGGAAATGACCACCAGGAAACCTGAGTGCAAGAGCAGAGTCGTGAATAGCTCCAGTTCTGAGTAGTCACACACATCAGACTGTCCCTGACAATGTATAGAAGACCTCCAATTATCTGTGATCTCAAGGTTGAGATCTGATGTAAATGTTTAATCAGCAGAGTTGTCCAAATTTCTATCTGTTGTTACTTTGGCAACAAGTAACCATTCCATGTTTGAAAAAAATTCCTCTTTTACTTTTCAATATCAAAGTCTTAGAAAAAGGGCAAGGGATGAGTGTGATACCTAACTGCTATTAAGGATTTGATTATAGTCTTTATGAAACTGCTTTGCTTTCAAAATGGTTTTATTTGTGAATACATAACACTTATTTAATTAGGCTATTTATTTCTCCTCATCTGTTGTGAGGCCAATGTGACCCATTCCTGTTAAAAGTATTTTTTTTAACTTGAAAGGAATTAACCATGCAATAGTTTTGTTTAAGAAAAGATAAGACTTTATGTTATGAAACCTTCAATTGTAGCCAAGGCCATCAAATATGTCAGTGTTTTAATTTCTTGTACATAACATATATTGCTTCATTAGCAAAGATCAAAATTGCATGTACCTTTAAGATTGAGTTTTTATGTTATCCAAAGCAGATGCACCATTTTAAAATATCATATACTTCCTCAAGCATTTTATGTTGAGCAGCCTTTATCCATGGGCTTTGTAACTGTGGGATCAGTTCGCCTCCGGTGCAGCTATATTTGTCTTTTTTTAAAGTTTGGAGGAATTTTAGAATTATTTTTAAATTTGATATTAAGATTTTTTCAGACATCAGAGCAGGAGTAGGCCTCTTGGGCCCTGTAGCCTACTCCACTATTCAATATGATTATTGCTGATCTGATTATCGTCTAACTGCACTTTAGATAGCAATTTGCTATGTGCAGTTCATTAACTGTCAAAGATGCAGCAGATCACTGTGTCATCTGTTAATGTGAAATATCAGCCAATCAATCCTGGGTGTGTAAAAATGACTCTACCTCTGATATTTTCCCCTTGTAATTGGCCTCAGAGTAAATCTGCATCTGACCACTGTCGACCAGCGATTTCTGTATGGGGTATGGCTCCATGGATCGCCCTCCATTGTCTGGGCCAGATGTGTACTTTGCCACATTCCTGGATTATACCAGCAGCTTATTCCATGGCGCAATCAAACCCAAAACCTCTCCAACTATCCAAGAAGTTGAATTTATACATCAAGTTTCCCATAATCAGACATTTACATGGGGGTACACTACAACATACTGAATAGGAGACATTAGGAAAATGGCCCAAATCTTTGTGAAAAATTGATGTTAAGGAACATCTTGAAGAGAGTGAAGTTTGTAGAGGGAATTTCAGAGCTCAGGGCGAAGCAGCTGAATAGTCGAGTAAAGGAAGTCCCTTTTTTATGAGCTGCGGACAACTTGTGGCTGATTTTCACCAGAGACTAAGGGCCACTGTGCCAAAGGTAACCCCCAATATTATGGCCCTTGCTGAGTGATCCAGCTCATGGTAAAACAAAGACTACACTCCATATGGCCCAGTCCTTCACCAGATGGTGCTTTTATTTCCCAGTGCCACAGGGAGCTCTAATGGAGTTTATGGTAAACAATATTGACACAAACTATTATATTGTTTTGCTAGAGGCAATGTACCGATGAATCATGTCACTGAAACCACTAATTTCCACAGATACAAATCATCCTTTTTATTTCTGGTCACATTTGTTCTTGTGACTGACCAAGCCGCCACAAATTCAAACCCAATTCAGAATGTAAATCACCGCGATTGAATCAATTGTTTAAACGACATTCTTTTTTTAAAAAAAAAGCATAGGCATGCTGGGTCGATGGGGCGCCCACTGGGCTTTAAGATTCTGTCCCTTTGTGTTTAATCCCAGCCATTTTCTCTTTCTCAGTTGTGTAGAATAAAGCCAGCATATAATATGAAGCAAATATAGTGTCTCCTGGATCATGCGTGAACTTCGTTTAGTGGCTTCTTGCCTCTGTATTTTTCATCCATGACCCAGATTAGATTTTGGCTTTGTCCAGCTCAGTGTATGCCAGCTGGTGACGCAAACTGGAAAACCCAATACTGTATGTAAACATGTACAGTATTTAGCAGTCCCAAAGCTGCTGGGGACACTGTTTTGATGTCAACAATAACGACAGTATAAGAGATAATTATAGCACTGAGAGCCATTTGCGGCATTAGACATCTAATAGCTGAATCCGAATGCTTATTATACAGAATGTTTACATACACAGCGCGCTCATAATAAACGAGGTAACACAAGGCGACCAGAAACCCGGATGTGAATCCCAAGTTTGAGCTGACGTTTTCACCGGGCATTTGTCCAGCTGGTGGTCTGCCAATCCCAGCCAAATTTACTTGGCGCAACACCGAAGGAAAGGCAGGCTCCTGAAGTGATGGAGACGGAAGGAACTTGGCACCAGTCTCAGCGCTGGTCACACTTCAGTTATCCCTACTGGCTGGCTCTGCAACTCTCCACAGTTGCCTGCGTGAGATTTCAGATTTGTGAGTGATCTGGGACTGCACGAACAAGGCATTTTTTTTTTTAAAAAAAGAAAAGCGCTGAACATATGATTGATGCTGAAGGAAATGTCTTGTGCCCTAATAGAAGAGTCACATGATTAACTCACACATTGGAACATAACGTATAAAACAAAAGCCATTGCAGCTCGATTATGTTTGGAAGCTTAGGCCTTTTAAGTTCAAGGATTTCTGAGGTGAAAAGATTTAATGTGCTTTACTGAACTCGGTTAAAAACAATGCATTTATATATCTGGGCAATTTTGCTGTCGCCCATCACTTCTGCAAAGTTAAAAATCACACAACACCAGGTTATAGTCCAACAGGTTTAATTGGAAGCAGTAGCTTTCGAAGCGACGCTCCTTCATCAGGTGGTTATGAGGACAAAGTACTTTTGCTATAAATTCTTTGTCTTACAGTTGTGCCCTCCACAACCACCTGATGAAGGAGCGTCGCTCCGAAAGCTAGTGATTCCAAGTAAACCTGTTGGACTATAACCTGGTGTTGTGTGATTTTTAACTTTGTACGCCCCAGTCCGACACCGGCATCTCCAAATCATCACTTCTGCAGGAAGAGTTTTTTTCTCTCTCCTGTTTCACACTAGAAGAGGTGTTGATAGTGCCACCCAGTTGATTGTGGCAGTTGGAATCCTCCTTGGAAATTTGCTGGCAGATTCTCCCAGCCATACTCTCACTGAAGGCACAGTGACCTCCAGGAAATTCCTGTCCTATTGTATTATGTTGCAGTCAATTGGCCAAAAGCAGAAAGTCCCTTGGCAGTTTCTGGATGGTATTATTGTAGGGATACTCAGTAACTTATGCTAACCGATGATAATTTAGCACATGATCCCTTTGTCACTTACCTGGACAGAGTGCTGAGGTAGGTCTGTTACCTGACCCAATCACGGGTGCTGAGCGAAGAAGGTAAATTTTGCATCCACTCACATGCTGTACATTACAATCTATCAGGAGAAAGCAAGAATTCCTATTTCTTCACTTAAAGGTTTGCCATTCCCATTCCTGAAAACCTCAACTCCTCGAATAAACATTGCCCAAACAGACCGTGTAGTAATTATCTTCTTGTTTGTGGGAACTTGCTGTGTACAAGCTGACTGCTACATTTCTTAAACAGTGACAGTGACCACATTTACAAAGGTCTTAATTGGCTGTGGAGCACTTCAGGCACTCCTGAGGTAGTGAAATCTGCTCTATCAATGGCAGCCCTTTAGTTCATTTTTCGAAAGTTGTTGGTGGGGGAGAGAGGGTTCGTTGGAGGGGATGGAGTGCAATCAGCTTTCAATATTTTTCTCAGCTGATCACCATTCATGTCCACACTAAACATCAGTGTATTTATTTTAACATGACATGAGAGCTCAGTCCTCATTTTATCCCAAATATACATTCACACAGTTTCTTCTCTGGAGATCACTGGATGGAAATTGAGATGTTACCTCCAGCCTAAAGCAGATTGCTTATAACCCTCTATTGTGCCTCACACCTTCCAGCACCTGCTACCTATTGGACTATGTTCAGCCAACCCATGTCGATTGGGGACTGCCCTGGATGGGGAAATCAGCCAGCTTAAGTATGGTCCCAGCCAGGTTAAAATGAATTGTTTTTGTTATCTCTATCTAATATTTCTTTTCTACACACAAGCGACTGCTACTTGCACAGTCAGATGACAGAAACACATTTGGCCTGATTTTTCTAGTTTGTGTTGCTGCTGGACTAATTTCCCCAGTTCATGATCCAGAGTAGATTTTCCCACTCTGTGTCCCTGGCCATTGTACACCTAAGGAAATAGCAGCTGGGGGAGACTCTAGTCTGGGATTGCTTGTGTAAAAGTTGTTCTCATATAAAAGTTAACTCCATGATTTCCGATCCAGAACAACCACACACATCCTATCCCTCATGTAAATGTTGACTCTGATTTTTAAGGTAGAAAAGCCAAACCTTTCAGAAACACAGGATAATTCAAGGAATATTAATGGTTCAATTTCATTGTAATTGTATATAAATGAAAATGTGTACTAAAAAGTAAATGCTTAAAAAATTGATATAATTTAAATTTGTTTTTATTTAACCAGATGATTAAAAATCACAATTTGCCATAGTCTTACCAGACCATAGGACTGCTCTCTCATTCGAGAGAGATGGGTGGTGGTGATTTAACCTGAGGGCCACCATACCTTAGGTGAGGGGAGAGGTTGAGAAGGAGAGTCCTCCATGGTAACATCAGCTGGTGCTAGGATTGAACCCACATTGTTGGCATCGCAAACCAACCATCCTGCCAACTGAGCTAAACTGACCCCAAATAATTTAAGCAGATTATGAATGATAATCAATCTGAATTTTTAATGTTGTTGATTTTTAATTTATTCCGTTATTCCAACCTTTCTGGACACAAGCCAAACATGTACTTCAACTCCTTGAAAACATTACTCTTGTAAAAATTGACGCAATGACTAGGAAAATTGGTCTGAAAAATTGACCTTTTACATCAGCATATGAGAGATCGTAGAGCTCTGAGATGCATCTGCGTGTCCAAGTACATGACTTGTACATGGAGACACCAAGTAATTAAGAAAGCATATAGAATGTCATTTTTAATGCGAGGAAATTGAGTACAAAAATACGGAAGTTTAGCTTTCAGTTATACAGAGCATTGTTGAGATCGCATCAGGAGTACCAAGCCCAGTGTTGCTCTCTCTCTCTCCAAGGAAAGATGCAAACACTTTGTAGGCAGTTTAGAGAAGATCTACTAGATTTATATCAGGAAAGCATAGGGTTTCTTGTGAGGGTGGCATGGTGGCTCAGTGGTTAGCACAGCTGCCTCACAGCACCAGGGAACCAGGTTTGATTCCTGCCTTGGGTAACTGTGTGTTAAATTTGCACATTCTCCCTGTGTCTGCGCAGGTTTCCTCCCACAGTCCAAAGATGTGCAGGTTAGGCGAATTGGCCATGCTACATTGTTCAGATGTGAGGTGCATTAGTTAGGGATAAATGTACAGGAATTATTTTTTGGAGGGTTAGTGTGGACTTGTTGGGCCAAATGGCCTGTTTCCACACTGGAGGGAATCTAATCCAATCTAATGGACAGACCGTGCTTAATTTCATTGGAGTTTAGAAGAGTAAGAGTTGACTGTACATGTCATATACATGGACTTTAGTAAGGCATTTGGTAAGATTCCCCATGGTAAACGAATGGAGAAAGTGAAGTCACATGGTGTGCAGGGTGTTCTAGCTAGGTGGATAAAGAACTGGTTGAGCAACAGGAGACAGAGAGTAGTAGTTGAAGGGAGTTTCTCGAAATGGAGAAAGGTGACCGGTGATGTTCCACAGGGATCAGTGCTAGGGCCACTGTTGTTTGTAATATACATAAATGATCTGGAAGAGGACACTGTTGGTATGATCAGCAAGTTTGCAGATGACACGAAGATTGGTGGAGTAGCAGAAAGCATGGAGGACTGTCAAAGAATACAGGAGAATATAGATAGACTGGAGAGTTAGGCGGAGAAGTGGCAGATGGAGTTCAATCCAGGCAAATGTGAGGTGATGCATTTTGGGAAGTCTAATTTTAGAGCGAACTATACAGTGAACGGAAGAGCCTTGAGAAAAGTTGATGAGCAAGGAGATCTGGGAGTTCATGTCCATTGTACCCTGAAGGTGGCTGCACAGGTAGATAGAGTGGTCAAGAAGGCATATGGTATGCTTGCCTTCATCGAAAGTGGTATTGAATATAAGAACTGGCAGGTCATATTAAAATTGTACAAGACATTGTTGCGGCTGCATTTAGAATACTGTGTACAGTTCTGGTCGCCACATTACCAAAACGATGTGGACGCTTTGGAGAGAGTGCAGAAAAGGTTTACGAGGATGTTGCCTGGTATGGAAGGTGCTAGCTATGAAGAGAGGTTGAGTAGGTTAGGATTACTTTCATTAGAAAAAAGGAGATTGAGGGAAAACCTGATTGAGGTTTACAAAAGGGTGTAGATAGCGTAGATAGAAAAAAGCTTTTTTCCCAGGGTGAAGGATTTAATAATGAGAGGTCACGCTTTCAAGGTGAGAGGTGAAAAGTTTAAGAAGGATACATGTGGCAGGTACTTTACACAGAGGGTGGTAGGTGCCTGGAGTGCATTGCCAGCAGAGGTGGTAGAGGCAGGCACGGTGGATTCATTTAAGATGCATCTGGACAGATGCATGAGTAGGTGGGGAGCAGAGGGATACAGATCCTTAGGAATTGAGTGATAAGTTTAGACAGTGGATTTGGATTGGCTCAGGCTTGGAGGGCGGAATGGCTTGTTCCTGGGCTGTAAATTTTCTTTGTTCTTTCTTTGTTCTTTATTGAAAATAGAAGATCTTGAGGGAACTTGTCCAGGTGAATGTGGAGAGGATATTTTCTCTGGTAGGACTATGTAGAACACTGTTTAATATATTGAGACTACACCTCCTCCCACCCTGCCCCCTGTAAAAACGCCATCCCATATTCCCAATTCCTTCGTTTCCGCCGCATCTGCTCCCAGGAGGACCAGTTCCAAATCCGTACAACCCAGATGGCCTGCTTCTTCAAGGACCGCAATTTCCCCCCAGACGTGGTCGACAATGCCCTCCACCGCATCTCTTCCACTTCCCGCTCCTCCGCCCTTGAGCCCCGCCCCTCCAACCGCCACCAGGACAGAACCCCACTGGTCCTCACCTACCACCCCACCAACCTCCATGTACAGCGCATCATCCGCCGTCATTTCCGCCACCTCCAATTGGACCCCACCACCAAGGATATATTTCCCTCCCCTCCCCTATCACCGTTCCGAAAAGACCACTCCCTCCGTGACTCCCTCGTCAGGTCCACACCCCCCACCAACCCAACCTCCACTCGGGGCACCTTCCCCTGCAACCGCAAGAAATGCAAAATTTGCGCCCACACCTCCCCCCTTACTTCCCTCCAAGGCCCCAAAGGATCCTTCCCTATCCGCCTGCACCTCCACACACATCATCTATTGCATCCGCTGCACCCGATGTGGCCTCCTCTATATTGGGGAGACAGGCCACCTACTTGCGGAACGGTTCAGAGAACACCTCTGGGACACCCAGACCAACCAACCCAACCACCCCATGGCTCAACACTTCAACTCTCCCTCCCACTCCACCAAGGACATGCAGGTCCTTGGACTCCTCCATCGCCAGACCATAGCAACACCACGGTTGGAGGAAGAGCGCCTCATCTTCCGCCTAGGAACCCCCCAACCACAAGGGATGAACTCAGATTCCTCCAGTTTCCTCATTTCCCCTCCCCCCACCTTGTCTCAGTCAAATCCCTCAAACTCAGCACTGCCTTCCTAACCTGCAATCTTCTTCCTGACCTCTCCGCCCCCACCCCACTGCAACCTATCACCCTCACCTTGACCTATCGCATTTCCAACGCCCCTCCCCCAAGTCCCTCCTCCCTACCTTTTATCTTAGCCTGCTGGGCACACTTTCCTCATTCCTGAAGAAGGGCTTATGCCCGAAACATCGGTTCTCCTGTTCCTTGGATGCTGCCTGACCTGCTGCGCTTTTACAGCAACACATTTTCAGCTCTAATATTGAGGTAACCCTTGTCAAGACTCAGATAAGGAGAATTCTCTTCTCTCAGAGGGTTGTGAGTCTTTGGAATTCTCTTCCTCAAAAATGATGTGGAGGCAAAGTCTTTGAATATTTTAATGTAGTGGTATGATAGCTATAGTGTGGAAACAGCCCAATAAGTCCATAGCGACTCTCCATAGAGCATCCCACTGAGACCCATTCTCCTCTAACCTATAACCCTACATTTTCCATGGTTAATACATCTAACCTCCACATCCCTGTACACTATAGGGCAATTTAGCATGACTAATCCACCTAATTTGCAGATCTTTGGGCTGCAGGAAGAAACCAGAGGACCCAGAGGAAACCCATGCAGACACAGAGAGAATGTGCAAATTCCTCACAGACAGTTGCCTGAGGGTGTCACTGAACCTGGGTCCCTAGTGCTGTGAGCCCGCAGTGCTTACCACTGAAGCACCGTGCAGCCATTGGTATCTTCTCGATCAGGAAGAGGATGAAAGGTTATTAGGGCTGGGCGGGAATATGGACTTGAAATTAAATCCGATCAGCCATGAAAGGCTGAGTGACCTATTGCCATTCCAAAAGTTGTGAGCACAGCTCACTCCATCACACAAACCAGCCTCCCATCCATTGACTCCATCTATACTTCCCACTGCCTCAGGATAGCATCCAGCATCATCAAAGACACCTCCCATCCCAGTTATACTCTCTTCCACCCTCTTCCATTGGGCAAAAGATAAAAAAGTTTGAATACATGTACAAATAGATTCAAGAACAGCTTCTTACTGGCTGTTATCAGACTTTTGAATGGACTTCTCAAATGTTAATTCTGATCTCTCTCCACCGTCTCTGTAACACTGTATTCTGCAGTCTGTTCTGCTACCCTGATGCACTTCGTATGTTAAGCTTTGTCTGTATAGCATGCAAAACAACACTTTTCACTGTATCTTGGTACATGTTACAACTATAAATCAATCAATCAATCAATATGTATGGTATATACTTGGAAACTCAGTATGGCAGAGTAATGATGAGATGATGATATTAAGCAATGTTTGAGAAAGTTCAATTTCTAATTTCCTAATAAAGATGGACAATTATACATGATTGATCAATGATTGATTAATCAATCCATTTCATGAAACAATTTGACTGCATTTGGAGAAAATAAACTCAACTTGATTTGTTAAGTTTAGCAGCAAATGGCAAAAGCAGCATCACAACCCCTGGGAGAACACTGTCCTGAATTGAGGCAGGTGATGATAGAGTCTGGGAACATTGTTGGAAAGATGCAGAGGTGATTAGAACTAGCCATCGCCTTAACTAGTAATCCATGACCAGATGTCTCACAAGGCGAGAAATATCCTCTGTGGCTACAAGTCTGCAGATCCCAAAACAACCTCAACAGCCTCATCAGTGACAGTCATCCTCACCCACGATGGACGGATAATAATAATCTGGTGCTGCACCTGCCTTTGGAGGATTTTTCTGCGATTGTATTGGAATAATGTCAGGATATGCTTAAGAACCTGCTGGTGTATCTAACAATGTAAGTTGAAACCTCATCAATCTAAAAGGTTATTTGAAGCATACCAAATTAATTTGAACAGTATTTACAATGAATTCTTACAAAGCCCAGGGGCAGTTTTTGGTTGAAAGGTTTCTGATGTCCTATTCAAGAGTAAGTTGCCAACAGAGCAAATAATTCACCTGGTAGGCACAGAAGACATTTTGATTGAAGTTGTTGAACTTATTTATAGTTGGATTAAAGTATATCTTAATCTTAAAGTGAAGTTTTAGCTCTGATTACTTTTCCCAAATTTGTGAGGCTAGACAATGGCTATCACAATTAACTTGATCCAGGTCCAATCCCACATCCACACAAAGCAGCCTGAAGAAATCTGAGCATATAATGCAGGCTGAACTATAGCTTAATACTGGATTAATGTGTATCCTGGACACAAAAAAGGTATGGATCATTAGCAGTCTCCTCAGGATGAAAATCAGGACATTAAGCAAAAGGACCATACGAGAATGCATGATAATATTGGATGACAACAATTCTGTCAGGTAGGTGTGAAAGTTGCAATGAGAAACTTTCATAGGGAAACCCAAGAGCTCTCCTCAGTGTCCAGGCCAGAATTTATTGGTATTCCTCGATCAACATCAAGACAACAGGTGATCTAGTAATTCATTCTTCAGCAATTCATTTTGTCCAGGATAATTATTCCTTGCATATGGCTGAATATTGAAAAAGTTCATGTCTTTTTGCAGCAAAGCTTGGGTAACATTCAGGCTTGGATTGATAAGCAACAAGTATTATTCCTGCTGCGCAAGTGTCAGGCTATGTCCATCTCCAATAAGAGCCTTTCCCCTTAACATGCAATGTCAGTACCATCACTGAGGAGAAAATGTGTTGCTGGAAAAGTGCAGCAGGTCAGGCAGCATCCAAGGAACAGGAGAATCGACGTTTCGGGCATAAGCCCTTCTTCAGGAATGAAGGGCTTATGCCCGAAACGTCGATTCTCCTGTTCCTTGGATGCTGCCTGACCTGCTGCGCTTTTCCAGCAACACATTTTCAGCTCTGATCTCCAGCATCTGCAGCCCTCACTTTCTCACCATCACTGAGTACCCAACTATTAATGTCTGCGGGGAGGTGGGGTACCATTGGTTGGAAATTTAACTGGACCAGCCATATAGTAACTGTGACAGTATAGGATTGCTATGTGCCATGTAGCATTCTGTACATTGCTATATACTATAGAAATTATGTGGCAAAGAACTTAGCTCCTGATCTCCAGAATCCAGCCACAATCTGCAAAGCCCATATCAAGAGTGTGATGGGATATTGTCCACATGCCTGGATCAATATGGTTCCAAAACACTCATGAATCTCAATATCATTCAGGATAAAACCACCCATTCGATCATCACCTTAAACTTACACTCCTGATGTATGATAGCAGCATGCGTACCATTTACACAACACAGTACAGTAACATGATATCTTTCTTTAAAAGAGCCATTGCAAACCCTTGATCCCTATCGCATTGCGAAGAACAAGGTGCATGGGGAACACCAGCACCTGCAAGTTCCCATCCAAGCCGCATTCAATTGAAGTGGGACTATGGCCTTCACTGTTGCTAGATTACAATTATTACAATCCTTCCTAAAAGCACTGTAGGTGTCGCTTCACACGATAGACTACAGTGGGTACAAACGCTCACCATCACCTTTTGCAAGGGCAATTAGGGTTGGGTAACAAATGCTGGCCTTACCAGTGATGCCAACGTCAGAGGCAATAATAATAAGAAGTGAAATGTTAGTGTTGGCAGTGGAACCGCAAATAGTTTCTGAGCCCTATTTAAGTCTTCAAGGTTCTCCTACATCGGGCCATCAGTGATCAGTGAGCTGAGGTGGTAGTGGATTGTTGAGTTGACTAGCATTTACCTTGTGTTTCCATCTCTTTTGTCATTTCTCTGTCCGTCACTGCTGTCATTTTTGGGAAAAGCAGAAACCAGATGAAAACAGCACACTGCCACACCAATGCCCTACCCAGCTCCTTCCCATGACCACCTTCTGCCCCCAGTGTAACAGAGCCTGTGGTAGCACCATCGGACTGTCCAGCCACCTACAGACTCACCCTGAGAATGGGAGAGAGTCATCCTCGTCTGTGAGGGACCGCCAATGAATGAATGAAGTACATGACTGAAAACTCTTGACGCTGATTTTCAATGATGGGTCAGTATTTTGGCCATGGCTGCGTATCTGATTCCCATGTGAGGCTGAGAATAGAGCAAATCATCATGGAAGCTTTCAGTTTGTCTGTGAATGTGGGCTCCTTGCCCAGTCTCGGCTGGTCAGTATCACATTGCTATTTTTTATGGAATCTTTCTGTGAACAATAACTGCTGTTTTTGTTACATCATGACAATAGCTCAGCTTTAAAAGCACTTTAATGGTTATAAAGTACTTTGGAATGGTTTGAAGTCATGAAAACATGATTATAGGGAGCCAAGCTCTGTTCTTTTTATCCCTATTGCTACCCAACCGAGAACAGCTAATTGGGAATTATAGTGAATCAGATCTGTGACCTATTCTGTGTGTTATTACAGAACTGACTGTTGCTTTTTCTCACTGCGCTATCAGGACAGAGAGCTAATTTATTGCCAATTTTATTGTATCCTTGACACAGAATAAGGGAAAATTCATTTCCATCCATTTTCTTTTAGGACCAAGATATTAACACTGAAGTTAGATATTTGTTTTGAATCATAATATCAGCTTCAGCTAACTGATAACGGTTGTGCCTCTGAGTCAGGATTTGGGAGTCATAAGAGTCATAGAAATTGTACAGCATGGAAACAGACCTTCGGTCCAACCTGTCCGTGCCGACCAGATATCCCAACCCAATCTAGTCCCACCTGCCAGCACCCGGCCTATATCCCTCCAAACCCTTTCTATTCATATACCCATCCAAATGCCCCTTAAATGTTGCAATTGTACCAGCCCCCAATACTTCCTCTGGCAGCTCATTCCATACACGTACCACTTTCTGTGTGAAAAAGTTGCCCCGTAGGTCTCTTTTATATCTTTCCCCTCTCACCTTAAACCTATGCGCTCCAGTTCTGGACTCCCCAACCCCAGGGAAAAGACTTTGCCTATTTACCCAATCCATGCCCCTCATAATTTTGTAAACCTCTATAAGGTCACCCCTCATGGTATCAATGCTCATTGTGGACTGGGGCACATGCCCTCAGGCTGTCTCCACAGTGTAGGGATGAGGGATTCTTGTTAGTATTTTTGGGGTCCATTCTGGCTGGGGTCAATTTGAGACCTGCCTCCTTACCCTGCCTGTGGTGACGATAGTAAGGCAGAGAACTCAAGAGAACTCAAGAGAAAGACAAGAGCAGTCTTTCCATTGGGGCCTTTGATGGGGGCTGTATCTGCCTGTTTTGACCAATATAATATACAGTATTTCAGTCTCCTATCCCTCAACAAGTATCACCAAACCAGAACAGCTCTATTTGTGAGAACATATTTGTTGCAGATTGGCTGATGTCTTTCCTACATTATAACAATGTGATAAGGTTCTCTGTAAATGCAAACAATTTCTGCATTTAATTCTAAATAATGTCTATGCTAAGTTTTGAGAGGTCATCAGGTTTTGGAATGTCATTTTTCCAGCTGACCCCTGTATGTGACAACCTGTGGACCCATGGTGCCCACTAGTGGAGTGACTGCCCAGCAGCATCACTGAGGTGCCAGGCATCCTGATGTGTGAGGTGAAATTGTAAATGGGGCATCATGGCAGCTTAACAGCTGATATCAATGTCATTCTGCCAAAGCTAAGTAATAGCAGCTGACTCACACATGATCCTCCTGACATCCTGTGGGCAAAGACAGCTGGCAAACAGTTGTGAGATGACATGGACTGGTGATGGTGCACTAGACCTGGACCAGCCCATGGTTTCAATGAAGAGGCAGTGCTGGACATTGCCCATGCAAGTGGCAATGCCAAGGCTGGCAGCTGAGAAGAACATGGCCATTTGAGTGTTCTATTCTCAAGCAAAGAGCATGGAGAAGTGTACCCTGACTCTCTGCCATTGTCATCTGTTGGGTTGAGTGAGGCTAATGCAGCAATGAGTTGTCCAAGCTCCTGCCTTTGACAGGACCTGCAACCAAGAGAGAGCCAAATAGATCTGCACAGAGGTCTCCAGCCTCCTTGGTGGGGAATTGGAGAAAATGTGTCAGCTGTGTTTCAGTTGGTGTGGCACTATCAACACTGAGCCAGAACATTTTGTGTTCAAATCCCACTTTCAAGACTTGGAGATGTCAGTGTTGGACTGGGGTGTACAAAGTTACAAATCACACAACACCAGGTTATAGTCCAACAGGTTTAATTGGAAGCACTAGCTTTCGGAGCACCACTCCTTCATCAGGAGGTTGTGGAGGGCACAACTGTAAGACACAGAATTTATATAAATTTATATAAAATCGAGCCCTCCACAACCACCTGATGAAGGAGCGGTGCTCCGAAAGCTGGTGCTTCCAATGAAACCTGTTGGACTATAACCTGGTGTTGTGTGATTTGTAACTTTCAGGACATCAATGTAAAATAAATGTAGGCCGATATTCTCATGCAGGGAGTGTTGTGTTTTGGAACTGCTAACATGTTAAACTGAGTCCCTATCTGCTATCTCCAGTGAATATGAAAGGTGAACATAAATAAAAGCCTTTCTTTATTTTCACTCGGCAATTAAATAAAGGGATTGGATATCAACACTATCCTTCAGTTGTATTGTTAACTTAAGGAGCACTTACACTAGCTGTATATTGTATGACACATGATTCATTCATGATTATTACAGAGATAAGCAATATTGGATGGCAAATCATGTATATCCAAATCCAGTTTTTTATCATTATCCATCGATAGTGGGTAATTTTGGAATAGATTTGTCAACATGATTACTGCTAACAATTTTTATGGCAGTGTCTGAATAAACTCTTGTATATATTGTTCATATGGGTAGTTTCATGGTAACGTACCAGTTTCCTATATTACCTCTTTCTTACAGAGATTGTGCCCCAATAAGGCAGTTGGCAGATATATTCATGGTGTACATTTTTGACAGCTGGGCTAGTATAAGTAATAGCTAGCCTTGTTTAGGATCCTCCTTCCTGCTGTTGTCTGTTTGGATGATGAGCTCAGCAGGTACAGGCGAAGTATAGGGAGTCATAACAATACGAGCATGGAGAATTCAGGGAACTGGTTGGCAGATTGTCTGTGGGACCATAATTGTGGTGTAGATTTTTATATGGAATAAGAGCTATTAACGTCTGTGTCTAAGAAGCACCTTGACTCAAACAAACAAATACAGAAACTACTAGCGAATCTCGGCAGGTCTGGCAACATTGTAAAGATAGAGCAGAATGAGTGTTTGAAGTCCGGTGACCCTGAATGAGACTGCTTCACTGCTGGCTCTGTCCTTGTACATCCTTTGGAGACCATCTCTCCTTGTCATATTTAAGGTGGTGGTGGAGAAGGAGCACTATGTGTGAACTTCTCAGCCCAGGAGCGCAGAGCGCAGAGCTCGCCTACTCCATCCAGTTCTACATTTCTCTTCTTTCTCTGCTTTTTTAAAATGTTTCCAGTTATGATAGTTATTATCAAGATTCATCTTACCTTCTTTTAATGGTTTTAGCAGGAGGCTTCTCCCGGCCTAGTGGCTGTCTTGTCCCGGTTTGGCTGTCTTGTCCAGGTGTGGCAGTCTTGTCCCGGTGTGGCTGTCTTGTCCCGGTGTGGCAGTCTTGTCCCGGTATTCTGGTCTTGTCCTGGTGTGGCTGTCTTGTCCCGGTGTGGCAGTCTTGTCCCGGTGTGGCTGTCTTGTCCCGGTGTGGCAGTCTTGTCCCGGTATTCTGGTCTTGTCCCGGTGTGGCAGGCTTGTCCCGGTGTGGCAGTCTTGTCCCGGTGTGGCTGTCTTGTCCCGGTATTCTGGTCTTGTCCCGGTGTGGCAGTCTTGTCCCAGTGTGGCTGTCTTGTCCCGGTGTGGCTGTCTTGTCCCGGTGTGGCTGTCATTGTCCCGGTGTGGCTGTCGTGTCCCGGTATTCTGGTCTTGTGCCGGTGTGGCAGTCTTGTCCCAGTGTGGCAGTCTTGTCCCGGTATTCTGGTCTTGTCCCGGTGTGGCTGTCTTGTCCCGGTGTGGCAGTCTTGTCCTGGTGTGGCTGTCTTGTCCCGGTGTGGCTGTCATTGTCCCGGTGTGGCTGTCTTGTCCCGGTGTGGCAGTCTTGTCCCGGTGTGGCTGTCTTGTCCCGGTGTGGCTGTCTTGTCCCGGTGTGGCAGTCTTGTCCCGGTATTCTGGTCTTGTCCCGGTGTGACAGTCTTGTCCCGGTGTGGCAGTCTTGTCCCGGTATTCTGGTCTTGTCCCGGTGTGGCTGTCTTGTCCCGGTATTCTGGTCTTGTCCCGGTGTGGCAGTCTTGTCCCGGTGTGGCAGTCTTGTCCCAGTATTCAGGTCTTGTCCCGGTGTGGCTGTCTTGTCCCGATGTGGCTGTCATTGTCCCAGTGTGACAGTCTTGTCCCAGTGTGACAGTCTTGTCCCGGTGTGGCTGTCTTGTCCCGGTGTGGCTGTCATTGTCCCGGTGTGGCTGTCTTGTCCCGGTTTGGCAGTCTTGTCCCAGTATTCTGGTCTTGTCCCGGTGTGGCAGTCTTGTCCCGGTATTCTGGTCTTGTCCCGGTGTGGCAGTCTTGTCCCGGTGTGGCTGTCTTGTCCCGGAGTGGCAGTCTTGTCCCGGTGGGGCTGTCATTGTCCCGGTGTGGCTGCCTTGTCCCGGTGTGGCAGTCTTGTCCCGGTTTGGCAGTCTTGTCCCAGTATTCTGGTCTTGTCCCGGTGTGGCAGTCTTGTCCCGGTATTCTGGTCTTGTCCCGGTGTGGCAGTCTTGTCCCGGTGTGGCTGTCTTGTCCCGGTGTGACAGTCTTGTCCTGGTGTGGCTGTCTTGTCGAGGTGTGACAGTCTTGTCCCAGTGTGGCAGTCTTGTCCCGGTGTGGCTGTCTTGTCCTGGTGTGGCTGTCATGTCCCGGTTTGGCAGTCTTGTCCCAGTGTGGCAGTCTTGTCCCGGTGTGGCAGTCTTGTCCCAGTGTGGCAGTCTTGTCCCAGTTTGGCAGTCTTGTCCCGGTTTGGCAGTCTTGTCCCGGTGCGGCAGTCTTGTCCCGGTATTCTGGTCTTGTCCCGGTGTGGCAGTCTTGTCCCGGTGTGGCTGTCTTGTCCCGGTGTGGCAGTCTTGTCTCGGTATTCTGGTCTTGTCCCGGTGTGGCAGTCTTGTCCTGGTATTCTGGTCTTGTCCCGGTGTGGCTGTCTTGTCCCGGTATTCTGGTCATGTCCCGGAGTGGCAATCTTGTCCCGGTGTGGCAGTCTTGTCCCAGTGTGGCAGTATTGCCCCGGTATTCTGGTCTTGTCCCGGTGTGGCAGTCTTGTCCCGGTGTGGCAGTCTTGTCCCGGTGTGGGTGTCTTGTCCCGGTGTGACAGTCTTGTCCCGGTGTCGCAGTCTTGTCCCGGTGTGGCTGTCTTGTCCCGGTGTGGCAGTCTTGTCCCGGTGTGGGTGTCTTGTCCCGGTGTGACAGTCTTGTCCCAGTGTGGCAGTCTTGTCCCAGTGTGGCTGTCTTGTCCCTGTGTGGCTGTCTTGTCCCGGTGTGGCTGTCTTGTCCCGGTGAGGCTGTCTTGTCCCGGTGTGGCAGTCTTGTCCCGGAGTGGCAGTCTTGCCCTGGTATTCTGGTCTTGTCCGTGTGTGGCTGTCTTGTCCTGGTGTGGCTGTCTTGTCCCGGTGTGGCTGTCTTGTCCCGGTGTGGCAGTCTTGTCCCGGAGTGGCAGTCTTGTCCCGGAGTGGGTGTCTTGTCCCGGTGTGGCAGTCTTGTCCCGGTGTGGGTGTCTTGTCCCGGTGTGGCAGTCTTGTCCCGGTGTGGGTGTCTTGTCCCGGTGTGGCAGTCTTGTCCCGGTGTGGGTGTCTTGTCCCGGTGTGGCAGTCTTGTCCCGGTGTGGCAGTCTTGTCCCGGTGTTGGTGTCTTGTCCCGGTGTGGCAGTCTTGTCCCGGTGTGGCTGTCTTGTCCCAGTGTGGCACTCTTGTCCCGGTGAGGCTGTCTTGTCCCGGTGTGGCTGTCTTGTACCGGTGTGGCAGTCTTGTCCCGGTGTGGCTGTCTTGTCCCGGTGTGGCAGTCTTGTCCCGGTGTGGCTGTCTTGTCCCGGTGTGGGTGTCTTGTCCCAGTGTGGCTGTCTTGTCCCGGTGTGGCTGTCTTGTCCTGGTGTGGCAGTCTTGTCCCGGTGTGGCTGTCTTGTCCCAGTGTGGCTGTCTTGTCCCAGTGTGGCAGTCTTGTCCCGGTGTGGTAGTCTTGTCCCGGTGTGGCAGTCTTGTCCCGGTGTGGCAGTCTTGTCCCGGTGTGGGTGTCTTGTCCCGGTGTGGCTGTCATTGTCCCGGTGTGGCTGCCTTGTCCCGGTGTGGCTGTCTTGCCCCGGTTTGGCAGTCTTGTCCCAGTATTCTGGTCTTGTCCCGGTATGGCAGTCTTGTCCCGGTATTCTGGTCTTGTCCCGGTGTGGCAGTCTTCTCCCGGTTTGGCAGTCTTGTCCCAGTATTCTGGTCTTGTCCCGGTGTGGCAGTCTTGTCCCGGTATTCTGGTCTTGTCCCGGTGTGGCAGTCTTGTCCCGGTGTGGCTGTCTTGTCCCGGTGTGACAGTCTTGTCCTGGTGTGGCTGTCTTGTCGAGGTGTGACAGTCTTGTCCCAGTGTGGCAGTCTTGTCCCGGTGTGGGTGTCTTGTCCTGGTGTGGCTGTCATGTCCCGGTTTGGCAGTCTTGTCCCAGTGTGGCAGTCTTGTCCCGGTGTGGCAGTCTTGTCCCGGTGTGGCAGTCTTGTCCCAGTGTGGCAGTCTTGTCCCAGTTTGGCAGTCTTGTCCCGGTTTGGCAGTCTTGTCCCGGTGCGGCAGTCTTGTCCCGGTATTCTGGTCTTGTCCCGGTGTGGCAGTCTTGTCCCGGTGTGGCTGTCTTGTCCCGGTGTGGCAGTCTTGTCTCGGTATTCTGGTCTTGTCCCGGTGTGGCAGTCTTGTCCTGGTATTCTGGTCTTGTCCCGGTGTGGCTGTCTTGTCCCGGTATTCTGGTCATGTCCCGGAGTGGCAATCTTGTCCCGGTGTGGCAGTCTTGTCCCAGTGTGGCAGTATTGCCCCGGTATTCTGGTCTTGTCCCGGTGTGGCAGTCTTGTCCCGGTGTGGCAGTCTTGTCCCGGTGTGGGTGTCTTGTCCCGGTGTGACAGTCTTGTCCCGGTGTCGCAGTCTTGTCCCGGTGTGGCTGTCTTGTCCCGGTGTGGCAGTCTTGTCCCGGTGTGGGTGTCTTGTCCCGGTGTGACAGTCTTGTCCCAGTGTGGCAGTCTTGTCCCAGTGTGGCTGTCTTGTCCCGGTGTGGCTGTCTTGTCCCGGTGTGGCTGTCTTGTCCCGGTGTGGGTGTCTTGTCCCGGTGTGGCAGTCTTGTCCCAGTGTGGCAGTCTTGTCCCAGTGTGGCAGTCTTGTCCCAGTTTGGCAGTCTTGTCCCGGTTTGGCAGTCTTGTCCCGGTGCGGCAGTCTTGTCCCGGTATTCTGGTCTTGTCCCGGTGTGGCAGTCTTGTCCCGGTGTGGCTGTCTTGTCCCGGTGTGGCAGTCTTGTCTCGGTATTCTGGTCTTGTCCCGGTGTGGCAGTCTTGTCCTGGTATTCTGGTCTTGTCCCGGTGTGGCTGTCTTGTCCCGGTATTCTGGTCATGTCCCGGAGTGGCAGTCTTGTCCCAGTGTGGCAGTCTTGTCCCAGTGTGGCAGTATTGCCCCGGTATTCTGGTCTTGTCCCGGTGTGGCAGTCTTGTCCCGGTGTGGCAGTCTTGTCCCGGTGTGGGTGTCTTGTCCCGGTGTGACAGTCTTGTCCCGGTGTCGCAGTCTTGTCCCGGTGTGGCTGTCTTGTCCCGGTGTGGCTCTCTTGTCCCGGTGTGGCTGTCTTGTCCCGGTGAGGCTGTCTTGTCCCGGTGTGGCAGTCTTGTCCCGGAGTGGCAGTCTTGCCCTGGTATTCTGGTCTTGTCCGTGTGTGGCTGTCTTGTCCTGGTGTGGCTGTCTTGTCCCGGTGTGGCTGTCTTGTCCCGGTGTGGCAGTCTTGTCCCGGAGTGGCAGTCTTGTCCCGGTGTGGCTGTCTTGTCCCGGTGTGGCAGTCTTGTCCCAGTGTGGCAGTCTTGTCCCAGTTTGGCAGTCTTGTCCCGGTTTGGCAGTCTTGTCCCGGTGCGGCAGTCTTGTCCCGGTATTCTGGTCTTGTCCCGGTGTGGCAGTCTTGTCCCGGTGTGGCTGTCTTGTCCCGGTGTGGCTGTCTTGTCCCGGTGTGGCAGTCTTGTCTCGGTATTCTGGTCTTGTCCCGGTGTGGCAGTCTTGTCCTGGTATTCTGGTCTTGTCCCGGTGTGGCTGTCTTGTCCCGGTATTCTGGTCATGTCCCGGAGTGGCAGTCTTGTCCCAGTGTGGCAGTCTTGTCCCAGTGTGGCAGTATTGCCCCGGTATTCTGGTCTTGTCCCGGTGTGGCAGTCTTGTCCCGGTGTGGCAGTCTTGTCCCGGTGTGGGTGTCTTGTCCCGGTGTGACAGTCTTGTCCCGGTGTCGCAGTCTTGTCCCGGTGTGGCTGTCTTGTCCCGGTGTGGCTGTCTTGTCCCGGTGTGGCTGTCTTGTCCCGGTGTGACAGTCTTGTCCCGGTGTGGCAGTCTTGTCCCGGAGTGGCAGTCTTGCCCTGGTATTCTGGTCTTGTCCGTGTGTGGCTGTCTTGTCCTGGTGTGGCTGTCTTGTCCCGGTGTGGCTGTCTTGTCCCGGTGTGGCAGTCTTGTCCCGGAGTGGCAGTCTTGTCCCGGAGTGGGTGTCTTGTCCCGGTGTGGCAGTCTTGTCCCGGTGTGGGTGTCTTGTCCCGGTGTGGCAGTCTTGTCCCGGTGTGGGTGTCTTGTCCCGGTGTGGCAGTCTTGTCCCGGTGTGGGTGTCTTGTCCCGGTGTGGCAGTCTTGTCCCGGTGTGGCAGTCTTGTCCCGGTGTTGGTGTCTTGTCCCGGTGTGGCAGTCTTGTCCCGGTGTGGCTGTCTTGTCCCAGTGTGGCACTCTTGTCCCGGTGAGGCTGTCTTGTCCCGGTGTGGCTGTCTTGTACCGGTGTGGCAGTCTTGTCCCGGTGTGGCTGTCTTGTCCCGGTGTGGCAGTCTTGTCCCGGTGTGGCTGTCTTGTCCCGGTGTGGGTGTCTTGTCCCAGTGTGGCTGTCTTGTCCCGGTGTGGCTGTCTTGTCCTGGTGTGGCAGTCTTGTCCCGGTGTGGCTGTCTTGTCCCAGTGTGGCTGTCTTGTCCCAGTGTGGCAGTCTTGTCCCGGTGTGGTAGTCTTGTCCCGGTGTGGCAGTCTTGTCCCGGTGTGGCAGTCTTGTCCCGGTGTGGGTGTCTTGTCCCGGTGTGGCTGTCATTGTCCCGGTGTGGCTGCCTTGTCCCGGTGTGGCTGTCTTGTCCCGGTTTGGCAGTCTTGTCCCAGTATTCTGGTCTTGTCCCGGTATGGCAGTCTTGTCCCGGTATTCTGGTCTTGTCCCGGTGTGGCAGTCTTCTCCCGGTTTGGCAGTCTTGTCCCAGTATTCTGGTCTTGTCCCAGTGTGGCAGTCTTGTCCCGGTATTCTGGTCTTGTCCCGGTGTGGCAGTCTTGTCCCGGTGTGGCTGTCTTGTCCCGGTGTGACAGTCTTGTCCTGGTGTGGCTGTCTTGTCGAGGTGTGACAGTCTTGTCCCAGTGTGGCAGTCTTGTCCCGGTGTGGCTGTCTTGTCCTGGTGTGGCTGTCATGTCCCGGTTTGGCAGTCTTGTCCCAGTGTGGCAGTCTTGTCCCGGTGTGGCAGTCTTGTCCCAGTGTGGCAGTCTTGTCCCAGTGTGGCAGTCTTGTCCCAGTTTGGCAGTCTTGTCCCGGTTTGGCAGTCTTGTCCCGGTGCGGCAGTCTTGTCCCGGTGTGGCTGCCTTGTCCCGGTGTGGCAGTCTTGTCCCAGTTTGGCAGTCTTGTCCCGGTTTGGCAGTCTTGTCCCGGTGTGGCTGTCATTGTCCCGGTGTGGCTGCCTTGTCCCGGTGTGGCAGTCTTGTCTCGGTATTCTGGTCTTGTCCCGGTGTGGCAGTCTTGTCCTGGTATTCTGGTCTTGTCCCGGTGTGGCTGTCTTGTCCCGGTATTCTGGTCATGTCCCGGAGTGGCAATCTTGTCCCGGTGTGGCAGTCTTGTCCCAGTGTGGCAGTATTGCCCCGGTATTCTGGTCTTGTCCCGGTGTGGCAGTCTTGTCCCGGTGTGGCAGTCTTGTCCCGGTGTGGGTGTCTTGTCCCGGTGTGACAGTCTTGTCCCGGTGTCGCAGTCTTGTCCCGGTGTGGCTGTCTTGTCCCGGTGTGGCAGTCTTGTCCCGGTGTGGGTGTCTTGTCCTGGTGTGACAGTCTTGTCCCAGTGTGGCAGTCTTGTCCCAGTGTGGCTGTCTTGTCCCGGTGTGGCTGTCTTGTCCCGGTGTGGCTGTCTTGTCCCGGTGTGGCTGTCTTGTCCCGGTGAGGCTGTCTTGTCCCGGTGTGGCAGTCTTGTCCCGGAGTGGCAGTCTTGCCCTGGTATTCTGGTCTTGTCCGTGTGTGGCTGTCTTGTCCTGGTGTGGCTGCCTTGTCCCGGTGTGGCTGTCTTGTCCCGGTGTGGCAGTCTTGTCCCGGAGTGGCAGTCTTGTCCCGGAGTGGGTGTCTTGTCCCGGTGTGGCAGTCTTGTCCCGGTGTGGGTGTCTTGTCCCGGTGTGGCAGTCTTGTCCCGGTGTGGGTGTCTTGTCCCGGTATGGCAGTCTTGTCCCGGTGTGGGTGTCTTGTCCCGGTGTGGCAGTCTTGTCCCGGTGTGGCAGTCTTGTCCCGGTGTTGGTGTCTTGTCCCGGTGTGGCAGTCTTGTCCCGGTGTGGCTGTCTTGTCCCAGTGTGGCACTCTTGTCCCGGTGAGGCTGTCTTGTCCCGGTGTGGCTGTCTTGTACCGGTGTGGCAGTCTTGTCCCGGTGTGGCTGTCTTGTCCCGGTGTGGCAGTCTTGTCCCGGTGTGGCTGTCTTGTCCCGGTGTGGGTGTCTTGTCCCAGTGTGGCTGTCTTGTCCCGGTGTGGCTGTCTTGTCCCGGTGTGGCAGTCTTGTCCCGGTGTGGCTGCCTTGTCCCAGTGTGGCTGTCTTGTCCCAGTGTGGCAGTCTTGTCCCGGTGTGGTAGTCTTGTCCCGGTGTGGCAGTCTTGTCCCGGTGTGGCAGTCTTGTCCCGGTGTGGGTGTCTTGTCCCGGTGTGGCTGTCATTGTCCCGGTGTGGCTGCCTTGTCCCGGTGTGGCTGTCTTGTCCCGGTTTGGCAGTCTTGTCCCAGTATTCTGGTCTTGTCCCGGTATGGCAGTCTTGTCCCGGTATTCTGGTCTTGTCCCGGTGTGGCAGTCTTCTCCCGGTTTGGCAGTCTTGTCCCAGTATTCTGGTCTTGTCCCGGTGTGGCAGTCTTGTCCCGGTATTCTGGTCTTGTCCCGGTGTGGCAGTCTTGTCCCGGTGTGGCTGTCTTGTCCCGGTGTGACAGTCTTGTCCTGGTGTGGCTGTCTTGTCGAGGTGTGACAGTCTTGTCCCAGTGTGGCAGTCTTGTCCCGGTGTGGCAGTCTTGTCCCGGTGTGGCTGTCTTGTCCCGGTGTGGCAGTCTTGTCCCGGTGTGGCTGTCTTGTCCCGGTGTGGGTGTCTTGTCCCAGTGTGGCTGTCTTGTCCCGGTGTGGCTGTCTTGTCCTGGTGTGGCAGTCTTGTCCCGGTGTGGCTGTCTTGTCCCAGTGTGGCTGTCTTGTCCCAGTGTGGCAGTCTTGTCCCGGTGTGGTAGTCTTGTCCCGGTGTGGCAGTCTTGTCCCGGTGTGGCAGTCTTGTCCCGGTGTGGGTGTCTTGTCCCGGTGTGGCTGTCATTGTCCCGGTGTGGCTGCCTTGTCCCGGTGTGGCTGTCTTGTCCCGGTTTGGCAGTCTTGTCCCAGTATTCTGGTCTTGTCCCGGTATGGCAGTCTTGTCCCGGTATTCTGGTCTTGTCCCGGTGTGGCAGTCTTCTCCCGGTTTGGCAGTCTTGTCCCAGTATTCTGGTCTTGTCCCAGTGTGGCAGTCTTGTCCCGGTATTCTGGTCTTGTCCCGGTGTGGCAGTCTTGTCCCGGTGTGGCTGTCTTGTCCCGGTGTGACAGTCTTGTCCTGGTGTGGCTGTCTTGTCGAGGTGTGACAGTCTTGTCCCAGTGTGGCAGTCTTGTCCCGGTGTGGGTGTCTTGTCCTGGTGTGGCTGTCATGTCCCGGTTTGGCAGTCTTGTCCCAGTGTGGCAGTCTTGTCCCGGTGTGGCAGTCTTGTCCCAGTGTGGCAGTCTTGTCCCAGTTTGGCAGTCTTGTCCCGGTTTGGCAGTCTTGTCCCGGTGCGGCAGTCTTGTCCCGGTATTCTGGTCTTGTCCCGGTGTGGCAGTCTTGTCCCGGTGTGGCTGTCTTGTCCCGGTGTGGCAGTCTTGTCTCGGTATTCTGGTCTTGTCCCGGTGTGGCAGTCTTGTCCTGGTATTCTGGTCTTGTCCCGGTGTGGCTGTCTTGTCCCGGTATTCTGGTCATGTCCCGGAGTGGCAGTCTTGTCCCAGTGTGGCAGTCTTGTCCCAGTGTGGCAGTATTGCCCCGGTATTCTGGTCTTGTCCCGGTGTGGCAGTCTTGTCCCGGTGTGGCAGTCTTGTCCCGGTGTGGGTGTCTTGTCCCGGTGTGACAGTCTTGTCCCGGTGTCGCAGTCTTGTCCCGGTGTGGCTGTCTTGTCCCGGTGTGGCAGTCTTGTCCCGGTGTGGGTGTCTTGTCCCGGTGTGACAGTCTTGTCCCGGTGTGACAGTCTTGTCCCAGTGTGGCTGTCTTGTCCCGGTGTGGCTGTCTTGTCCCGGTGTGGCTGTCTTGTCCCGGTGAGGCTGTCTTGTCCCGGTGTGGCAGTCTTGTCCCGGAGTGGCAGTCTTGCCCTGGTATTCTGGTCTTGTCCGTGTGTGGCTGTCTTGTCCTGGTGTGGCTGTCTTGTCCCGCTGTGGCTGTCTTGTCCCGGTGTGGCAGTCTTGTCCCGGAGTGGCAGTCTTGTCCCGGAGTGGGTGTCTTGTCCCGGTGTGGCAGTCTTGTCCCGGTGTGGGTGTCTTGTCCCGGTGTGGCAGTCTTGTCCCGGTGTGGGTGTCTTGTCCCGGTGTGGCAGTCTTGTCCCGGTGTGGCAGTCTTGTCCCGGTGTTGGTGTCTTGTCCCGGTGTGGCAGTCTTGTCCCGGTGTGGCTGTCTTGTCCCAGTGTGGCACTCTTGTCCCGGTGAGGCTGTCTTGTCCCGGTGTGGCAGTCTTGTCCCAGTGTGGCAGTCTTGTCCCGGTATTCTGGTCTTGTCCCGGTGTGGCTGTCTTGTCCCGGTGTGGCAGTCTTGTCCTGGTGTGGCTGTCTTGTCCCGGTGTGGCTGTCATTGTCCCGGTGTGGCTGACTTGTCCCGGTGTGGCAGTCTTGTCCCGGTGTGGCTGTCTTGTCCCGGTGTGGCTGTCTTGTCCCGGTGTGGCAGTCTTGTCCCGGTATTCTGGTCTTGTCCCGGTGTGACAGTCTTGTCCCGGTGTGGCAGTCTTGTCCCGGTATTCTGGTCTTGTCCCGGTGTGGCTGTCTTGTCCCGGTATTCTGGTCTTGTCCCGGTGTGGCAGTCTTGTCCCGGTGTGGCAGTCTTGTCCCAGTATTCAGGTCTTGTCCCGGTGTGGCTGTCTTGTCCCGATGTGGCTGTCATTGTCCCGGTGTGACAGTCTTGTCCCAGTGTGACAGTCTTGTCCCGGTGTGGCTGTCTTGTCCCGGTGTGGCTGTCATTGTCCCGGTGTGGCTGTCTTGTCCCGGTTTGGCAGTCTTGTCCCAGTATTCTGGTCTTGTCCCGGTGTGGCAGTCTTGTCCCGGTATTCTGGTCTTGTCCCGGTGTGGCAGTCTTGTCCCGGTGTGGCTGTCTTGTCCCGGAGTGGCAGTCTTGTCCCGGTGGGGCTGTCATTGTCCCGGTGTGGCTGCCTTGTCCCGGTGTGGCAGTCTTGTCCCGGTTTGGCAGTCTTGTCCCAGTATTCTGGTCTTGTCCCGGTGTGGCAGTCTTGTCCCGGTATTCTGGTCTTGTCCCGGTGTGGCAGTCTTGTCCCGGTGTGGCTGTCTTGTCCCGGTGTGACAGTCTTGTCCTGGTGTGGCTGTCTTGTCGAGGTGTGACAGTCTTGTCCCAGTGTGGCAGTCTTGTCCCGGTGTGGCTGTCTTGTCCTGGTGTGGCTGTCATGTCCCGGTTGGGCAGTCTTGTCCCAGTGTGGCAGTCTTGTCCCGGTGTGGCAGTCTTGTCCCAGTGTGGCAGTCTTGTCCCAGTTTGGCAGTCTTGTCCCGGTTTGGCAGTCTTGTCCCGGTGCGGCAGTCTTGTCCCGGTATTCTGGTCTTGTCCCGGTGTGGCAGTCTTGTCCCGGTGTGGCTGTCTTGTCCCGGTGTGGCAGTCTTGTCTCGGTATTCTGGTCTTGTCCCGGTGTGGCAGTCTTGTCCTGGTATTCTGGTCTTGTCCCGGTGTGGCTGTCTTGTCCCGGTATTCTGGTCATGTCCCGGAGTGGCAATCTTGTCCCGGTGTGGCAGTCTTGTCCCAGTGTGGCAGTATTGCCCCGGTATTCTGGTCTTGTCCCGGTGTGGCAGTCTTGTCCCGGTGTGGCAGTCTTGTCCCGGTGTGGGTGTCTTGTCCCGGTGTGACAGTCTTGTCCCGGTGTCGCAGTCTTGTCCCGGTGTGGCTGTCTTGTCCCGGTGTGGCAGTCTTGTCCCGGTGTGGGTGTCTTGTCCTGGTGTGACAGTCTTGTCCCAGTGTGGCAGTCTTGTCCCAGTGTGGCTGTCTTGTCCCGGTGTGGCTGTCTTGTCCCGGTGTGGCTGTCTTGTCCCGGTGTGGCTGTCTTGTCCCGGTGAGGCTGTCTTGTCCCGGTGTGGCAGTCTTGTCCCGGAGTGGCAGTCTTGCCCTGGTATTCTGGTCTTGTCCGTGTGTGGCTGTCTTGTCCTGGTGTGGCTGCCTTGTCCCGGTGTGGCTGTCTTGTCCCGGTGTGGCAGTCTTGTCCCGGAGTGGCAGTCTTGTCCCGGAGTGGGTGTCTTGTCCCGGTGTGGCAGTCTTGTCCCGGTGTGGGTGTCTTGTCCCGGTGTGGCAGTCTTGTCCCGGTGTGGGTGTCTTGTCCCGGTATGGCAGTCTTGTCCCGGTGTGGGTGTCTTGTCCCGGTGTGGCAGTCTTGTCCCGGTGTGGCAGTCTTGTCCCGGTGTTGGTGTCTTGTCCCGGTGTGGCAGTCTTGTCCCGGTGTGGCTGTCTTGTCCCAGTGTGGCACTCTTGTCCCGGTGAGGCTCTCTTGTCCCGGTGTGGCTGTCTTGTACCGGTGTGGCAGTCTTGTCCCGGTGTGGCTGTCTTGTCCCGGTGTGGCAGTCTTGTCCCGGTGTGGCTGTCTTGTCCCGGTGTGGGTGTCTTGTCCCAGTGTGGCTGTCTTGTCCCGGTGTGGCTGTCTTGTCCCGGTGTGGCAGTCTTGTCCCGGTGTGGCTGCCTTGTCCCAGTGTGGCTGTCTTGTCCCAGTGTGGCAGTCTTGTCCCGGTGTGGTAGTCTTGTCCCGGTGTGGCAGTCTTGTCCCGGTGTGGCAGTCTTGTCCCGGTGTGGGTGTCTTGTCCCGGTGTGGCTGTCATTGTCCCGGTGTGGCTGCCTTGTCCCGGTGTGGCTGTCTTGTCCCGGTATGGCAGTCTTGTCCCAGTATTCTGGTCTTGTCCCGGTATGGCAGTCTTGTCCCGGTATTCTGGTCTTGTCCCGGTGTGGCAGTCTTCTCCCGGTTTGGCAGTCTTGTCCCAGTATTCTGGTCTTGTCCCGGTGTGGCAGTCTTGTCCCGGTATTCTGGTCTTGTCCCGGTGTGGCAGTCTTGTCCCGGTGTGGCTGTCTTGTCCCGGTGTGACAGTCTTGTCCTGGTGTGGCTGTCTTGTCGAGGTGTGACAGTCTTGTCCCAGTGTGGCAGTCTTGTCCCGGTGTGGCAGTCTTGTCCCAGTGTGGCAGTCTTGTCCCAGTGTGGCAGTCTTGTCCCAGTTTGGCAGTCTTGTCCCGGTTTGGCAGTCTTGTCCCGGTGCGGCAGTCTTGTCCCGGTATTCTGGTCTTGTCCCGGTGTGGCAGTCTTGTCCCGGTGTGGCTGTCTTGTCCCGGTGTGGCAGTCTTGTCTCGGTATTCTGGTCTTGTCCCGGTGTGGCAGTCTTGTCCTGGTATTCTGGTCTTGTCCCGGTGTGGCTGTCTTGTCCCGGTATTCTGGTCATGTCCCGGAGTGGCAGTCTTGTCCCAGTGTGGCAGTCTTGTCCCAGTGTGGCAGTATTGCCCCGGTATTCTGGTCTTGTCCCGGTGTGGCAGTCTTGTCCCGGTGTGGCAGTCTTGTCCCGGTGTGGGTGTCTTGTCCCGGTGTGACAGTCTTGTCCCGGTGTCGCAGTCTTGTCCCGGTGTGGCTGTCTTGTCCCGGTGTGGCAGTCTTGTCCCGGTGTGGGTGTCTTGTCCCGGTGTGACAGTCTTGTCCCGGTGTGACAGTCTTGTCCCAGTGTGGCTGTCTTGTCCCGGTGTGGCTGTCTTGTCCCGGTGTGGCTGTCTTGTCCCGGTGAGTCTGTCTTGTCCCGGTGTGGCAGTCTTGTCCCGGAGTGGCAGTCTTGCCCTGGTATTCTGGTCTTGTCCGTGTGTGGCTGTCTTGTCCTGGTGTGGCTGTCTTGTCCCGCTGTGGCTGTCTTGTCCCGGTGTGGCAGTCTTGTCCCGGAGTGGCAGTCTTGTCCCGGTGTGGGTGTCTTGTCCCGGTGTGGCAGTCTTGTCCCGGTGTGGGTGTCTTGTCCCGGTGTGGCAGTCTTGTCCCGGTGTGGCAGTCTTGTCCCGGTGTTGGTGTCTTGTCCCGGTGTGGCACTCTTGTCCCGGTGAGGCTGTCTTGTCCCGGTGTGGCTGTCTTGTACCGGTGTGGCAGTCTTGTCCCGGTGTGGCTGTCTTGTCCCGGTGTGGGTGTCTTGTCCCAGTGTGGCTGTCTTGTCCCGGTGTGGCTGTCTTGTCCCGATGTGGCTGTCTTGTCCCAGTGTGGCTGTCTTGTCCCGGTGTGGCAGTCTTGTCCCGGTGTGGCTGTCTTGTCCCGGTGTGGGTGTCTTGTCCCAGTGTGGCTGTCTTGTCCCGGTGTGGCTGTCTTGTCCTGGTGTGGCAGTCTTGTCCCGGTGTGGCTGTCTTGTCCCAGTGTGGCTGTCTTGTCCCGGTGTGGTAGTCTTGTCCCAGTGTGGCAGTCTTGTCCCAGTGTGGCAGTCTTGTCCCGGTGTGGTAGTCTTGTCCCGGTGTGGCAGTCTTGTCCCGGTGTGGCAGTCTTGTCCCGGTGTGGGTGTCTTGTCCCGGTGTGGCTGTCATTGTCCCGGTGTGGCTGCCTTGTCCCGGTGTGGCTGTCTTGTCCCGGTTTGGCAGTCTTGTTCCAGTATTCTGGTCTTGTCCCGGTATGGCAGTCTTGTCCCGGTATTCTGGTCTTGTCCCGGTGTGACAGTCTTGTCCCGGTGTGGCAGTCTTGTCCTGGTGTGGCTGTCCAGTCCCGGTGTGACAGTCTTGTACCGGTGTGGCTGTCTTGTCCCGATGTGGCTGTCATTGTCCCGGTGTGACAGTCTTGTCCCAGTGTGGCAGTCTTGTCCCGGTGTGGCTGTCTTGTCCCGGTGTGGCTGTCATTGTCCCGGTGTGGCTGCCTTGTCCCGGTGTGGCTGTCTTGTCCCGGTTTGGCTGTCTTGTCCCAGTATTCTGGTCTTGTCCCGGTATGGCAGTGTTGTCCCGGTATTCTGGTCTTGTCCCGGTGTGGCAGTCTTGTCCCGGTGTGGCAGTCTTGTCCCAGTATTCTGGTCTTGTCCCGGTATGGCAGTGTTGTCCCGGTATTCTGGTCTTGTCCCGGTGTGGCAGTCTTGTCCCGGTGTGGCTGTCTTGTCCCGGTGTGACAGTCTTGTCCTGGTGTGGCTGTCTTGTCCAGGTGTGACAGTCTTGTCCCAGTGTGGCAGTCTTGTCCCGGTGTGGCATTCTTGTCCCGGTGTGGCTGTCATGTCCCGGTGTGGCAGTCTTGTCCCAGTGTGGCAGTCTTGTCCCGGTTTGGCAGTCTTGTCCCGGTGTGGCAGTCTTGTCCCGGTGTGGCAGTCTTGTCCCAGTTTGGCAGTCTTGTCCCGGTATTCTGGTCTTGTCCCGGTGTGGCAGTCTTGTCCCAGTTTGGCAGTCTTGTCCCGGTGTGGCTGTCTTGTCCCGGTATTCTGGCCTTGTCCCGGTGTGGCAGTCTTGTCCCAGTGTGGCAGTCTTGTCCCGGTATTCTGGTCTTGTCCCGGTGTGGCTGTCTTGTCCCGGTGTGGCAGTCTTGTCCTGGTGTGGCTGTCTTGTCCCGGTGTGGCTGTCATTGTCCCGGTGTGGCTGTCTTGTCCCAGTGTGGCAGTCTTGTCCCGGTGTGGCTGTCTTGTCCCGGTGTGGCTGTCTTGTCCCGGTATTCTAGTCTTGTCCCGGTGTGACAGTCTTGTCCCGGTGTGGCAGTCTTGTCCCGGTGTTCTGGTCTTGTCCCGGTGTGGCAGTCTTGTCCCGGTGTGGCAGTCTTGGCCCGCTGTGGCTGTCTTGTCCCGGTGTGGCTGTCATTGTCCTGGTGTGGCAGTCTTGTCCCGGTGTGGCAGTCTTGTCCCGGTGTGGCTGTCTTGTCCCGGTGTGGCTGTCTTGTCCCGGTGTGGCAGTCTCGTCCCGGTATTCTGGTCTTGTCCCGGTGTGACAGTCTTGTCCCGGTATTCTGGTCTTGTCCCGGTGTGGCAGTCTTGTCCCGTGTGGCAGTCTTGTCCCGGTATTCTGGTCTTGTCTCAGTGTGGCAGTCTTGTCCCGGTGTGGCAGTCTTGTCCCGGTATTCTGGACTTGTCCCGGTGTGACAGTCTTGTCCCGGTGTGGCAGTCTTGTCCCGGTATTCTGGTCTTGTCCCGGTGTGGCAGTCTTGTCCCGGTGTGGCAGTCCTGTCCCGGTGTGGCTGTCTTGTCCAGGTGTGACAGTCTTGTCCTGGTGTGGCAGGCTTGTCCTGGTGTGGCAGTCTTGTCCCGGTGTGGCAGTCTTGTCCCGGTGTGGCTGTCTTGTCCCGGTGTGGCAGTCTTGTCCCGGTGTGGCTGTCTTGTCCCGGTATTCTGGTCTTGTCCCGGTGTGGCAGTCTTGTCCCGGTCTGGCAGTCTTGTCCCGGTATTCTGGTCTTGTCTCAGTGTGGCAGTCTTGTCCCGGTGTGGCAGTCTTGTCCCGGTATTCTGGACTTGTCCCGGTGTGACAGTCTTGTCCCGGTGTGGCAGTCTTGTCCCGGTATTCTGGTCTTGTCCCGGTGTGGCAGTCTTGTCCCGGTGTGGCAGTCCTGTCCCGGTGTGGCTGTCTTGTCCAGGTGTGACAGTCTTGTCCTGGTGTGGCAGGCTTGTCCTGGTGTGGCAGTCTTGTCCCGGTGTGGCAGTCTTGTCCCGGTGTGGCTGTCTTGTCCCGGTGTGGCAGTCTTGTCCCGGTGTGGCTGTCTTGTCCCGGTATTCTGGTCTTGTCCCGGTGTGGCAGTCTTGTCCCGGTGTGGCAGTCTTGTCCCGGTGTGGCTGTCTTGTCCCGGTGTGGCAGTCTTGTCCCGGTATTCTGGTCTTGTCCCGGTGTGGCAGTCTTGTCCCGGTGTGGCTGTCTTGTCCCAGTGTGGCTGTCTTGTCCCGATGTGGCTGTCATTGCCCCGGTGTGACAGTCTTGTCCCAGTGTGACAGTCTTGTCCCGGTGTGGCTGTCTTGTCCCGGTGTGGCTGTCATTGTCCCAGTGTGGCTGCCTTGTCCCGGTGTGGCTGTCTTGTCCCGGTTTGGCAGTCTTGTCCCAGTATTCTGGTCTTGTCCCGGTGTGGCAGTCTTGTCCCGGTATTCTGGTCTTGTCCCGGTGTGGCAGTCTTGTCCCGGTGTGGCTGTCTTGTCCCGGAGTGGCAGTCTTGTCCCGGTGTGGCTGTCATTGTCCCGGTGTGGCTGCCTTGTCCCGGTGTGGCTGTCTTGTCCCGGTTTGGCAGTCTTGTCCCAGTATTCTGGTCTTGTCCCGGTGTGGCAGTCTTGTCCCGGTATTCTGGTCTTGTCCCGGTGTGGCAGTCTTGTCCCGGTATTCTGGTCTTGTCCCGGTGTGGCAGTCTTGTCCCGGTGTGGCTGTCTTGTCCCGGTGTGACAGTCTTGTCGTGGTGTGGCTGTCTTGTCGAGGTGTGACTGTCTTGTCCCAGTGTGGCAGTCTTGTCACGGTGTGGCTGTCTTGTCCCAGTGTGGCAGTCTTGTCCCAGTTTGGCAGTCTTGTCCCGGTGCGGCAGTCTTGTCCCGGTGCGGCAGTCTTGTCCCGGTATTCTGGTCTTGTCCCGGTGTGGCAGTCTTGTCCCGGTATTCAGGTCTTGTCCCGGTGTGGCAGTCTTGTCACGGTATGGCAGTCTTGCCCCGGTATTCTGGTCTTGTCCCGGTGTGGCAGTCTTGTCCCGGTGTGGCTGTCTTGTCCAGGTGTGGCAGTCTTGTCGCGGTATTCTGGTCTTGTCCCGGTGTGGCAGTCTTGTCCTGGTATTCTGGTCTTGTCCCGGTGTGGCTGTCTTGTCCCGGTATTCTGGTCATGTCCCGGAGTGGCAGTCTTGTCCCGGTGTGGCAGTCTTGTCCCGGTGTGGCAGTCTTGCCCCGGTATTCTGGTCTTGTCCCGGTGTGGCAGTCTTGTCCCGGTGTGGCAGTCTTGTCCCGGTGTCGCAGTCTTGTCCCGGTGTGGGTGTCTTGTCCCAGTGTGGCAGTCTTGTCCCAGTGTGGCAGTCTTGTCCCGGTGTCGCAGTCTTGTCCCGGTGTGGGTGTCTTGTCCCAGTGTGGCAGTCTTGTCCCGGTGTGGCAGTCTTGTCCCGGTGTCGCAGTCTTGTCCCGGTGTCGCAGTCTTGTCCCGGTGTGGGTGTCTTGTCCCGGTGTGGCAGTCTTGTCCCGGTGTCGCAGTCTTGTCCCGGTGTGGCTGTCATTGTCCTGGTGTGGCAGTCTTGTCCCGGTGTGGCAGTCTTGTCCCGGTGTGGCTGTCTTGTCCCGGTGTGGCTGTCTTGTCCCGGTGTGGCAGTCTCGTCCCGGTATTCTGGTCTTGTCCCGGTGTGACAGTCTTGTCCCGGTATTCTGGTCTTGTCCCGGTGTGGCAGTCTTGTCCCGGTGTGGCAGTCTTGTCCCGGTATTCTGGTCTTGTCTCAGTGTGGCAGTCTTGTCCCGGTGTGGCAGTCTTGTCCCGGTATTCTGGACTTGTCCCGGTGTGACAGTCTTGTCCCGGTGTGGCAGTCTTGTCCCGGTATTCTGGTCTTGTCCCGGTGTGGCAGTCTTGTCCCGGTGTGGCAGTCCTGTCCCGGTGTGGCTGTCTTGTCCAGGTGTGACAGTCTTGTCCTGGTGTGGCAGGCTTGTCCTGGTGTGGCAGTCTTGTCCCGGTGTGGCAGTCTTGTCCCGGTGTGGCTGTCTTGTCCCGGTGTGGCAGTCTTGTCCCGGTGTGGCTGTCTTGTCCCGGTATTCTGGTCTTGTCCCGGTGTGGCAGTCTTGTCCCGGTCTGGCAGTCTTGTCCCGGTATTCTGGTCTTGTCTCAGTGTGGCAGTCTTGTCCCGGTGTGGCAGTCTTGTCCCGGTATTCTGGACTTGTCCCGGTGTGACAGTCTTGTCCCGGTGTGGCAGTCTTGTCCCGGTATTCTGGTCTTGTCCCGGTGTGGCAGTCTTGTCCCGGTGTGGCAGTCCTGTCCCGGTGTGGCTGTCTTGTCCAGGTGTGACAGTCTTGTCCTGGTGTGGCAGGCTTGTCCTGGTGTGGCAGTCTTGTCCCGGTGTGGCAGTCTTGTCCCGGTGTGGCTGTCTTGTCCCGGTGTGGCAGTCTTGTCCCGGTGTGGCTGTCTTGTCCCGGTATTCTGGTCTTGTCCCGGTGTGGCAGTCTTGTCCCGGTGTGGCAGTCTTGTCCCGGTGTGGCTGTCTTGTCCCGGTGTGGCAGTCTTGTCCCGGTATTCTGGTCTTGTCCCGGTGTGGCAGTCTTGTCCCGGTGTGGCTGTCTTGTCCCAGTGTGGCTGTCTTGTCCCGATGTGGCTGTCATTGCCCCGGTGTGACAGTCTTGTCCCAGTGTGACAGTCTTGTCCCGGTGTGGCTGTCTTGTCCCGGTGTGGCTGTCATTGTCCCAGTGTGGCTGCCTTGTCCCGGTGTGGCTGTCTTGTCCCGGTTTGGCAGTCTTGTCCCAGTATTCTGGTCTTGTCCCGGTGTGGCAGTCTTGTCCCGGTATTCTGGTCTTGTCCCGGTGTGGCAGTCTTGTCCCGGTGTGGCTGTCTTGTCCCGGAGTGGCAGTCTTGTCCCGGTGTGGCTGTCATTGTCCCGGTGTGGCTGCCTTGTCCCGGTGTGGCTGTCTTGTCCCGGTTTGGCAGTCTTGTCCCAGTATTCTGGTCTTGTCCCGGTGTGGCAGTCTTGTCCCGGTATTCTGGTCTTGTCCCGGTGTGGCAGTCTTGTCCCGGTATTCTGGTCTTGTCCCGGTGTGGCAGTCTTGTCCCGGTGTGGCTGTCTTGTCCCGGTGTGACAGTCTTGTCGTGGTGTGGCTGTCTTGTCGAGGTGTGACAGTCTTGTCCCAGTGTGGCAGTCTTGTCACGGTGTGGCTGTCTTGTCCCAGTGTGGCAGTCTTGTCCCAGTTTGGCAGTCTTGTCCCGGTGCGGCAGTCTTGTCCCGGTGCGGCAGTCTTGTCCCGGTATTCTGGTCTTGTCCCGGTGTGGCAGTCTTGTCCCGGTATTCAGGTCTTGTCCCGGTGTGGCAGTCTTGTCACGGTATGGCAGTCTTGCCCCGGTATTCTGGTCTTGTCCCGGTGTGGCAGTCTTGTCCCGGTGTGGCTGTCTTGTCCAGGTGTGGCAGTCTTGTCGCGGTATTCTGGTCTTGTCCCGGTGTGGCAGTCTTGTCCTGGTATTCTGGTCTTGTCCCGGTGTGGCTGTCTTGTCCCGGTATTCTGGTCATGTCCCGGAGTGGCAGTCTTGTCCCGGTGTGGCAGTCTTGTCCCGGTGTGGCCGTCTTGCCCCGGTATTCTGGTCTTGTCCCGGTGTGGCAGTCTTGTCCCGGTGTGGCAGTCTTGTCCCGGTGTCGCAGTCTTGTCCCGGTGTGGGTGTCTTGTCCCAGTGTGGCAGTCTTGTCCCAGTGTGGCAGTCTTGTCCCGGTGTCGCAGTCTTGTCCCGGTGTGGGTGTCTTGTCCCAGTGTGGCAGTCTTGTCCCGGTGTGGCAGTCTTGTCCCGGTGTCGCAGTCTTGTCCCGGTGTCGCAGTCTTGTCCCGGTGTGGGTGTCTTGTCCCGGTGTGGCAGTCTTGTCCCGGTGTCGCAGTCTTGTCCCGGTGTGGCAGTCTTGTCCCGGTGTCGCAGTCTTGTCCCGGTGTGGGTGTCTTGTCCCAGTGTGGCTGTCTTGTCCCGGTGTGGCAGTCTTGTCCCGGTGTGGGTGTCTTGTCCCAGTGTGGCTGTCTTGTCCCAGTGTGGCAGTCTTGTCCCGGTGTCGCAGTCTTGTCCCGGTGTGGGTGTCTTGTCCCAGTGTGGCAGTCTTGTCCCGGTGTCGCAGTCTTGTCCCAGTGTGGCTGTCTTGTCCCGGTGTGGCTGTCTTGTCCCGGTGTGGCTGTCTTGTCCCAGTGTGGCAGTCTTGTCCCAGTGTCGCAGTCTTGTCCCAGTGTGGCTGTCTTGTCCCGGTGTGGCAGTCTTGTCCCAGTGTGGCTGTCTTGTCCCGGTGTGGCTGTCTTGTCCCGGTGTGGCAGTCTTGTCCCGGAGTGGCAGTCTTGCCCTGGTATTCTGGTCTTGTCCCGGTGTGGCTGTCTTGTCCTGGTGTGGGTGTCTTGTCCCAGTGTGGCAGTCTTGTCCCAGTGTGGCAGTCTTGTCCCAGTGTGGCTGTCTTGTCCCGGTGTGGCTGTCTTGTCCCGGTGTGGCTGTCTTGTCCCAGTGTGGCTGTCTTGTCCCAGTGTGGCAGTCTTGTCCCGGTGAGGCTGTCTTGTCCCGGTGTGGCAGTCTTGTCCCGGAGTGGCTGTCTTGTCCCGGTGTGGCAGTCTTGCCCTGGTATTCTGGTCTTGTCCCGGTGTGGCTGTCTTGTCCCGGTGTGGCTGTCTTGTCCCGGTTTGGCAGTCTTGTCCCAGTATTCTGGTCTTGTCCCGGTATGGCAGTGTTGTCCCGGTATTCTGGTCTTGTCCCGGTGTGGCAGTCTTGTCCCGGTGTGGCTGTCTTGTCCCGGTGTGACAGTCTTGTCCTGGTGTGGCTGTCTTGTCCAGGTGTGACAGTCTTGTCCCAGTGTGGCAGTCTTGTCCCGGTTTGGCAGTCTTGTCCCGGTGTGGCAGTCTTGTCCCGGTGTGGCAGTCTTGTCCCAGTTTGGCAGTCTTGTCCCAGTGTGGCAGTCTTGTCCCGGTGTGGCTGTCTTGTCCCGGTGTGGCAGTCTTGTCCCAGTGTGGCAGTCTTGTCCCGGTATTCTGGTCTTGTCCCGGTGTGGCTGTCTTGTCCCGGTGTGGCAGTCTTGTCCTGGTGTGGCTGTCTTGTCCCGGTGTGGCTGTCATTGTCCCGGTGTGGCTGTCTTGTCCCGGTGTGGCAGTCTTGTCCCGGTGTGGCAGTCTTGTCCCGGTGTGGCTGTCTTGTCCCGGTGTGACAGTCTTGTCCCGGTGTGACAGTCTTGTGCCGGTGTGGCAGTCTTGTCCCGGTATTCTGGTCTTGTCCCGGTGTGGCAGTCTTGTCCCGGTGTGGCAGTCTTGTCCCGGTGTGGCTGTCTTGTGCAGGTGAGACAGTCTTGTCCTGGTGTGGCAGGCTTGTCCCGGTGTGGCAGTCTTGTCCCGGTGTGGCTGTCTTGTCCCGGTGTGGCTGTCATTGTCCCGGTGTTGCTGTCATTGTCCCGGTGTGGCAGTCTTGTCCCGGTATTCTGGTCTTGTCCCGGTGTGGCAGTCTTGTCCCGGTGTGGCTGTCTTGTCCCGGTGTTGCTGTCATTGTCCCGGTGTGGCTGTCTTGTCCCGGTATTCTGGTCTTGTCCCGGTGTGGCAGTCTTGTCCCGGTGTGGCTGTCTTGTCCCGGTGTGGCTGTCTTGTCCCGGTATTCTGGTCTTGTCCCGGTGTGACAGTGTTGTCCCGGTGTGGCAGTCTTGTCCCGGTGTGGCAGTCTTGTCCCAGTATTCAGGTCTTGTCCCGGTGTGGGTGTCTTGTCCCGGTATTCTGGTCTTGTCCCGGTGTGACAGTCTTGTCCCGGTGTGGCTGTCTTGTCCCGGTGTGGCTGTCTTGTACCGGTGTGGCAGTCTTGTCCCAGTGTGGCTGTCTTGTCCCGGTGTGGCTGTCTTGTCCCGGTGTGGCTGTCTTGTCCCAGTGTGGCAGTCTTGTCCCGGTGTGGCTGTCTTGTCCCGGTGTGGCTGTCTTGTACCGGTGTGGCAGTCTTGTCCCAGTGTGGCTGTCTTGTCCCGGTGTGGCTGTCTTGTCCCGGTGTGGCTGTCTTGTCCCAGTGTGGCTGTCTTGTCCCGGTATTCTGGTCTTGTCCCGGTGTGACAGTCCTGTCCCGGTGTGGCAGTCTTGTCCCGGTGTGGCAGTCTTGTCCCGGTGTGGCTGTCTTGTCCCGGTGTGGCAGTCTTGTCCCAGTATTCAGGTCTTGTCCCGGTGTGGCAGTCTTGTCCCGGTGTGGCAGTCTTGTCCCGGTGTGGCTGTCTTGTCCCGGTGTGGCAGTCTTGTCCCAGTATTCAGGTCTTGTCCCAGTGTGGCTGTCTTGTCCCGGTGTGGCAGTCTTGTCCCGGTGTGGCTGTCTTGTCCCGGTGTGACAGTCTTGTCCCGATGTGGCTGTCTTGTACCGGTGTGGCTGTCTTGTCCCAGTGTGGCAGTCTTGTCCAGGTGTGGCTGTCTTGTCCCGGTGTGGCTGTCTTGTCCCAGTGTGGCAGTCTTGTCCCAGTGTGGCTGTCTTGTCCCGGTGTGGCAGTCTTGTCCCGGTGTGGCTGTCTTGTCCCGGTGTGGCTGTCTTGTCCCAGTGTGGCAGTCTTGTCCCAGTGTGGCTGTCTTGTCCCGGTGTGGCTGTCTTGTCCCGGTGTGGCTGTCTTGTCCCAGTGTGGCAGTCTTGTCCCGGTGTGGCTGCCTTGTCCCGGTGTGGCAGTCTTGTCCCGGTTTGGCAGTCTTGTCCCAGTATTCTGGTCTTGTCCCGGTATGGCAGTCTTGTCCCGGTATTCTGGTCTTGTCCCGGTGTGGCAGTCTTGTCCCGGTATTCAGGTCTTGTCCCGGTGTGGCAGTCTTGTCCCGGTGTGGCTGTCTTGTCCAGGTGTGGCAGTCTTGTCGCGGTATTCTGGTCTTGTCCCGGTGTGGCAGTCTTGTCCCGGTGTGGCTGTCTTGTCCAGGTGTGGCAGTCTTGTCGCGGTATTCTGGTCTTGTCCCGGTGTGGCAGTCTTGTCCTGGTATTCTGGTCTTGTCCCGGTGTGGCTGTCTTGTCCCGGTATTCTGGTCATGTCCCGGAGTGGCAGTCTTGTCCCGGTGTGGCAGTCTTGTCCCGGTGTGGCAGTCTTGCCCCGGTATTCTGGTCTTGTCCCGGTGTGGCAGTCTTGTCCCGGTGTGGCAGTCTTGTCCCGGTGTCGCAGTCTTGTCCCGGTGTGGGTGTCTTGTCCCAGTGTGGCAGTCTTGTCCCAGTGTGGCAGTCTTGTCCCGGTGTCGCAGTCTTGTCCCGGTGTGGGTGTCTTGTCCCAGTGTGGCAGTCTTGTCCCGGTGTGGCAGTCTTGTCCCGGTGTCGCAGTCTTGTCCCGGTGTCGCAGTCTTGTCCCGGTGTGGGTGTCTTGTCCCGGTGTGGCAGTCTTGTCCCGGTGTCGCAGTCTTGTCCCGGTGTGGCTGTCATTGTCCTGGTGTGGCAGTCTTGTCCCGGTGTGGCAGTCTTGTCCCGGTGTGGCTGTCTTGTCCCGGTGTGGCTGTCTTGTCCCGGTGTGGCAGTCTCGTCCCGGTATTCTGGTCTTGTCCCGGTGTGACAGTCTTGTCCCGGTATTCTGGTCTTGTCCCGGTGTGGCAGTCTTGTCCCGGTGTGGCAGTCTTGTCCCGGTATTCTGGTCTTGTCTCAGTGTGGCAGTCTTGTCCCGGTGTGGCAGTCTTGTCCCGGTATTCTGGACTTGTCCCGGTGTGACAGTCTTGTCCCGGTGTGGCAGTCTTGTCCCGGTATTCTGGTCTTGTCCCGGTGTGGCAGTCTTGTCCCGGTGTGGCAGTCCTGTCCCGGTGTGGCTGTCTTGTCCAGGTGTGACAGTCTTGTCCTGGTGTGGCAGGCTTGTCCTGGTGTGGCAGTCTTGTCCCGGTGTGGCAGTCTTGTCCCGGTGTGGCTGTCTTGTCCCGGTGTGGCAGTCTTGTCCCGGTGTGGCTGTCTTGTCCCGGTATTCTGGTCTTGTCCCGGTGTGGCAGTCTTGTCCCGGTCTGGCAGTCTTGTCCCGGTATTCTGGTCTTGTCTCAGTGTGGCAGTCTTGTCCCGGTGTGGCAGTCTTGTCCCGGTATTCTGGACTTGTCCCGGTGTGACAGTCTTGTCCCGGTGTGGCAGTCTTGTCCCGGTATTCTGGTCTTGTCCCGGTGTGGCAGTCTTGTCCCGGTGTGGCAGTCCTGTCCCGGTGTGGCTGTCTTGTCCAGGTGTGACAGTCTTGTCCTGGTGTGGCAGGCTTGTCCTGGTGTGGCAGTCTTGTCCCGGTGTGGCAGTCTTGTCCCGGTGTGGCTGTCTTGTCCCGGTGTGGCAGTCTTGTCCCGGTGTGGCTGTCTTGTCCCGGTATTCTGGTCTTGTCCCGGTGTGGCAGTCTTGTCCCGGTGTGGCAGTCTTGTCCCGGTGTGGCTGTCTTGTCCCGGTGTGGCAGTCTTGTCCCGGTATTCTGGTCTTGTCCCGGTGTGGCAGTCTTGTCCCGGTGTGGCTGTCTTGTCCCAGTGTGGCTGTCTTGTCCCGATGTGGCTGTCATTGCCCCGGTGTGACAGTCTTGTCCCAGTGTGACAGTCTTGTCCCGGTGTGGCTGTCTTGTCCCGGTGTGGCTGTCATTGTCCCAGTGTGGCTGCCTTGTCCCGGTGTGGCTGTCTTGTCCCGGTTTGGCAGTCTTGTCCCAGTATTCTGGTCTTGTCCCGGTGTGGCAGTCTTGTCCCGGTATTCTGGTCTTGTCCCGGTGTGGCAGTCTTGTCCCGGTGTGGCTGTCTTGTCCCGGAGTGGCAGTCTTGTCCCGGTGTGGCTGTCATTGTCCCGGTGTGGCTGCCTTGTCCCGGTGTGGCTGTCTTGTCCCGGTTTGGCAGTCTTGTCCCAGTATTCTGGTCTTGTCCCGGTGTGGCAGTCTTGTCCCGGTATTCTGGTCTTGTCCCGGTGTGGCAGTCTTGTCCCGGTATTCTGGTCTTGTCCCGGTGTGGCAGTCTTGTCCCGGTGTGGCTGTCTTGTCCCGGTGTGACAGTCTTGTCGTGGTGTGGCTGTCTTGTCGAGGTGTGACAGTCTTGTCCCAGTGTGGCAGTCTTGTCACGGTGTGGCTGTCTTGTCCCAGTGTGGCAGTCTTGTCCCAGTTTGGCAGTCTTGTCCCGGTGCGGCAGTCTTGTCCCGGTGCGGCAGTCTTGTCCCGGTATTCTGGTCTTGTCCCGGTGTGGCAGTCTTGTCCCGGTATTCAGGTCTTGTCCCGGTGTGGCAGTCTTGTCACGGTATGGCAGTCTTGCCCCGGTATTCTGGTCTTGTCCCGGTGTGGCAGTCTTGTCCCGGTGTGGCTGTCTTGTCCAGGTGTGGCAGTCTTGTCGCGGTATTCTGGTCTTGTCCCGGTGTGGCAGTCTTGTCCTGGTATTCTGGTCTTGTCCCGGTGTGGCTGTCTTGTCCCGGTATTCTGGTCATGTCCCGGAGTGGCAGTCTTGTCCCGGTGTGGCAGTCTTGTCCCGGTGTGGCAGTCTTGCCCCGGTATTCTGGTCTTGTCCCGGTGTGGCAGTCTTGTCCCGGTGTGGCAGTCTTGTCCCGGTGTCGCAGTCTTGTCCCGGTGTGGGTGTCTTGTCCCAGTGTGGCAGTCTTGTCCCAGTGTGGCAGTCTTGTCCCGGTGTGGCAGTCTTGTCCCGGTGTGGCAGTCTTGTCCCGGTGTGGCTGTCTTGTCCCGGTGTGACAGTCTTGTCCCGGTGTGACAGTCTTGTCCCGGTGTGGCAGTCTTGTCCCGGTATTCTGGTCTTGTCCCGGTGTGGCAGTCTTGTCCCGGTGTGGCAGTCTTGTCCCGGTGTGGCTGTCTTGTCCAGGTGAGACAGTCTTGTCCTGGTGTGGCAGGCTTGTCCCGGTGTGGCAGTCTTGTCCCGGTGTGGCTGTCTTGTCCCGGTGTGGCTGTCATTGTCCCGGTGTTGCTGTCATTGTCCCGGTGTGGCAGTCTTGTCCCGGTATTCTGGTCTTGTCCCGGTGTGGCAGTCTTGTCCCGGTGTGGCTGTCTTGTCCCGGTGTTGCTGTCATTGTCCCGGTGTGGCTGTCTTGTCCCGGTATTCTGGTCTTGTCCCGGTGTGGCAGTCTTGTCCCGGTGTGGCTGTCTTGTCCCGGTGTGGCTGTCTTGTCCCGGTATTCTGGTCTTGTCCCGGTGTGACAGTGTTGTCCCGGTGTGGCAGTCTTGTCCCGGTGTGGCAGTCTTGTCCCAGTATTCAGGTCTTGTCCCGGTGTGGGTGTCTTGTCCCGGTATTCTGGTCTTGTCCCGGTGTGACAGTCTTGTCCCGGTGTGGCTGTCTTGTCCCGGTGTGGCTGTCTTGTACCGGTGTGGCAGTCTTGTCCCAGTGTGGCTGTCTTGTCCCTGTGTGGCTGTCTTGTCCCGGTGTGGCTGTCTTGTCCCAGTGTGGCAGTCTTGTCCCGGTGTGGCTGTCTTGTCCCGGTGTGGCTGTCTTGTACCGGTGTGGCAGTCTTGTCCCAGTGTGGCTGTCTTGTCCCGGTGTGGCTGTCTTGTCCCGGTGTGGCTGTCTTGTCCCAGTGTGGCTGTCTTGTCCCGGTATTCTGGTCTTGTCCCGGTGTGACAGTCCTGTCCCGGTGTGGCAGTCTTGTCCCGGTGTGGCAGTCTTGTCCCGGTGTGGCTGTCTTGTCCCGGTGTGGCAGTCTTGTCCCAGTATTCAGGTCTTGTCCCGGTGTGGCAGTCTTGTCCCGGTGTGGCAGTCTTGTCCCGGTGTGGCTGTCTTGTCCCGGTGTGGCAGTCTTGTCCCAGTATTCAGGTCTTGTCCCAGTGTGGCTGTCTTGTCCCGGTGTGGCAGTCTTGTCCCGGTGTGGCTGTCTTGTCCCGGTGTGACAGTCTTGTCCCGATGTGGCTGTCTTGTACCGGTGTGGCTGTCTTGTCCCAGTGTGGCAGTCTTGTCCAGGTGTGGCTGTCTTGTCCCGGTGTGGCTGTCTTGTCCCAGTGTGGCAGTCTTGTCCCAGTGTGGCTGTCTTGTCCCGGTGTGGCAGTCTTGTCCCGGTGTGGCTGTCTTGTCCCGGTGTGGCTGTCTTGTCCCAGTGTGGCAGTCTTGTCCCAGTGTGGCTGTCTTGTCCCGGTGTGGCTGTCTTGTCCCGGTGTGGCTGTCTTGTCCCAGTGTGGCAGTCTTGTCCCGGTGTGGCTGCCTTGTCCCGGTGTGGCAGTCTTGTCCCGGTTTGGCAGTCTTGTCCCAGTATTCTGGTCTTGTCCCGGTATGGCAGTCTTGTCCCGGTATTCTGGTCTTGTCCCGGTGTGGCAGTCTTGTCCCGGTGTGGCAGTCTTGTCCCGGTGTGACTGTCTTGTACCGGTGTGGCTGTCTTGTCCCGATGTGGCTGTCATTGTCCCGGTGTGACAGTCTTGTCCCAGTGTGGCAGTCTTGTCCCGGTGTGGCTGTCTTGTCCCTGTGTGGCTGTCATTGTCCCGGAGTGGCTGTCATTGTCCCGGTGTGGCTGTCATTGTCCCGGTGTGGCTGCCTTGTCCCGGTGTGGCTGTCTTGTCCCAGTTTGGCAGTCTTGTCCCAGTATTCTGGTCTTGTCCCGGTATGGCAGTGTTGTCCCGGTATTCTGGTCTTGTCCCGGTGTGGCAGTCTTGTCCCGGTGTGGCTGTCTTGTCCCGGTGTGACAGTCTTGTCCTGGTGTGGCTGTCTTGTCCAGGTGTGACAGTCTTGTCCCAGTGTGGCAGTCTTGTCCCAGTGTGGCTGTCATGTCCCGGTGTGGCAGTCTTGTCCCAGTGTGGCAGTCTTGTCCCGGTGCCGCAGTCTTGTCCCGGTGCCGCAGTCTTGTCCCGGTATTCTGGTCTTGTCCCGGTGTGGCAGTCTTGTCCCGGTGCGGCAGTCTTGTCCCGGTATTCTGGTCTTGTCCCGGTGTGGCAGTCTTGTCCCGGTGGGGCAGTCTTGTCCCGGTGTGGCAGTCTTGTCCCGGTGTGGCAGTCTTGTCCCGGTGTGGCAGTCCTGTCCCAGTATTCAGGTCTTGTCCCGGTGTGGCTGTCTTGTCCCAGTGTGGCAGTCTTGTCCTGGTGTGGCTGTCTTGTCCCGGTGTGGCTGTCTTGTACCGGTGTGGCAGTCTTGTCCCAGTGTGGCTGTCTTGTCCCGGTGTGGCAGTCTTGTCCCGGTGTGGCTGTCTTGTCCCAGTGTGGCTGTCTTGTACCGATGTGGCTGTCTTGTCCCGGTGTAGCTGTCTTGTCCCAGTGTGGCTGTCTTGTACCGGTGTGGCAGTCTTGTCCCAGTGTGGCTGTCTTGTCCCAGTGTGGCTGTCTTGTCCCGGTGTGGCAGTCTTGTCCCAGTGTGGCTGTCTTGTCCCGGTGTGGCAGTCTTGTCCCAGTTTGGCAGTCTTGTCCCGGTGTGGCTGTCTTGTCCCGGTGTGGCTGTCTTGTCCCGGTGTGGCTGTCTTGTCCCGGTGTGGCTGTCTTGTCCCAGTGTGGCAGTCTTGTCCCGGTGTGGCTGTCTTGTCCCGATGTGGCTGTCATTGTCCCGGTGTGGCTGTCTTGTCCCGGTGTGGCTGTCTTGTCCCAGTGTGGCTGCCTTGTCCCGGTGTGGCAGTCTTGTCCCGGTGTGGCTGTCTTGTCCCAGTGTGGCTGCCTTGTCCCGGTGTGGCTGTCTTGTCCCGGTTTGGCAGTCTTGTCCCGGTGTGGCTGTCTTGTCCCAGTGTGGCTGCCTTGTCCCAGTGTGGCTGTCTTGTCCCGGTTTGGCAGTCTTGTCCCAGTATTCTGGTCTTGTCCCGGTATGGCAGTCTTGTCCCGGTATTCTGGTCTTGTCCCGGTATGGCAGTCTTGTCCCGGTATTCTGGTCTTGTCCCGGTGTGGCAGTCTTGTCCTGGTGTGGCTGTCTTGTCCCGGTGTGACAGTCTTGTACCGGTGTGGCTGTCTTGTCCCGGTCTGGCAGTCTTGTCCTGGTGTGGCTGTCTTGTCCCGGTATGGCAGTCTTGTCCCGGTATTCTGGTCTTGTCCCGGTGTGGCTGTCTTGTCCCGATGTGGCTGTCATTGTCCCGGTGTGACAGTCTTGTCCCAGTGTGGCTGTCTTGTCCCGGTGTGGCTGTCTTGTCCCGGTGTGGCTGTCATTGTCCCGGTGTGGCTGCCTTGTCCCGGTGTGGCTGTCTTGTCCCGGTTTGGCAGTCTTGTCCCAGTATTCTGGTCTTGTCCCGGTATGGCAGTGTTGTCCCGGTATTCTGGTCTTGTCCCGGTGTGGCAGTCTTGTCCCGGTGTGGCTGTCTTGTCCCGGTGTGACAGTCTTGTCCTGGTGTGGCTGTCTTGTCCAGGTGTGACAGTCTTGTCCCAGTGTGGCAGTCTTGTCCCGGTGTGGCATTCTTGTCCCAGTGTGGCAGTCTTGTCCCGGTTTGGCAGTCTTGTCCCGGTGCGGCAGTCTTGTGCCGGTGCGGCAGTCTTGTCCCAGTATTCTGGTCTTGTCCCGGTGTGGCAGTCTTGTGCCGGTGCGGCAGTCTTGTCCCAGTATTCTGGTCTTGTCCCGGTGTGGCAGTCTTGTCCCGGTATTCTGGTCTTGTCCCGGTGTGGCAGTCTTGTCCCGGTGTGGCAGTCTTGTCCCGGTGTGGCAGTCTTGTCCCGGTGTGGCAGTCTTGCAATTAAATAAAGGGATGACCACACTGGGACAAGATTGCCACATCTTCAGTGTTGTGGTCTTGTCCCGGTGTGGTGCTCCTGTCCCGGTGCGGTGGTCCTGTCCCGGTGTTGTGGTCTTGTCCCGGTGTGGTGGTCCTGTCCCGGTGCGGTGGTCCTGTCCCGGTGTTGTGGTCCTGTCCCGGTGCGGTGGTCCTGTCCCGATGCGGTTTTCCTGTCCTGGTGTTGTGGTCTTGTCCCGGTGTGGTGGTCCTGTCCCGGTGCAGTGGTCCCATCCCGGTGCGGTGTTCCTGTCCCAGTGTTGTGGTCTTGTCCCGGTGCGGTAGTCCTGTCCCGGTGTGGTGGTCTTGCCCCATTGTTGTGGGCCTGTCCCGGTGCGGTGGTCCTGTCCCGGTGTGGTGGTCCTGTCCCGGTGTGGTGGTGCTGTCCCGGTGTTATGGTCCTGTCCCGGTGCGGTGGTGCTGTCCCGGTGTGGTGGTGCTGTCCCGGTGTGGTGGTGCTGAGCTGGTGTGGTGGTCCTGTCCCGGTGTGGTGGTGCTGAGCTGGTGTGATGGTCCTGCCCCGGTGTGGTGGTGCTGTCCCGGTGTGGTGGTGCTGTCCCGGAGCAGTGGTGCTGTCCCGATGTGGTGGTCCTGTCCCGGGTTGGTGGTGCTGAGCCGGTATGGTGGTCCTGTCCCGGCGTGGTGGTGCTGTCCCGGTTCGGTGGTCCTGTCCCGGTGCGGTGGTGCTGTCCCGGTGTGGTGGTCCTGTCCCGGTGCAGTGGTGCTGTCCCGGTGTGGTGGTCCTGTCCCGGTGTGGTGGTCCTGTCCCGGTGTGGTGGTGCTGTCCCGGTGTGGTGGTCCTGTCCTGGTGTGGTGGTCCTGTCCCGGTGTGGTGGTCCTGTTCTGGTGTGGTAGTCCTGTCCCGGTCTGGTGGTGCTGAGCCGGTATGGTGGTCCTGTCCCGGCGTGGTGGTGCTGTCCCGGTTCGGTGGTCCTGTCCCGGTGCGGTGGTGCTGTCCCAGTGTGGTGGTCCTGTCCCGGTGCAGTGGTGCTGTCCCGGTGTGGTGGTCCTGTCCCGATGTGGTGGTCCTGTCCCGGTTTGGTGGTGCTGAGCCGGTATGGTGGTCCTGTCCCGGCGTGGTGGTGCTGTCCCGGTGTGGTGGTCCTGTCCCAGTGCAGTGGTGCTGTCCCGGTGTGGTGGTCCTGTCCTGGTGTGGTGGTCCTGTCCCGGTGTGGTGGTCCTGTTCTGGTGTGGTAGTCCTGTCCCGGTCTGGTGGTGCTGAGCTGGTGTGGTGGTCCTGTCCCGGTGCGGTGGTCCTGTCCTGGTGTGGTGGTCCTGTTCCAGTGTGGTGGTCCTGTCCCGGTGCAGTGTTCCTATCCCGGTGTGGTGGTCCTGTCCCGGTGCGGTAGTCCTGTCCTGGTGCGGTGGTCCTGTCCCGGTGTGGTGGTGATGAGCCGGTGTGGTGGCCCTGCCCCGGTGTGGTGGTGCTGAGCCGGTGTGGTGGTCCTGTCCCGGTGTGGTGGTGCTGTCCCGGTGTGGTGGTCCTGTCCTGGTGTGGTGGTCCTGTCCCGGTGTGGTGGTCCTGTTCTGGTGTGGTGGTCCTGTCCCGGTCTGGTGGTGCTGAGCTGGTGTGGTGGTCCTGTCCCGGTGCGGTGGTCCTGTCCTGGTGTGGTGGTCCTGTTCCGGTGTGGTGGTCCTGTCCCGGTGCAGTGTTCCTATCCCGGTGTGGTGGTCCTGTCCCGGTGCGGTAGTCCTGTCCTGGTGCGGTGGTCCTGTCCCGGTGTGGTGGTGATGAGCCGGTGTGGTGGTCCTGCCCCGGTGTGGTGGTCCTGTCCCGGTGCGGTGTTCCTGTCCCAGTGTGGTGGTTCTGTCCCGGTGCGGTGGTCCTGTCCCGGTGTGGTGGTCCTGTCCCTGTGTGGTGGTGCTGAGCCGGTGTGGTGGTGCTGAGCTGGTGTGGTGGTCCTGTCCCGGTGCGGTGGTGCTGAGCCGGTGTGGTGGTCCTGTCCCGGTGCGGTGGTCCTGTCCCGGTGCGGTGGTGCTGTCCCGGTGTGGTGTTCCTGTCCCGGTGCGGTGGTGCTGAGCCGGTGTGGTGGTCCTGTCCCGGTGCGGTGGTCCTGTCCCAGTGTGGTGGTGCTGTCCCGGTGTGGTGGTCCTGTCCCGGTGCGGTGGTCCTGTCCCGGTGCGTGGTCCTGTCCCGGTGTGGTGGTGCTGTCCCGGTGTGGTGGTGCTGTCCCGGTGCGGTGGAGCTGTCCCAGTTCGGTGGTCCTGTCCCGGTTCGGTGGTCCTGTCCCGGTGCGGTGGTCCTGTCCCGGTGTGATGATCTTTTCCCAGTGTGGTGGTCTTTTCCTGATATGTGTGTCTTTTACTAGTCCATTTTGGTTTGGTGGTCTTCTTCGGTGGAGGCCTCCAGCCCAATATTCCAGTGGCCTGGCATGATGGTCTTGTCCCAGCATGAGAGTCTCATACCAGAATGACTATCTTAGCCTGGCTGCGGGTTCCAGGTATTCCATTGTTCCTTAATCGGCTTTCGTTGAGTCCATGAGCTGTTAACTGAACAGTGATGAACTTTGTCTTAATGTTACTTTTAAAAAATTATTATTTATCACTTCTGTCATTAATATATGTGCCGTGGGAGGCCGACTTATAAAACTTTTCACTGTATTTTTCATGTATAAGTACACATGATAATAAATTTCTGTTCTAGTCTATTGCTTTCCTTTTTTGCTCTGACACATCAGCTCTAGGCCATATAAATACCACACCATGCTGCCTGCATGTTTGATCTCGTTGTTGTTGATAGCCTGTGCTACTTGAGCATTAGCTTGCCTTTCACCAAGCTGAGACGTTCTTGTGCCAACTCCATCTTCTGGTGCAACTCCCCTGCCGTTGGCCAGCTGCTTGCACAGGAGATGCCTCAATCCCCTCTGGCCATGAAATTTGTTCATTTGACCTCTCACGTCTGCATGCATGGCATGGCCTCTCCATCTTCCCCTTGAACAATGCCTCACAAAACCAATGCAAAATGTTCACTTTAGTCAGACTGCAATTGTTGTATGCTTTTGGCCAAATAGAAACTTTCCAGGTACTGTTTCGACATCATCATGTGGAGATGCTGGTGTTGGATTGGAGTTTACGAAGTTAAAAATCACACAACACCAGGATATAGTCCAGCCGGTTTGATTGGAAGCACTAGCTTTCGGAGCGCTGCTCCTTCATCAGGTGATTGTCACCCGATCAACTACCTAACAAAGGAGCAGTGCTCCGAAAGCTAGTGCTTTCAATCAAACTGGTTGGGCTATAACCTGGTGTGGTGTGGTTTTTAACTTTGTTTCTACATCAGCTGCCAAAGATTACCTGCTGAGCTAAGCCACAGTAAGGTACGGGTCAGTTAAAAAATGCCACATGGTTCACACGTGTGACAGGAATCTCTGGTTGTTGCTGCAGCAGCTGCAGTGCTGTGCACTACCAGGTCATTGTCACAGATATTCCTCCACCTTCTTCATCTTTCTCCATGGCCACTGGGAAGAATATGCTCTTGGTGTTGATTGACAAGAGCTCTCAACTGGGAGAAACAAATAACGCACTCCTGTCCTAGCTTCCAGCGATTCAGTAATGAGCCGATAATGTGTTGCTGGAAAAGCGCAGCAGGTCAGGCAACATCCAAGGAGCAAGAGAATCGACGTTTCGGGCATGAGCCCTTCTTCAGGAATGAGGAAAGTGTCAGCTGAAAGTGACCTGCTGCACTTTTCCAGCAACACATTATCAGCTCTGATCTACAGCATCTGCAATCCTCACTTTCTCCTGTGATTCAGTAATCTTAACATTGTTTGAGTTTTGCACTCCTGAACCATTCCTGTGCTTGATGTTGCTCCGACTGCAGTGCAGTAATAGCTAACGCTGTCTGAAGAAATTTGTGAAACGAAAGTTCTTTTTAATTGGCAGATTGATATAGCTCAACATTCATTGGACGAATCAATGTTGGAACTAATGGTGATCAGTTTGCTATATCGCATTCCTCTATGGGCAGCTCAGTGAAGCCCCTGTACCTGAGTAGATTTTGCTGTCCCTTTTTTTGAGGATTGTAGGAGCTGATTTCTAATGAGCCAAATCAACTCAGGAGATCATGTAGATCACTTTAGTGTATCCCACACTCCACGTCAGAAAGCTTCAGTAGGGCTCCATGAAAAAAAAGTGCTATTTTTCTTTTTATTTTATAAAACAGTACAAATTACAAACACAGTTAGCAATTAGCGAAAAGTAGAAGTTCACAAAAAAAAATCACTATTTACAGGGGAATGGACAGCAAGGCGAAATCTCAAATTCCTGCATTCAGTAATCAGGGAGGTGAGGGCAAACCTCAAATCCCACATTCACTCAAAGAGGAAATAGTAACAAACACAGATAAGACAGTGCATAGAACACAGACCCAATATAGCTAAAAAAAAAGGAACCTGACACACATCCGCACCACATACTGATCTGACTGTCCTCGAGAGGTACAGTTAGTAAGTTTGCAGATGACACCAAAATTGGAGGTGTAGTGGACAGCGAAGAGGGTTACCTCAGATTACAACAGGATCTGGACCAGATGGGCCAATGGGCTGAGGAGTGGCAGATGGAGTTTAATTCAGATAAATGCGAGGTGATGCATTTTGGGAAAGCAAATCTTAGCAGGACTTATACACTTAATGGTAAGGTCCTAGGGAGTGTTGCTAAACAAAGAGACCTTGGAGTGCAGGTTCATAGCTCCTTGAAAGTGGAGTCACAGGTAGATAGGATAGTGAAGAAGGCGTTTGGTATGCTTTCCTTTATTGGTCAGAGTATTGAGTACAGGAGTTGGGAGGTCATGTTACAGCTGTACAGGACATTGGTTAGACCACTGTTGGAATATTGCATGCAATTCTGGTCTCCTTCCTATCGGAAAGATGTTGTGAAACTTGAAAGGGTTCAGAAAAGATTTACAAGGATGTTGCCAGGGTTGGAGGATTTGAGCTACAGGGAGAGGCTGAACAGGCTGGGGCTGTTTTCCCTGGAGTGTCGGAGGCTGAGTGGTGACCTTATAGAGGTTTACAAAATCATGAGGGGCATGATTAGGATAAATAGGCAAAGTCTTTTCCCTGGGGTCGGGGAGTCCAGAACTAGAGGGCATAGGTTTAGGGTGAGAGGGGAAAGATATAAAAGAGACCTAAGGGGCAACGTTTTCACACAGAGGGTGGTACGTGCATGGAATGAGCTGCCAGAGGATGTGGTGGAGGCTGGTACAATTACAACATTTAAGAGGCATTTGGATGGACATATGAATAGGAAGGGTTTGGAGGGATATGGGCCGGGTGCTGGGAGGTGGGACTAGAATGGGTTGGGATATCTGGTCGGTATGGCCGGGTTGGACTGAAGGGTCTGTTTCCATGCTGTACATCTCTATGACTCTATGACTAGGCTTCCTGCAGGACAGTTGCAACCTTCCGATCTCTGGCTGCCCTGTGTACTGACCGGTTCTCCCCAAATCGGCTTTCCTATGGGCTGCAGCCAGCCGCCTGACTCAGCCTCCCTCCCCGTACTGACCAGCCTGCCCTATACCGGCCTTCCCTGTGAGGATGCTGTCAGTAGCCTGGCCCTGCCCACCCTGTGTACTGACAGGCTCCTCCCAGCCCACTTTCCCCAGGCTGGTCATCAACCCTCCAGCCCTCAGCCAGCCCACGTACTGACTGCCCCTGCCCGACCAGCTTTAAAACGGGCTATATGCAGGCACAGAAAAAGCGCATCCATTTATAGAATCGCTACAATGTGCAGGCAGGCTCTTTAGCCCATTGAATCCATACCAACACTCCAAAGAGCATCTCATCCAGACCTGTGGCTAATCCACTTAACCTGCACATCCCCAAACACTATGAGGTAACTTCCCATGGCTAATCCACCAAGCCTGCACATCTTTGGACTGTGGGAGGCAAGTAGAGCATCCAGAGGGAACCTACACAGATAGTGATCTGAGGGTGGAATTGAGTCCCACATACTGTGAGACAGTAGTGCTAACCACTGAGCCACTATGCCACTGAGCCACTGTCGAAGTAGGCACAGAATTAGATACTCTATAAACATAGAAGGATTAATTTTAACCCAATTTATTAATTTTTACTTTAAAATCTCATCTAATGGCAGACCAGGGTAGAAGGGCCAAATGGCCAGTTTGTATTTGTAATTTACCACATGGGATTCCCACTGTGTTTAGTGATCTGCCTCCCAATGTTACATGGTGGTTTTTATCGAAAAGATATAAATGCAATGTGAGCAGATACTGGCAGAGAGGTGATATCACTGGATCAGAAATCCAGAGTTCCGAAGGCTAAGGTTCTGGGAGCATGGGCTCAAGTCCTACTGTGGCAGATGCTGTAGTTTGAATTAAATTAAAAATATCTGGAATTTTAAGCTTGTCTAATGGCAACTATTATTACCAAAGCCCATTATTGCTCACAGGGCCTACATATGGCTCTAGACTACTCTCCCACTGTGATTAACTCTGAAGTGGCCCAGCAAGTTACTCAGTTCCAGAGTAGTTAGGGATGGATAATGACGGCTGTCCTTGCCAATGATCCCCACATCTCAAAATTGAAAAAAACCCCAATACAATGGCATAGTGGTTCAGTGGTTAGTACTGCTACCTCACACTGCCAGGGACCTGGGTTTAATTCCACCCTTGGGTAACTGTCTGAGTGGAGTTTGCACATTCTTTCTGTGTCTGTGTGGATTTCCTCTGGGTGCTCTGGTTTCCTCCCACAGTCCAAAGATGTGCAGGTTAGGTTGTTTGGTCATGCTAAATTGCTCAAATTTGTGCAGGCTACTTGGATTAGCAATGGGAAATGCAGTACTATTGAGGTAGGATGCTGTTTGGAGGGTCGGTGTAGACTCGATGGGTCAGGTGGCCTGCTTCCCCATTACGGGAGTTCTATGATTCAATGTTTCACCTGATTGTGCCAGTTTTCTGGCCTATCAGGAAAGGCAGACTGAAATCCATCTTGTGATAGTTATATTTAGTTGTTTAGCAGTTGTTTGCATGTATCTATTGACTGTTCTTTATGATGTGTGCTATTTTCCAGGGAAAAGCCAGACTAAAAGTCAGCTCGGGACCTAAGGGGCAACTTTTTCACGCAGAGGGTGGTGCATGTATGGAATGAGCTGCCAGAGGAAGTGGTGGAGGCTGGTACAATTGCAACATTTAAAAGGCATCTGGATGGGCATATGAATATGAAGGGTTTAGAGGGATATGGCCCAAGTGCTGGCAAATGGGACTCGATTAGGTTGGGATGTCTGGTTGGCATGGACAAGTTGGACTGAAGGGTCGGTTTCCATGTTGTACATCTCTATGACTGTATGGTGACTCAATATTTAAAAAAATACTTCTGTCGGAAAGTGCGTTCGCTTATAGAAGCAGGTGTGTGTCAAATCTGCATATGTTGGATGTACAAAACATAATTTAGTGCTTGTCTTTACTACATGCTCTTTTACGTGCATAGGTTTAGCTGTGTTTTTTATCAATATGTATTCAGTTTTAAAACACGCACTCCCACATTTGCGAACAGATTTCCAAGAATAACAATCAGTGAATGCCAAATAAAGATAAAAGTAAAATTGCCATAGCCCCTACTGGACCAGAAGGCTGCTCTCTCATTGGTGGTGGTTTAACCTATGGGTTACAATGCCTCAGGGAAGGGAAGAGGTTGAGAGGGAGAATCCTTCGTGGTAACCTCAGCTGGTGTGGGAATTGAACGCACACTGTTGCTGTCACTTTGCATTGCATCCAGCTGTCAAGTACAGAGGGCCAGAAGAAACATGTGGATTGACTTCCAGCTGAAGGAATCATGGAGTCAGAGAGTCAGAGAGATGTACAGCGCAGAAACAGATCCTTCAATCCAATTCGTCCGTGCCAAACAGGTATCCTAAATTGATCTAGTCCCGTTTCCCAGCATTTGGCCCATATCCCTCTCAACCCTTCCTATTCATATACCCATTTAAATGCCTTTCAAATGTTGTAATTGTACCAGCCTCCACCACTTCCTCTGGCAATTAATTCCTTATATCCACCACCCTCTACGTGAAACAGTTGTCCCCTTCGGTCCCTTCTAAATCTTTCCCCTTTCACCCTAAACTTATGCCCTCCAGTTCTGGATTCCACTGAGGGACAAATTTTGTCTGTTTACCCTATCCATGCCTCTTATGATTTTATAAACCCCTCAGCCTCCAATGTTCCAAGGAAAACAATCCCAGCCTATTCAAACTCTCTCTATAGCTCAAACCCTCCAACCCCGGCAACATCCTTGTAAATCTGAACCCTTTGAAGTTTCACAATATCCTTCCTCCTCGGGAGACCAGAATTGCACACAATATTCCAAATGTGGCCTAACCAGTGTCCTGTACAGCCTCAACATGACCTCCCAACTCCTATACTTAATGGGAGGTCATGTTGCGGCTGTATAGGACATTGGTTAGGCCACTTTTGGAATATTGTGTGAAATTCTGGTCTCCTTCCTATTGGAAGGCTATTGTGAAACTTGAAAGGGTTCAGAAAAGATTTACAAAGATGTTGGAGGGTTTGAGCTATAGAGAGAGGCTGAACAGGTTTGGACTGTTTTCCCTGGAGCATTGGAGGCTGAGGGGTGACCTTATAGAGGTTTATAAAATCATTGAGGGGCATGGATAGGATAAATAGACAAAGTCTTTTCCCTGGGGTTGGGGAGTCCAGAACTAGAGGGCATAGGTTTAGGGTGAGAGGGGAAAGATATGGAAGGGACTTAAGGGAACCTTTTCACGCAGAGGGTGGTGTGTGTATGGAATGAGTTGCCAGAGGAAGTGGTGGAGGCTGGTACAATTACAGAATTTAAAAGGCATCTGGATGGGTATATGAATAGAAGGGTTTAGAGAGATATGGGCCAAGTGCTGGCAAATAGGACTAGATTAAGTTAGGATATCTGGTTGGCATGGTGGAGTTGCAGCAAAGTGTCTGTTTCCATGCTGTACATCCCTATGACTATATATGGATTCTATGTTTCTATAAAGTGTTTTACTCTCAATATAATACTTTGAATTGTAGAAAGTGTTACAATGTAGGTAGCACGGTAGCTCATTTGCTCACAGCGAGTTCTCACAAACAGTAATTGTGAAAATCATGATCTAACCTGTTTCTGAGTGATGTTGGTTGAAGAAGAAATGATGATGAGGGCAATATGGAGATCTCTCTGCTCCTCTTTGTAATAGTGCAATAGGATCTACTGTATAGGCAGGTGGTGGCATAGAATGGTGCTTCATTAGTAATCCAGAGGCCCAGTGTATTGCTCAGAGAGCAAATGGTTCAAATCCCTGCTGACAGTTAACAAAAAACACGTCTCAATGCTCCTGGCAATAAAATCACCATTGATGGCTGTAATTAAAAAAAAACCATCTGGCTCACTGATGACTATTAAGGAAAGAAATTGGCTGTCCTTACCTGAACCTGACTGACATGAGACATCAGATCCACAGGAGTGTTTTTGATTATTTGCTACTTTCTGAAATGTTTTTGCCAGCCACTCAGTTCAAGGTCAGTTAAGGATAGGAAACAGATGCAGGTCTTACCACTGATGTCCATGTCCCGTGTGAAAAAAAGAAAAAAGTTGTCAACTTGATCCTTTTGGGGCATAAAGCTCCTGCTTTGAGCCATTTCTGGCAGGTGACTGTGCCATTGTAAGTGTGATCATCATTAGACTTAATTTTTATTGAACTCACATTCCACCATTTGCCATGGCATGATTTGCACCCCAGATCCCAGAACATTACCTTGGGGTCTCTGAGTCCAGTGTTAATACTACTAGTGTGTCCTTTCCCCCAGTGGGGAGGTTGGGACATCCATCTTCTTGCAAGGATGGATGCCACTGTTTCGCTCTCTCCTTTGACTTGGGGCACCAAGGTTAAAAGACAGAAATGGATCTTTAGATGGGTTTTACTTCTAAAGAGCTGGAGGTATCCTCCCAGTTATCATACCAGCTGTGCTGTTGTTGATGATAGAAGGTCATTCACTCATTGTTGAAAATGTGTTGCTGGAAAAGCGCAGCAGGTCAGGCAGCATCCAGGGAACAGGAGAATCGACGTTTCGGGCATAAGCCCGAAACGTCGATTCTCCTGTTCCCTGGATGCTGCCTGACCTGCTGCACTTTTCCAGCAACACATTTTCAGCTCTGATCTCCAGCATCTGCAGACCTCACTTTCTCCTCAAACATTCCCTCATTGTTCCCCCCCCAGTTACAATCACTCCTGACACAGAGCCTTACTCAGGGCCAGTTAGGGCTCCAGCCCATTTCAAGGCTGCAGCTATTTTTCCCTTCTTAATCAATCCCTTGGTCCTCATTTGCTGACTTCTTAACTGTTCCCCACCCTCACGTCTATTCTTTTTACTTACCAATTTTTCTGCTTCTTCTTTGCATCTAATACCATCTCCAACTTCAAACGATATCAAACACATGACCCTCACTGATCCATCTCGTTACTTCCTGAAAACTATTTACTCATTAGTAAAATGTGATCTTTCCTTAGCAAATCCATGCTACCTCTGACTAACTTGTATTCTTCTCCATAACGATGAATATTGCCTCACAGACCTTTTTTCTGATAACAATCCATAGGACAGAGGTGGAGTAGTGATAATGTCACTGGACTTGTAATCCAGAGGACTAGAGTAATGTTCTCAAACTCATGTTCAAATTTCACCACGGCAGCAGGTAAAATTAAATCCAATTAAAACATCTGGAATTGGAAGCTACTATCAATGATGGGGATGATGAAACTATTATTAATTGCTCTAGAAAGTTGTTTTGCTCATTAATGTCCTTCAAGGAAGGAAATCTGGTTTCCTTGCCTGTTCTGGCCAACATGTCAATCCAGGCCTATTGTAATGTGGTTGACACTTAACTGCCCTCTTAAATACCCTGGCAAGCCATTCAGTTCAATGACAATTTAACAGCAACACCAAAGTATCCCAAAAAATGTTTAAAAATTGCCCATGACTAAGGTTCTGTCAGTGGACCTGTAATTCAGTGTCTATCCTTTCCTCCATTTTGTAAGCAATTACTGTTCTCTTGCATCATGCTTGGAGCCAGAGATGATTGGAAAATGATTGACAGATCTTCCAACTCCCGTGCTTCTCTCAAGAGCCTGAGATACATTTCATTCAAGACCTAATAACTTATTCACTACCGACGATGCTAGATACCTTAATATCTCCAATCTCAACTATTGTCATCCCATCTAATATTTCACATCTCCACTCCCTAACACCATCCCTGTGTTTTGTAAAACGGATGCAAAATACCACATAATCATGAGTCTGTGGCCGTCTTTTCCCATCGTTGATGTTAATGTGGAAAGATCATAGGTTACACAGGTTGCATATAGACAATGTTCCTTGATACATGGAAACTATGGCAGTGAGGAACCAGGAGATCTGCTGCAGCCTTGAAATGGGCTGGAGCCCACAATTTAGGTCCCTTACATTCAGAAACAAGGGGATTTATAATGGGGAGCAAAGAAATCGGCGACAATCTAAATTCATACTTCACTTCTATCTTCACAAAGGAGTACACAAGTAATTTTCCAGAAATAATGGGGAACACAGGGTCGCGTAAGAGAGGAATTGAAATAGAGCTGTATGAGTAGAGAAATTGGAAATGTTGATGGGATTGAAAGCTGTCGAGAGTGTGGTGCTGGAAAAGCATAGCAGGGATTAAAGGCTGACAAATCCCCAGGGCCTGATCATCTACAACTCCGAGTACCCTAGAAATAGTGGTCATCATCTTCCAAGATTTTTTAGACACTGTAACAATTCCTACAGGTTAGAGGGTAGCTAATGTAACACCACTATTTAAAAAGGGAGTTAGAGAGAATAAAGGGAAATACAGATCAGTGAGTCTGTCGTTGATGGTGGGGAAGATGCTAGAGTCCATTATCAAGGATTTGACAGCAGAGCACTGAGAAAAAAGTGGCAGAATCAGACAGAGTCAGCATGGATTTATGAAAGGGAAATCGTGCTTGACAGATCGTTTGGAATTCTTCAAGGCTGTAACTATTAGAGTTGATCAGAGGGAGCCAGTGGGTGTAGTTTATTTGGAGTTTCAGAAGTCTTAATATGTAAAGTTAAATATTTAAGTTTGCTCGCTGAGCTTGATGATTTGTTTTCAGATGTTTCGTCACCATGACTAGGTAACATCATCAGGGAGAGTCTCCAGTGAAGCACTGATAGTATGTCCCATCTCTCTATTTATAGGTCTTGGCTTCTTAAGATGGGTGATGCCATTTCTAGGTCTTTTTTTGAAGGGAAAGTAGATAGGGTCTAAATCAATGTCTCCTTTCATGTTACAATCCTTTTCACATCAATTAACATCAACCTGGCCAAAGAAACACTGGCGTCACGACGAGGAAAACCAGGACCACAAACACCTGACACCACCAACTTCATCAGCAAAGACAACACCCTCAAGCTAGTGGACCTGTGCCTCACCACCCACTTGACATTCAACAAAACCCACAAACAAGTCAACGGAACACCTATGGGATCACCAATATCAGGGCTCATAGTGGAAGCAGTAATGCAGAGACTTGAACAAGCTGCCCTCCCATCTATCCAACCCAAACTTTGGGTCCACTACATCGATGATACCTTTCTCATCACAAAATGGTACAAATTAGAGGAAGCATACAACAATATCAACAATATCCTGACAGGCACCAAATTCACAAAAGAGGAGGAGGACAACAGATTCCCATTCCTAGGCGTGACAGCTGAACGTACAGTTAACGGAGAGCTTCAAACCAGCGTCTACAGAGAAACAACAAACACAGACCAAATACTTAACTTCAGAAGCAATCAAAGAAATGGAGCTGCATCAAGACATTATTTCAACGAGCTACATCACATTGCAGCACCCAAGAACTACAAAAAGCAGAAGAAAACTATCGATACAATGTTTTCAAGAAAAACGTGTACCCAAAACATACAATCCTCCGATTCCTCAGAAACAAACCCGAACAAGCAGACACAATGCAAGCAAAAACTATCATCACATTACCTTACATCAAAGACATATCAGAAATGATTTCCAGACTACTCAGACCCCTTGGCATCATGGTAGCCCACAAACCTACCAACGCATTTAAACAGCGATTATTGAACCGAAAGAATCCATTAGATACCACCAGCAAAACTAATGTCATTTACAAGCTATCGTGCAAGAACTGTAAAGAACACTACATCGGACAAACTAGCAGGAAACTGGCCACCAGGATACATGAACACCAGCTGGCCACCAAAAGACACAACCCACTATCACTAGTATCCTTACATACAGACAAAGAAGGAGACCACTTTGACTGGGACAACACACACATCCTAGGACAGGCGAAACAAAGACGTGCACAAGAATTCTTATCGGTATGGCACTCCTACCAGAACTCCATCAATAAACACATCGATTTAGATCCTATCTACCTCCCCTTCAAGAAAAGAACTGGAAATGACATCACCCACCTTAAGAAACCAAGACCTATAAGTAGAGAAGCGGGGCATACCACCACCAGAGACTCTCACAGATGATGTTACCTAGTATGGTGACAAAATGTCAGAAAACATATCTTCAGGCTCAGCAAGCTAACTTACATACTTACCACCAACCTGAGTTACAAATCTTCTCAAAAATCACTACTGTAAAATTAAAGCTCATGGATTGAGGGTAGTATATTGTCATGGATAAAATAAATTCAGGAATAACAATCAAAAAAGGAATACAAATCCGTTAGCAGACAGGAAACAATGTAGAAATAAGTGAATCTTTTTCTGACTGGCAGGCACCTGCTCAGCAATAACCTGCTCAGTGACGCCCAGTTTGGGTTCTGCCAGGGCCACTCAGCTCCTGACCTCATCACAGCCTTGGTTCAAACATGGACAAAAGAGCTGAATTCCAGAGGGGAGAGGAGAGTGACAGCCCTTGACATCAAGGCTGCATTTGACTGAGTGTGGCATCAAAGAGCCCCCAGCAGAATTGGAATCAATGGACCATAGGGATCAGTATTACAATCCCAACTAGTCACAATATGTGTGCATGATTTAATATATCCAAATTTGCAGATGGCACGGGTTGAGTGGGAGAGTGAACTGTGAGGAGGATCCAGAGATGTTGCAATGTGATTTGGATAGGCTGAGTGAGTGGGCAGATGCATGGCATAGCTGTAAGGTTATCCACTTGTCTAGTAAAAATAAAAATGCAGATTATTATTTGCCTGGCTGTAAATTGAGAGAGCAAATGTTCAATGAGACCTGGGTGTCCTTGTTCACCAGCTGCTGAAAATAATCGTGCAGGTATGGCAGGCAGGGAAGAAGGCAAAGTGTATGTTGGCCTTCAGAGCAAGGGGGGGTCAAGTACAGGAACAAGGCTGTCTTGCTGCGATTATGCAAGGCATTGGTGAAGCAATACCTGGATTACTGTGTGCTATAATTTGGTCTCCTTATCTGAAGAATAATATTCTTGGTATAGAGGCGGTGCAGTTAGCAAATGAGGAAAGATTGAGTGGTTAAGATATTATTCAAGATTAGAGTGGTGCTGGAAAAGCACAGCAGGTCAGGCAGCATCCGAGGAGCAGGAAAATCAACGTTTCGGGCAAAAGCCCTTCATCAGGAATTAGGCTGGGAGCCTCTGGGGTGGAGAGACCCTGGAGGCTCCCTGCCTCATTCCCGATGAAGGGCTTTTGCCCGAAACGTTGATTTTCCTGCTCCTCGGATGCTGCCTGACTTGCTATGCTTTTCCAGCACCACTCTAATCTTGACTCTGATCTCCAGCATCTGCAGTACCCACCTTCGCCAAAGATTGTATTCACTGGAGTTTAGAAGAATGAGGGAGAATCTTATAGAAATCTATAAAATTCTAACAGGACTAGACAGGTTAGATGCAGGGAGGATGTTCCCAATGGTGAGCGAGTTCAGAACCACAGGTCATAGTTCAAGGATAAGGGCATTTAGAACTGAAATTAATAAAAAATACCTTTACCTAGAGAGTGGTGAGACTGTGAAATTCAGTACCACAGAAAGTCATTAAGGCCAAAACGATGTTTTCAATAAGGAGGTCAGTGCAGCCCTTGTGGCTAAAGGGATCAAGGGATATGGGAGGAGGCAGGATAAGGGTGCTGAGCTCAATGATCATCTATGATCATATAGAATAGTATAGCAAGCTTGAATGGTTGCATGGCCTACTCCTGCTCGTACCTTCTATGTTTCTATGTTTGAGCAATAAATACAGCAGTGGCAGTATTGTCCACATCTCAATAGCAAAATGGCTCAATGGAGAGTGCAGAAGGGCATGCCAGCAGCAGCATCAGGCAGACCTAAAAGTGAGGTGCCAACCTGGTGAAGCTACCAAATAGGACTACTTGCATGCCACACAGTAAAAGCAGCAACTGATGGACCTAAGCAATCCCACAACCATCGGATCAGATCTAAGCTCTGCAGTCCTGCCACATCTAATCATGAATGGTGGTGGGCAATGAAATAACTCACTGGAGGAGGAGCCTCCACAAATATCCCCATCCTCAATGATGAAGGAGCCCAGCACATCAGTGTAAAAGATAAGACCGAAGCATTGACAGCAATCTTCAGCCAGAAGTGCCTAGCGGATGATCTATTTCAGCCTCCACCAGTGGTCCCCAGCATCACAGATATTCAGCTAATTTGATTCACTCCACCGGATATCAAAAAACGGTCGAAGGCACTGGGCACTGCATAGACGATAGGCCCTGACAACGTTCAGGCAATCGTATAAAGACTTGTGCTCCAAAACGTGTCGCTCCCCTAGCCAAGCTCTTCCAATACAGTTACAACACTGACCTACCTGACAATGTGGAAAATTGCCCAGATATGCTCTGTACACAAAAAGCAGGACGAATCCAACCCGGCCAATTACCGCCCCATCAGTCGACTCTCAATCATGAGTACAGTGATGGAAGGTGTCATTAACAGGGCTATGAAGCAGCAGCATCTGCTCAGCAATAAGCTGAATCTCAGGGAGTCCCTCTCCCACTGCAACTCCCAGGTCATTTCCTCTGCCCTGAAGCTTTTACTCTATGCTACTCTCTCCCCACCCCCACCCTCCTCTAGCTTATCTCTCCACGCTTCAGGCTCACTGCCTTTATTCCTGATGAAGGGCTTTTGCCCGAAACGTCGATTTTGCTGCTCGTTGGATGCTGCCTGAACTGCTGTGCTCTTCCAGCACCACTGATCCAGAACCTGCTCAGTGACGCCCAGTTTGGGTTCTGCCAGGGCCACTCAGCTCCTGACCTCATCACAGCCTTGGTTCAAACATGGACAAAAGAGCTGAATTCCAGAGGGGAGGGGAGAGGGACAGCCCTTGACATCAAGGCTGCATTTGACTGAGTGTGGCATCAAGGAGCCCTAGCAGAATTGGAATCAATGGGTTTAGGAGAAAACTCTCTGCTGGTTAGCATCATCCTGACACACAGGAAGATGGCCATCATTGTTGGAGGTCAGTCATCTCAGCTGCTGGACATCTCTGCAGGAACTCCTCAGGGTCATGTCCGAGGCCCAAACATTTTCAGCTGCTTCATCAATAACCTTCCCTCCATCATAAGGTCAGAAATTGAGATGTTCACTGATGATTGCACAATGTTCAGCACCATTCGCGAGTCCTCTGATACTGAGGCAGTCCATGGTCAAATACAACAAGATCTGAATAATACCAAAGTTTGAGCTCACAATTGACACAATTTGCGCTACACAAATGCCAGCCAATGACCATCTCCAATAAGAGGCAATCTTACTACGAGCATCATTGAGTTCCCCACTGTCAACATCTTGGGGGTCACCATTGACCAGAAACTTAACTGGGCGAAATATTTTGGCTACAAGAGCAAATCAGAGGCTAGGAATGCTGTGGTGAGTAACCCACCTCCTGACTCCCCAAAGTCTGTCCACCAGTCAATTGGAGTACTCCCCACTTGCCTGGATATGTGCAGCTCCAACAACATTCAAGAAGCTTGACACCATCTAGAACAAAGAAACACGCTTGATTGGCACCACATCCACAAGTATCCATTCCCTCCACCACTGATGCTCAGCAACCACAGAGTGTACTATCTACAAGATACACTGCAGAAATTCACGAAGATTCTTTTACAGCACCTTTCTAACCCATGACCACTTCTATCTAGAAGGACAATGGCCTCAGATACATGGGAACACCACCACCTACAAGTTACCCTTCAAACTGCTCACCATCATGGCTTGGAAATTTATCATCAATCTATCACTGTCACTAGGTCAACATCCTGGAATGCCCTGCCCCAGGTCATTGTGGGTCGATTTGCAACAGATGAATTACAATGGTTCAAGATGGCAGCTCACCACCACCTTCTCAAGGGGAAATTATTGATGGGCAATATTTGCTGGCCAGCCAGCAATGCCTTCTTCCCATGATAGAATTTAAACAAAGCTAACCTTGCAGTTTAAAGTTAGGCAGGTATTTCTTTTCTGTTATTATTACAGTTGCACAAACCTCAGTGTCTCTTTTTCAGATAATTCCTTTCCAGGCAGCCTAGCGTCTCTTCGTAATTCAGTTCTTTCCTGATTGGTATTGTCCTGTCAGCTCTTCTTTGCATAACTTCACTACTTGAATGGTCCCTTTTTTATTTAACAACCAGATCTCGCTACAATCCTCAAAGTGTAGTCTAACCAGAGAACGGAAAAAAGTCTGGTATAACTGTACACTGAAATATCAACTTAGATTATGTGTTCATATCTCTGGAGATCTGAATCTGTAACATTTTGATTTGGATGTAGGGGTGTTGCCTTAAGCCAATATATTTACTTTTAATGTGCAGTTGTGTTTTACCTTATTGGGTATCTTACGAGTGTTATTAAAATGATCTCAATAGAATCCACACTGGGGCCTGGCAATAATACAATCCTATTAAATTTAGCAATGAGAAATTAATTTCATTCATGGGTTGTATATTGACATCGTTGTACCAGTCTATGAGTTGGAGATAGGGTGGGATTTACAGCGACAGAGTCTATTTAGCAGCAAACGGCAAGCAGCGTCTATTTAGATTAAACTTCTCCAAACTACAACAAATGGAACTCATGATTGAAACAATGAAATGTCTCAAGAAAAGCCGCTATGTTTTCCCAGCAAAACCCAGCGATTAGAACATGGCTAAATAATACAAACGATGTGTGTAAAATCCCAGTTCATTTACAACAAGAAATCGCGAAGGATGATTGATGGTGGAATTAACCAACTATCTTGACAATAGATGAACCATTCATCCAATCTTATTTAAACAGATGGAACTGTGGGAAGTGATCCTCACAAGGATGGAAGATGTCACTGAGGGAGAAGATAAATTCTGAATAAATGCGACTAACTCTGAGGCACTACAGACATGTGTTAAAGCTTAATTTGAGACTAGTCTTTATAATCTAGGCTATCATTGCAGGGTATTACTGAGGGAGTGCTGCACTGTTGAAGGTGTAATCTTTCAGTAGAAAGCATCAGTTATTGCTATGGGTGCGTGTAAAAGAGAGAAGACCACAGTGTTATCCTGACAACGTGGGCAACATTTGTTCCTCACAAAATTCACTGGGAAATGAAATGTTGTTCAGATGCTAAACAGGCCCCTGGGCAGCAATGATAATGGGTGGAGTATGTATTTTCCTTATGCACTGATTGCATGCCTGGCCCTAATTTGGTAAAGGCAGGAAAAGAAGCATGCAAGGCTTCTGAATGAAACAGACACATACACACAGATAAGGCCTAGGGTCTCCTTGAAGCTCCCCCCTGCAGGATTGTGCTGGATGCAGCTACTGCTGGGTCAGCTGTGTTCAGGATACACGGCCTGTGTTTAAGTAATCAGTTAGAGAAGCCACCATCAAAAGAGTAAGTTTATAAAATCTCCTGATTGAGATGTGGAGATGGGTGACTCAGGCATATCTCATGTCAGTTCCCTGGTGCATTGAAGAGTGAAATAACAGCACAGAGGCCAGTGTCCCATCACCAAGTCACCCTTGTGCACAATACACTAGTTTTGGCCAGCCAGCTCAGAGTCACTTGCCTGAACTGAGGAGATTTGAATCTCCTGGTTACATAAGTTTTTCTTTTCACACAGCACTCCAGCTATGGCCAGCTCGCTCAGAGTCAGTCATCAACTGAGGAGATTTTAATCTCCTGGCAAGATTGGTCAGCTAGGGCTTTCCTGATTGGCCCAGGTTAACAAACCCAACCAATGACTTTGTAGTCAATGAGGTCAACCTGGTTCCAATCATTACAAAACATACTGCTACCTTAGTAACCTGAGAATGGTCGAAAAACAGTCTAATAACAGACAGCCACCTGATGAAGGAGCAGCACTCCGAAAGCTAGTGCTTCCAAATAAACCTGTTGGACTATGACCTGGTGTTGTGTGATTTTTAACTTTGTCCACCCCAGTCCAACATCGGCACCTCCAAATCATGCCTAATAACAATCAACATTGTACCAGTCTCACCTAAATGAGGCCTGAGGCCTAATATCAGGTTGGCCTTGGGCCTACCAATTCTAGCTCAGGCTGACGTGAACCAGCTTCTTGCCCATTTTGTGGCTTATTGCTGTTTATTTGGGATGAAGCTGTCGGTGAACATTGGTTTTTGTGTTTCGCTTCAACAATGTCGTCAATTCTAATGCATTTCTGTGAAATGCTTTAGTTTACTCACGGACAGGAAAGATACTGTATAAATGTTAGCTCCAAGAGATCAGAGATTTCCATAATGTTGCTAAATAAATACCATTTTGTTCATCAGAGGATTTCAAACATCATGCACTTTGCATTTTATTATACAATTTATTTGTCATAATCTTCAATATTCCAAATGGACAAAATATTGCTAATCACACTCTTAAAATGTTTACTTTATGCTATTTGATCTTCCTCCTTTGACATGGTTTCCACCATTTTAACTCCATCCATTGTATCTTCACTGTATATTCACCTTTACAAGTTTGTGTTTGAATATCTGTCCCCTTTGTCCAATCTGTTAACATTGAAAATCTCACCAAGGTCCAGTTTATTAAACACTGTTGACAATATAAATATCTAACTAAGATCACCTTTAAGCCATTTTCTTTTTGCCAAAGTAAACATGCCAAATTCTTGTGGCCGTGTAATATATTTGCTCATTGCTATTTATCAACTTGCAACAACAACTTGAATTTATACAATGCTATTCAGGTTATAAAACCAAGGCGTCTAACAGGAGCTTTATCAAACAAATATTGACAATGAGTCAAAGGTGAGATTTAAGACATGTGGACAAATGCTTGGTCAAAAAGACAGGTTTTAAATCACTTCTTAATGGAGAGGCAAAGAACTGAGGGAAGAGAATTCCAGAGGTTAGAGCTGAAGTATCTGAAAGTTCAGCCAGTCATGATGGGAGTAGGTTTTTGTGTAAAGGAAGTTGTAACTACTTAGCCTCTCTGTTTTAGACTGTCTCAGAAAAAAAAAGATTTTCAGGTGAATTGACCATGCTAAATTGCCCGTAGTGTTAGGTGAAGGGGTAAATGTAGGGGAATGGGTCTGGGTGGGTTGCGCTTCGGTGGATTAGTGTGGACTTGTTGGGCCGAAGGGCCTGTTTCCACACTGTAAGTAATCTAATCTAAAAAATCTAAAACTATACACAGCCCTCATGATGAGGAGTGGCCGAGTGCTTTCTAAAACCAATGTAACATTTCTGAGATCCGTGTTCCGCCCCTTCATGTTCTAAGGCCCACTTTGCCATTTTCAGCAGCAGAGCAAATTGCGCTGAGGTTCTCCAGTAAACTGCCTGACTACCCCATGTCACTTCCTGTCAACTATTCTAATTTATTTTGTGCTCACTTTTCTTCTCCCTGTTTCTCGGTTTTATAATCTTAAGTTCTCTGCAAACGTGTTCTGTTTTTTGACCCAATCACTCATTCTGTACGGATCCCTCTGATATTGGCCATTACTGACCATTTACGAGTTTGTGTCGTTGGCCAACTTGGGAAAGTTTTCTTAATGTTCATTTGTCCAAATCATTAATTTCCAATTATATTGAGCATGCCCCGAAGAAAGCGCTTTGCTGCAGACATTCATCAGATTATGAGTGGTCCTGACAGTGTAGATGCTGGAGGATGGTATGAGGAAATCTTGAGCTGGGGAGCATGTACAGATAAGGGCTGTCCAATTCAAATGGAGATGAGGAGATATTTCTTCTCTCTGAGAGTCATTCATCTCTGGAATCCTCTTTGGAGGCTGATTTATTGAATATATTCAAGGCTGAGTTGATAGAATAGAATCGCGACAGTGTGGAAACAGGCCCTTCGGCCCAATAGGTCCACACAGACTCTCTGAAGAGTAACCCACCCAGACTCTATCATCCTCCATTTACCCCTGACTAATGCACCTAACCTACACATCCCTGAACAATTTAACACGGCCAATTCACCTAACCTGCACATCTTTTGGATTGTGGGAGGAAATCGGAGCACCCAGAGGAAACCCATGCAGACACGGGGAGAATGTGCAAACTCCACCCAGACAGTCGCCTGAAGCTGGAATCAAACGTAGGTCCCTAGTGCTGTGAGACAGCAGTGCTAACCATTGAGCCACCGTGCTGCCGTGCAAGTTGGATAGATCCTTGACTGATAAGGGAGTCATCTTACCTGCAGGGGACATCTTACCTGCAGCCCTCTGTTCAATATCCCTCCTCTGGTTTCCTGCTCTTGCAAACCTCACTTTCCCAAATATCTTCCTACTGTTGAAAACCCACAAGTGGTGCTGCCCCTCACATACCCGCTCCACGATGGTCTCTTGAATCCACCGACTGCTTGCCTTCCATCTTCGTGCCTCTTTGGAACAATCTTCCTGAGCAGGTTCTGCCTTTGGCACAGGGAATGGGAAAGACAGGGAGTCCCTAACAAGTTAGTTATGACGAACACTGTCTGTCGGATTGGTTTGAACTACCACAGTGAGAGTGATCCTTGCTAAACCGATCCAGGACAAACCAGAGAACAAAAAACAAATGATAAAAAAGCAGTCTGACCTGGTCGTGAATGTACCAATTCTGATTTAGACTTGAGACTTTTAGAGTTTATTTATCATCACATGTACCCGAGTACAAGTGTACAGGAGTGTAGTGAAAAGTGCACAGAGTTGACACTCTCTGGTGCCATCTTAGAATACAATTGTTAGAATTAAAAACAAGAGGAGGATTTAAAGAACCAGAAACAAAAGAGGAAGAAAATGTCCAGATCATCTTTGCCACTGCTACCATGAGCCTTGAGCTGGGCACACCAATGCCTTCTGTGTTGGACCCACAATCGTTACGGTGCAGCCACCATGAGAACTGCTGCTTCGACGTCACCACCTCAACTCCTGTGCTTTGCCTCAACTCCGGTGCCGGAGCATGGTGATTTTGGCAGGCATGCAAATCACCACGCTCTGGCACTGTCACTCACCGCTGGGCCCAGCTCTCTGATTGAAGAATCAGAGCACTCAACCTTCCTGAACAAATGTAAAGCTTTGAACCAGCGCTGAGATCAGAGCCACTGTCAATACCAGTGCTGCTGCCATCATCATGAGTCCTGCGCTGAGGCCCACCAACGTTGATATCGCCACGTTCCGGTGCCCTGTTTTCTCCTTCTGCACAGCTAACCCCCAGTGACAGGACCTCTGTACAGTCCCTTTAGTCACTAATGGGGAGACAGAGATAATGCTGTACCTTCTGTAGGAGGGGCCCCTCTACAAACTACAGTCTCATCACCACAAACTCAGCAAATGTGAAGACTATTGCTTTGCTTCTGGGATTTGCATTCACTGAATAATGAATTAGAACATGAATAAAGAACAAAGAAAATTACAGCACAGGAACAGGCCCTTCGGCCCTCCAAACCTGCACTAATCCAGATCCTCTGTCTAAACCTGTCACCTATTTTCTAAGGGTCTCTATCCCTCTGCTCCCTGCCCATTTAGGTATCTGTCTAGATACATCTTAAATGACACTATCATGCCCACCTCTACCACCTCCACTGGCAACTCATCCCAGGCACCCACCACTCTCTGCGCGAAGAACCTTCCACGCATAACTCCCTTAAACTTTTCCCCTCTCACCTTGAATTCATGACCCCTAGTAATTGAGTCCTCCACTCTGGAAAAAGCTTCTTGCTATCCACCCTTTCTATACCTCTCATGATTTTGTTGACCACAATCAGATGTCCTCTCAACCTCTGTTTTTCTAACAAAAATCATCCTGAACTACTCAACCTCTCTTCATAGCTAGCACCCTCCATATCAGGCAACATCCTGGTGAACCTCCTCTGCACCCTCTCCAAAGTATCCACATTCTTTTGGTAATGTGGCTATCAGAATTGTACGCAGTATTCAAAATGTGGCCGAACCAAAGTCCTATACAACTGTAACATGACCTGCCAACTCCTGTACTCAATACCCTGTCCGATGAAGGAAAGCATGTCATATGCCTTCTTGACCACTCTATCAACCTGTGTTGCCACCTTCAGGGTTCGATAGATCTGAACACCCAGATCTCTCTGTACATCAATTTTCCCAGGGCCTTTCCATTTACTCTATAGTTTGCTCTTGAATTAGATCTTCCAAAATGCATCACTTTGCATTTGCCTGGATTGAACTCCATCTGCCATTTCTCTGTCCAACTCTCCAATCTACCTATATTCTGTTGCAATCTCTGCCAGTCCCCTTCACTATCTGCTACTCCACCAATCTTAGTGTCATCTGTAAACTTGCTAATCAGACCACCTAAACCTTCTTCTATATCATTTATGCAAATCACAAACAACAATGGTCCCAACACGGATCCCTGTGGAACACCACTAGTCACAGTTCTCCCTTCCACAACTATTCTCTGTCTCCTGCTGCCCAACTAGTTCTTTATCCATCTAGCTAGTACACTCTGGACCCCATGCAACTTCACTTTCTCCATCAGCCACCATGGGGAACCTTATCAAACGCCTTCTTGAGGTCCAAGTGTATGACATCTACAGCCCTTCCCTCATTAATCAACTTTGTCACTTTCTCAAAGAATTCTATTAAGTTGGTAAGACATGACCTTCCCTGCACAAAACCATGCTGCCTATCACTGATAAGCCCATTTTCTTCCAAATGTAAATCGATCCTATCCCTCAGTATCTTCTCCAGCAGCTTCCCTATCAATGACGTCAGGCTCACCAATCTATAATTACCTGGATTATCCCTGCTACCCTTTTTAAACAAAGGGACAATATTAGCAATTCTCCAGTCTCCCGGGACCTCACAGATGCTGCAAAGATATCTGTTAAGGCCCTGGTCATTTCTATTCTTGCTTTCCACAGTAACCTGGGATCGATCCCATCTGGATCTAGGGACTAGTCCATCTTTAATGCCTCTTAGAATACCCAAAACTCCCTCCCTCCTTATGCCGACTTGACCTGGAGTAAGCAAACATCTATCACTAACCTCCACATCCATCATATCCATCTTCTCGGTGAATACCGACGCAACATACTCATTCAAAATCTCACCCATTTTCTCTGACTCCATGCCTAACTTTCCTCCTTTGTCCTTGAGTGGGCCAATACTTTTCTCTGGTTACCCTCTTGCTCCTTATATATGAATAAAAGGCTTTGGGATTTTCCGTAACCCTGTTTGCGAAAGATATTTCATGGCCCCTTTTAAACATCTTAATTGCTTGCTTCAGATTGGTCCTACGTTCCCGGTATTCTTCCAAAGCTTTGTCTGTTTTCAGTTACCTACTCCTAATGTATGCTGCCTTTTTCCTCTTAGTAAGTCTCACAGTTTCACCTGTCATCCATGGTTCCCTAATCTTGCTATGTCTCTACCTCATTTTCACAAGGATATGTCTCTCTCTCACTCTAATCAATCTGAATTAACAGGGACAACACTTGCAGCTGGGTTGGAGTCGGGATCAGAGGTGAAATATTAAAACGAAATCTCAGACTGATCTCACGTCCCACCAGTCCATTTCTGGAACAAGAAGCTGGCAGCTAATTAGCTCCCAGGAGGCTAGTTGACACTTTCAATGCAGAACTGCAACCTTGCTTTTAATCACTTTCTCAAGCTTTACAGTGGACGTTTTTTTCCAGACCTCTAGTTAGGCTACAGCCAGGGATAAACCCTGGCATCAAACTCCCTGGGATAGGTCATTCTCCATCTGGAATTGATCTGATTCCTATCCCCCTTCGGGTCGGATCCCTTTCCCCAAAAATGAGGCACCACTTGCCCAAGCCCGGGGTTCAAATGACCCCAAGAGACCCAGTGTTGTGAAACACTGCCTATGAGTGCCACCACACTCAGTGTTGGGGAACCATTACTGGCCCAGGGTCATGGACTGGATCAGCCTGAGCCTGCTGATTACCTGCAGTTTGCCCCAAAATTCTCTCCACTGGACAATCTGTTTGGGGACCCATCAGGGACCAAAGGAGAGGTAATTTGAATCTCTATAAAATGTTAGTATTGGGAAGCAGTATCAAACCTTTATGCTTTAGATTTGCCATTTCAGCAGCTGCACACACTCAGCTAATCAGAAAATCTTTCATCATGACTTGTTAAAGGCAAAATTTGACACTTGAACAAGTAAATATGTGCTATTTGTGGCAGCATTATCATCTCTGAGGCAGAATATTGTAGGTTTATAGCACCAAGGATGGGATTTGGACCCAAAATCTAGGTTGACACTCTCATAGGGACTGAGGAAATGATGAACTGTCAGCGTTCACACCAAACACTGAAATAATGTCAACACTAGGCTATGATCCCTTTTAATGATACAATTGGATGAGTCAGATCCCAGAGCATTCAATCATTTTTTAAAAATTTAAGTTAACATAGTGGTCAGTCACTGAAAACTATTCACATGAAGCTGCAGAGTTTGTCTAACAACAGAGTAAAGTTTATTACACAAGTTTATTCTTGGCAGTGTGGAGGATCAGAGGGATCTGTGTGTGCAAGTACATAGATCCCTCAAAGTTGCCACCCAAGTGGATAGAGTTGTTAAGAAAGCATATGGTGTTTTGGCTTTCATTAACAGGGGGATCGAGTTTAAGAGACACAAGGTTTTTCAGCAGCTCTACAAGTCCCTGGTGAGACAACACTTGGAATATTGTGTCCAGCTCTGGTCGCCCTACTATAGAAAAGATACAGAGGCTTTGGGAGGGTGCAAAGAAGGTTTACCAGGATGCTGCCTGGACTGGAGGGCTTGCCTTATGAAGAAAGGTTGAATAAACTCGGACTTTTCTCTCTGGAGAGAAGGAGGAAGAGAGGAGACCTGATCGAGGTGTACAAAATAATGATAGGAATAGATAGAGTCAATAGCCAGAGACTTTTCCCCAGGCAGGATTGACTGGTACGAGAAGTCATAGTTTGAAAATATTAGGAGGAAGGTCTAAAGGAGATGTCAGAGGTAGGTTCTTTACACAGAGAGTTGTGAATGCATGGCACGCATTGCCAGCTGTGATGGCAGAGTCCCTGGGGACATTTAAGTGACTGCTGGACATGCACATGGATAGCAGTGAGTTGAGGGGTGCGTAGGTTAAGATACTATATTTTACATTAGGATTAAACCTCGGCACAAAACCGTGGGCCAAAGGGCCTGTTCTATGCTGTACCTTTCTATGTTCTATTTTGAAAATGTGTTGCTGGAAAAGTGCAGCAGGTCAGGCAGCATCCAAGGAGCAGGAGAATCGACATTTCGGGCATAAGCCCTTCTTCAGGAATGAGGAAAGTGTGTCCAGCAGGCTAAGATAAAAGGTAGGGAGGAGGGACTTGGGGGAGGGGCGTTGGAAATGCGATAGGTGGAAGGAGGTCAAGGTGAGGGTGATAGGCCGGAGTGGGGGTGGGGGCAGAGAGGTCAGGAAGAAGATTGCAGGTTAGGAAGGCGGTGCTGAGTTCGAGGGATTTGACTGAGACAAGGTGGGGGGAGGGGAAATGAGGAAACTGGAGAAATCTGAGTTCATCCCTTGTGGTTGGAGGGTTCCTAGGCGGAAGATGAGGCGCTCTTCCTCCGACCGTCGTGTTGCTATGGTCTGGCGATGGAAGAGTCCAAGGACCTGCATGTCCTTGGTGGAGTGGGAGGGGGAGTTGAAGTGTTGAGCCATGGGGTGGTTGGGTTGGTTGGTCTGGGTGTCCCAGAGGTGTTCTCTGAAACGTTCCGCAAGTAGGCGGCCTGTCTCCCCAATATAGAGGAGGCCACATCGGGTGCAGCGGATGCAATAAATGATGTGTGTGGAGGTGCAGGTGAATTTGTGGTGGATATGGAAGTATCCCTTGGGGCCTTGGAGGGAAGTAAGGGGGGAGGTGTGGGCGCACATTTTGCATTTCTTGCGGTTGCAGGGGAAGGTGACGGGAGTGGAGGTTGGGTTGGTGGGTGGTGTGGACCTGACGAGAGAGTCACGGAGGGAGTGGTCTTTTTGGAACGCTGATAGGGGAGGGGAGGGAAATATATCCCTGGTGGTGGGGTCCGTTTGGAGGTGGCGGAAATGACGGCGGATGATACGCTGTATATGGAGGTTGGTGGGGTGGTAGGTGAGAACCAGTGGGGTTCTGTCCTGGTGGTGGTTGGAGGGGCGGGGCTCAAGGGCGGAGGAGCGGGAAGTGGAGGAGATGCAGTGGAGGGCATCATCGACCACGTCTGGGGGGAAATTGTGGTCTTTGAAGAAGGAGGCCATCTGGGTTGTACGGTATTGGAACTGGTGCTCCTGGGAGCAGATGCGGCGGAGATGAAGGAATTGGGAATATGGGATGGCGTTTTTACAGGGGGCAGGGTGGGAGGAGGTGTAGTCTAGGTAGCTGTGGGAGTCGGTCGGTTTATAGTAAATGTCCGTGTTGATTCGGTCGCCCGAGATAGAAATGGAAAGGTCTAGGAAGGGGAGGGAGGAGTCTGAGATGGTCCAGGTGAATTTGGGGTGGAAGGTGTTGGTAAAGTGGATGAACAGTTCAATCTTCTCGTGGGAGCACGAGGCAGCGCCGATACAGTCATCGATGTAGTCATTGATGTTCTATGTTCTAAAGGATGTAAACATATAAAAATCAAGTGATCTGGATGTAGATCATAGTTTTAGAAGATCTTAAGTGTACAACAAAATAAAGATTTCACACTACTTTCCAATACTAACACTTTGTAGAGATTCAAATTACCTCTCCATATCAAATTAAATTCTCTTTAAATAATTCTCTTCAGTTTCTCTCCTATGAACTGCAGAATCCTCTCATATAAATACTCACAAAATTGCGAGTTTAGACTTTCTCAGCTTGTAATTACCTGCAGATATCTAACCAAACACTCCTGGTCTGGAAACTGCACAAACTAGACTTTTCTACTAAAGCAGCTTGTTCCCTGAATCTATTGTAAAAAGAAATTTCTCTCAGGGAATTTCTGTCTTGCTCCTAAGCCCAGTTTTTCCAAATTGCCCTAAAAAGAATGTTCAGAAACTCTGTTTTCTGAACTCAAATGGATCCTTGATTGTTCTGAACTGGAAACAACCCAACAGCCTTTAATGTTTACTCAACCATCATAACCACCTCAGCACAAACACTCATTATTAAATATTTTCCATTAAAACTCCAGGGGTTTGCAGTCACCTGCTCTCTATCAAATGCTGGATCAGGTCACTTTCTGGAATTACTGTCTGACCTAGTTATTTTATAAAACAAATACTTGCACAAAATTAACCAACACCCAAATGATTTTATTTTGAAATCCAAATTCCAAAAATGATGCGCATATATGAAATGCACACCTTTCATCCGAAACTCAAAACTTTTACTTAATTTAGAGTCCCATGCATTTGCAGAACACTTTTCTAATGTTTAATCATCCAGGGATTTCACTCTTCATATGCTGAACCTGCATAGTGCTAGCCAGGCATGAAGCACGCCATTGACAAGCTATTTACTAATTATAGGATGGTTGCTGGTTTATCATTTCGCAGGTTACTTTTTCACTTCTGGGAATTTTGGGTGTGTACTATCATTTTGGAAAATGCATATTCTACACATTTATTCGACATGAAAAGGCAGATAGTATTATAGTTTATTATGTCTTATTGGAATGATATCGCTCCTGACATATGTATGTAGCAGCCTCTTGGTGTTTCCCTCAAGTGTCAGTCTGGATTGCAGAATCTGCACTGTTCTCTTACTGTCCATGATTAGATTAGATTGCCTACAGTGTGGAAACAGGCCCTTCGGCCCAACGAGTCCACACTGACCCTCCGAAGAGCAACCCACCCAGACCCATTCCCTTACATTTATCCCTGACAAATGCACCTAACACTACAGGCAATTTAGCTTGGACAATCAACGAACCCACACATCTTTGGACTGTGGGAGGAAACCCACACAGACACGGGGAGGATGTGCAAACAGTTGCCTGAGGCTGGAATTGAACCCAGGTCCCTGGTGTTGTGAGGCAGCATGAGCCACCATGCCACCTCATTGGGAACAGTCATTTTTTTTTTACAAAGATCCAGGGGCCTTTCTAAGAAAATAAAGCCATGAGGATTTCACTGTTTTGAATAAACAATTAATAAACTTTAAGGCACAATATTAGAACATCAATACAATCTACTATGTGAACCTTACATTCCAAAATCCAGAATTAACATGTGTCAAACATGGGCTATGGACCATGTTCAAACCCAAGTGTATATTAAAGAACAATGAGATTATATGAATCATACAAATTACGAGCAAAAGTAAGCAATTTGGCCCTTCAAGCTTGCTTCATCATGCAATAAGATCATGACTAATCTGTTTGTGTATGGAACTCCAAATTGATTACCATCAATTCTTTGCCTGAGGAGAATCTGTTTACATCCACCTTCTGAAGTAAGGAGTTCCAAAATTGCATAACCCTTTAAAAAGAATATTGTCTCGTTTCTATCTATAAAGGTGATCTTTAATTTTAAAACAGTGGCCCCAGCTCTGGACTCATATATAAAAGTAAACATGCTTTTCACATCCACATTGTCAAGACTACAGAATCCCTCCAGTGCAGAAAGAGGCCATTTGACCCATCAAACCAAAATTGGGGGTGCAGTGGACAGCGAAGAAAGTTAGAGTCGAGAGTGTGGTCCGAGCGGCAGGAAAATCGACGTTTTGGGCAAAAGCCCTTCAGCAGCTTTTGCCTGAAACGTCAATCCTCCTGCTCTTCAGATGCTGCCCGACCTGCTGTGCTTTTTCAGCAACACACTCTCGACTCTAATCTCCAGCATCTGCAGTCCTCACTTTCGCCTAGCGAGAAACGTTACCTCAGATTATAACGGGATCTTAAATAGGTGTGCCAAGAGGCTGAGGAGTGGCAAATAGAGTTTAATTTAGATAAATGTGAGATGCTGTATTTTGAAAGGCAAATCAGGGCAGGACTTATACACTTCATGGTAAGGTCCTGGGGAGTGCTGCCGAACAAAGGGACCTTGAAGTGCAGGTTCATAGCTCCTTGAAAGTGGAGTCTCAGGTAAATAGGATAGAGAAGAAGGCATTGGGTTTGCTTTCCTCTATTGGTCAATGCATTGAGTATAAGAGCTGGGAGGTCATGTTGTGGATGTACAAGACATTGGTTAGGCCACTTTTGGAATATTGTGTGCAATTCTGGCCTCACTGCGATAGGAAGGATGTTGTGAAACTTGAAAGTGTTCAGAAAAGATTTATAAGGATGTTGCCAGGGTTGGAGGATTTGAGCTAGATTTAGTTAATTAGATTTACAAATGGAATGCGTGTTTTGCCTTATGAGGAAAGATTAAATAAATTAAATAAAATAAATACAGTGTGGTTAGAAGCCATCAAAGCTGCACCAATTCTCCAAAGTGCATTCTACCCAGATCCATTCCCGCATATAACCCCCCACTACCCTGCATTTCCCACAGCTAGCCCACCTCGCCTGTGCACTTCAGACAATTTACCATGACCAATCCACCTTGCCTGCCCATCTTTGGGCTATGGATGGAAACCAGAGCATCCAGAGGAAGCCCACACAGACATGAGGAAAATGCACAAACTCCACACAGACAGACACCCAAAGCTGGAATCGAACACGTGTCCGTAGAATTAAGAACCTTTCCAAAATTCGGCACCTCACATTTATCTAAATTAAACTCCATCTGCCTCCCCTCAGTCCATTGGCCCATCTGATCAAGGTCTTGTACTCTGAGGTTACCTTCGCTGACATCTATACAACCAATTTGATTATTAAATTGGAGACCATTCAGAAAAGATTGACCAGCATCCTGGAACAGTGAATGGCAAGGCTGGTAGGTATAGGGAATGCTGGATGATGAGAGAAATTGAGATTTTGGTTAAGAAAAAGAGGGAAGCATATGTCAGATATCGACAGCAGGGATCGAGTGAATCCTTTGAAGAGTATAAAGGCAGTAGGAATATACTTAAATGGGAAATCAGGAGGGCAACAAGGAAACATGAGTTAGCTTTGGCCAACAGGGTTAAGGAGAATCCAAAGGGATTTTACAAATACATTAATGACAAAAGGGTAAGGAGGGAGAGAATAGGGCCCCTCAAAGATCAGCAAGGCGGCCTCTGTATGGAACTGTAGGAGATGGTGGAGATATGAAAAGAGTATTTTGTGTTAGTGTTTACTGTGGAGAAGGACATGGAGGATATAGGATGTGGGCAAATAGTTGGTAACATCTTGAAAAATGTCCATATTTCAAAGGAGGAAGTGCTGGAGGTCTTAAAAAGCATAAAATCCCCAGGACCTGATCAGGTGTAGCCTCAAACTCTGTAAGAAGCTAGGAAAGTGATTGTTGGGCCTCTTGCTGAGATATTTGTATTATCAACAGTCACAGGTGAAGTGCCGGAAGACTGGAGGTTGGCTAACGTGGTGCCACTGTTTAAGAAAGGTGGTAAGGAAAAGCCAAGGAACTACAGACTGGTGAGCCTGGCATTGGTGGTGAGCAAGTTGTTGAAGAGAATCCTGAGGGACAGGATGTACATGTATTTGGAAAGGCAAGGACTGATTAGGGATAGTCAACATAGCTTTGGATGTGGGAAACCATGTCTCATGAGCTTCATCATTGAATAGAATTCCTACAGTGTGGAAACAGGCCATTCGGCCCAACAAGCCAACACTGACACTCCAATGAGTAACCCACCCAGATCCATTCCCTTACCCTATTACTCTACATTTATCCCTGACTGATGCACCTAACCTCCACATCCCTGAACACTAGGGGCAATTTAGTAATTCACCTCACCTGCACATCTTTGGATTGTGGGAGGAAACCGGAGCACCTGAAGGAAACCCACGCAGACACGGGGAGAATATGCAAACTCCACACATAGAGTCAAAGTTGAAACTTTATTGCTGGAACAGCACAGCAGGTCAGGCAGCATCCAGGGAACAGGAGATTCGACGTTTCGGGCACAGGCCCTTCTTCAGGAAACTGAAGAAGGGCCTGTGCCCGAAACGTCGAATCTCCTGTTCCCTGGATGCTGCCTGACCTGCTGTGCTGTTCCAGCAATAAAGTTTCAACTTTGATCTCCAGCATCTGCAGTCCTCACTTTCTCCACACATAGAGTCACCCAAGGCTAGAATTGCACATAGTCCCTGGTGCTGTGAGGCAGCAGTGTTAACCACTGAGTCCCTGTGCCACTCATTTGATTGAGTTTTTTGAAGAACTAATGAAGAGGATTGATGAGGGCAGAGCTGTAGATGTGATCTATATGGACTTCAGTAAGGTGTTTGACAAGGTTCCCCATGGGAAACTGATTAGCAAGGTTAGATCTCATGGAATAAAGGAAGAACTATTCATTTGGATACAGAACTGGCTCGAAGGCAAGACAGGATGGTGGCGGAGCGTTGTTTTTCAGACTGGAGGCCTGTGACCAGTGGAGTGCCACAAGGGTCGGTGCTGCGTCCACTACTTTTCATAATTTATAGAAATGATTTGGATGTGAGCATGAGAGGTATAGTTAGTAAGTTTGCAGATGACACCAAAATTGGAGGGGTAGTAGACAGTGAAAAAGGTTACCTTAGATTACAATGGGATCTTGGTCAGATGGGCCAATGGGCTGAGGAGTGGCAGATGGAGTTTAATTTAGATAAATGTGAGGTGCTGCATTTGGAAAGGGAAATCAGAGCAGGACTTATACACTTAATGGTAAGGTCCTGGGGAGTGTTGCTGAACAAAGAGACCTTGGAGTGCAGGTTCATAGTTCTTTGAAAGTAGAATCGCAGGTAGATAGGATAGTGAAGAAGACGTTTGGTATGGTTTCCTTTATTGGTCAGAGTACTGAGTATAGGTGTTGGGAAATCATGTTGCGGCTGTACAGGGCATTGGTTAGACCACTTTTGGAATATTGTGTGCAATTCCGGTCTCCTTCCTATCGGAAAAATGTTGCGAAACTTGAAATGGTTCAGAAAAGATTTACAAGGATGTTGCCAGGGTTGGAGGGTTTGAGCTATAGGAGCGGCTGAACAGGCTGGGGCTGTTTTCCCTGGGGCATCAGAGGCTGAGGGGTGACCTATAGAGGTTTATAACATTATGAGTGGCATGGATAGGGTAAATAGGCAAAGTTTTTTCCCTGGGTTGGGGGAGCCCAGAATTAGAGGGCATAGGTTTAGGGTGAGATGGGAAAGATTTAAAAGGGACCTAAGAGGCAACTTTTTCATGCAGTGTTTGATGCGTGTATGGAATGAGCTGCCAGATGAAGTGGTGCAGGCTGGTACAATTGCAGCATTTAAAATGCATCTGGATGAGTTTATGAATAGGAAGGGTTTTGAGGGATATCGGCCAAGTGCTGGCAAATGGGACTAGATTACATTGGGATATCTGGTCGGCATGGACGAGTTGGACTGAAGGGTCTGTTTCCATGATGTACATCTCTATGATTCTATGATGCCATGAATGGAGGGTTTTAATTTTAAAAATAGGGTGGATAGGCTGAAACTGTTTTCACCGGAGTATCAGAAGTTCAGGCATGATCTTAAAGAGGTTTATAAAATCATGAGGGGACTGGATAGTATGGGGGGAGGAGTTTAAAACTAGGGTGCATATTTTTAAAGTGAGAGGAGAAAGATTGAAAAGGGCACAAGAAGCAACTTTTTTGCATGAAAATTGATTTGCGTGAGAAATGAACCGCCAGGGGAAGTGATGGATACAGGTACAGTTACAACGTTTAAAAGACATTTGGGTCGGTACATGAATAAGAAAGATTTGGAGGATATGGGCCAAGTGCTGGCAGATGGGGTTAGTTTGGTTTCGGCACATAATCATAGTGGACTGGTTGGACCAAACAGTCTGTTTCTATGCTATATGATTCTATGGCTCTATGACAGATCACAAAATCAGGACAGTTCAGCTGCCTTCCTTCAAATAAAATGACCCCACAGATTTCTCTGTAATTTCCTTGGATGTTCACAATATCGTTGGTGATCAAATCTCATTAAACTTTAAAAGGGATCATAATTGTTTGGATTTGCCAATCTGGACTTGAAACTCTCTGAATAGCTGCTCTGTCCTAAATGCCTGAACTGCGTCTGTTGCGATGGCTCATCCTGTTTTCCAGGGCGATCAGTCCGCTGGACTCTGAAACTGCTTTCTCATACTCACTATCACAACCCCCACAGTTAGCTGTTTACAAATACCAATAACCCCTCCCTGAGTTCTAACAGCACAGAGCCATCAAACTGCTCTTGCTTCCTCACTGAGTCCATGATACAGAATCTGATCCCAGAAGTAGAGTTAATCCTAATGTGTCTCTGCCTCAATCTCCAAACATCTGTAACCTTTGACCTCCCATTTAATGAGTCCAAAACTGGCCTGGATGACCGGTAAAAACCTTGCCCCTCCCCATTGTTGTGCAGAATTGAATGTCACTAACATTTTGAAACAGTCAAATGTAGCATCCTTACATCTGAGCAATCCTTGAAGTGTACAGTCTCATAGAGTGCTGGAAATATAATTCATCATTGTGGAGACCAGTTGCTTTCTTCATTGCACTGGCTCAGCCAATCAGAGTTGGCTTGCTAATCACATTTTCTCATAAAATATAAATTGTTGTGACTGTTTGACATTTGGCATTCTTGCATTGATCCTGATGAGTTCAAGAACATAGGCTTCAGGAATAAATCATTGATGACATCATTGGTGCTGTTTTCCTTTCTCATTTAGAACTGGAAAAATGTATCAATTTGGCTTCAATATCTTCCTCCTTCCTCCAGCTGGTTCATCTCCAACTCGTCCTTTCCTTTCCTCAATATCTCTATTTCCATTTCTGGGGATAAGCAGACCACTGATATGCATCACAAACCGACTGACAGCCACAGTTACCTGGACTATATATCCTCACACCCTGTACCCTGTATCAATCCATCCCATTTTCCCATTTTCTCCGTCGCATCTGTTCTGATGATGTCACTTTCCGCAGGGGCCTCAAAAATGCTCATCTTTTTCTTCAAACTAGCATTCCCAGCTCGATGGTGGACAGAGACCTCAGCCATGTCCGACCCATCTCCCACACGTCTGCCCTCAGCCTTTCCCTTCCCTTCCCTCCCACACATTGGTAGGGCCTCCTAGACCTCACTTACTGTCCCACCAGCATCTGCATCCAAGTTTCGTAAGTTGCCACTTCTGTCATCTTCTGCAGGATGCCACAATCGGACACATATTCCCCTCCCCTCCACAGGGATTGTTCCCTCCAGGACACTCTGTTCCACTCCTCCTCCATTCCCAACACCTCCCCAACCCCCATGGCACCTTCCTATGCAATTGCAGGTGTAACACCTGCCCATTTACTTCCTCCCTCCTCAGTATCCAAGCACCTGGACACACCTTCCAGATGAAGCAGTGATTTACATGCATTTCACTCAAACTAGTCTCCTTTATCCTCTGCTCACAATGTGGTCTCCTCTACACTGGGCAGACGAAATGCGGACTGGGTGACTGCTTTGCAGAACATCTACGTTTTGTTTGAAAAAAATTACCCTGTTGCCTGTCACTTCAATACCCCACCCCGTTCCCAGGCCAACATCTCCATCTCAGGTTTGCTGCAGTGCTCCAGTGAAACTCAGCACAAGCTGGAAGAACAGCGCCTCATTTTCCACTTGGGAACTCTACAGCATTCTGGACTCAATATTGAGTTCAATAATTTGAGGGCCTGAGCACCTTGTCCCATGTTCTTACCCCAACCCCCACACGCTAGGCCTTGTCATCATATGGGCTGCTACCACAAATAACCCATTGTCAGCGACTAATGGTCTCCAGCAGCAGCTATTCATTCTCCCAGGCTGACCTTTACCTATTCCTTTGTCTGTCCAGCTGTTTTTCTCTTTCTTGCTCTCTCTCTGGGGCTCCATCTCCACCTATTGTTCACTCCTTACTCCTCCCCCTACCCCACCTTCAGCAAATATACCAACCTTTTCCTCACTACCATTAGATCTGAAGAAGGGTCACTGGACCTGAAACACTAACTCTGCTTTTTCTCCATGGATGCTGCGGAGTTTTTCCAGCAATTACTGATTTTGTACCCACAGTTCTTTGTTTTATTTCAGGAATACATCTCACCTCCCAGCAATATTTGTTTCACTGGAGTTATATTCATTGTCATTCAGTTTAATCTTATCACTGAACTGTCGACTCAGCTGTGATTTTTATAAGGTTTATCCTTTGCCATATTATTGAGCTTTTTCACTCAGTTGCCTGATCTTAATTTGACTTTGTTCAAATCTCAAAGTTAAAAATCCCACAACACCAGGTTATAGTCCAACAGGTTTAATTGGAAGCACTAGCTTTCAGAGCGCTGCTCATTCATCAGGTGGTTATGAACACAACCACCAGTGCTCCGAAAGCTAGTGCTTCCAATTAAACCTGTTGGACTATAACCTGGTGTTGTGTAATTTTTAACTTTGTACACCCCAGTCCAACACCGGCATCTCCAAACCATGACTTCAAATCTCAAAGTAGCCTCAAGCTCAGAACCACAAAATGGACGAAGTGGACTTTGTCTGAAATTCTGTCTTTTTAAAATTTCCTTTTTTAATTGTATTATTGTGGAAAGACTTTATTCTGTACTCTTATTTCTTTATTTATCTACTTTTTTACTTTCGAAGTTCTGAATTGCTGGATTTCTTAATTCTTTATTTTTCTAATTTTTTCTCCTATGAATTTGTATTCAAGATTCTATACTCGGTGCCTTTGTGCCTAAGATGGTGCCATAGGAGGTGATTTGTAAACTTTTCGCCATGCTCATGTGAGTATGTGACAATGAAGCTAATTCTAATTCAAATTCAAAAATTCAAACATTGCTGACTCTTGCCAGGCAATAGCTGATTTCCTCAAGCCTGGATTTGTCCCATCAGGGCTGTGACAATTCAGCCTTTTTCCCGATTCTCCCCGATGTGATAGAAGCCTAGTTATTTTTTGTGGTCAATCTGATTGGATATGTGAGCAAATGCTGGAAAGTTAGGACAGGGGGGTCTCCACTGACTATGAAGGTTTATCTCTAGCGTGAGCTATGAATACTTGTAACCCTTTAATCATGCAGCCTTTATAAGCTTGACAGTGTTTTCCCTGAACGTGCGAACACAAATATTCAGGACATTCATGTGCTTCCTCAGCATCAGTCAGTCAATGGAGTCAGAAAATCCTCAACAATAATTGCAAGTAGGCAGTCTCTGGCTATAATTCTATCCTGGAGCTGCAGAGACTTTCATGAACTTTGCTTAAATGGTTTATGTTGTCATTTGAATCCTTTGGCTGAATTATGACCTTATAACTCCTTACTAGGCAGCTGCTAGTCTCTATTTATTGCAAGACTGGTTTTAGAGTAATAAATGTGTTCAGTCATTTATAAATTGCTGTGTATCACAGCAATGTATCGCTGCTAAGAGTGCTCAGCTAAATCAATTCCCCTAGTGATGCTGTCAATTCTTGCGCTAGAGCTATGATTAGGTTCAAACCTCACTTATTACACTCAATTACATGGAATATATGGCACAGAACATCACCAACCAGTGCAGGTGGTGATTGTTATCCAGGCTGGTGTTTTAACCTCATACAAACCTCCTCCCATACTTACTTCACCTCTACCTTCCAACAGTAGGCAGTGGTGACTCAGTGGTTAACAATGCTGCCTCACAGTGCCAGGGACCCGGGTTCACTTCCTGCCTCAGGCGACCGTCTGTGTGGAGTTTGCACGTTCTCCCTGTGTCTGCGTGGGTGTGCTCCGATTTCCTCCCACAGTCCAAAGCTTTGCAGGTCAGGTGAATTGGCCATGCTAAATTGCCCAGAGTTAGGTGCATCAGTTGAGGGTAAATATAGGGAATGGGTTTGGGTGGGTTACTCTTCGGAAGGTCAGTGTGGACTTGTTGGGCCAAAGGGCTTGTTTCCATATTGTAGGGAATCAAATCATAACCTATTCTTTCTTTCAGAATCACAAATTGTTACAATATACGATGAGGCCATTTGACCCATTATTTCTGTACTGTTTTTCCATCACTTCGTTAAACATGCCTCCTGTATTCATCTCATCTACTAAGCTCCACATTTCATCACACCCAAAATCCTTATTTATTAAATTATTTATTATATTGACAGGAGACAAGGCTTGAAGTCCTACATCATTAATCATTGACACAAGAAGGTGCTTTTGCCAAGTGATCAGTTATCAACCTGTAGGTCTTCCTAATACAACTGAAGACATGCGTTAAAAAAGTGAGGTGTGCTGTGGTTAGTCATCGTGCAAAGGACAATGGCAAATCTTTATGGTACCTTGTCGTTATGTGTGGCCCACTCCAGAGTAAATCCATGCACCAACCCTCAGAAATGAGGTCAGACATTTTATATTTATGGCCCAACAAAGCAATCCAGCTTCTCCATATTTGTCCCATGAGATCCCTTCAGAATTCTAAAAATCTCTATCAGGATCCCCACCTGTCACTCAGTCATCTATTTTCTCAAGAAATAAAATCCTTACAGTGTGGAAGCAGGCCATTCGGCCCGTCAAGTCCACACCAACCCTCTGAAGAGCAGCCCACTCCCCCACCTTACTCTTCTAAACCTACATTAACCATGGCCAATCGACTACCCTGCACATCCTTGAACACTATGGGCAATTTAGCACGGCCAATTCACCTGACCTGCACATCTTTGGATTGTGGGACGAAACCGGAGCACCCGGAGGAAACCCACGCAGACACTGGGAGAACGTGCAAACTCCACAGATAGTCACCCAACGATGGAATCACACCTGGGTTCTTGGTGCTGTGAGGCAGCAGTACTAACTGCTGAGCCACCCTAAATGATTGTGTCTTGTGAGAGGAAGGGCTCGGTTGCCCTTTTGTACCACAGAAGCCTCTTGGAGAAGAAGGCTGCAGACATGGTTAGGAGAATTGGAGAGGTGCTGTTTGGACCTGACCAAATCCAGCCCCTGGAGCACTCTGTGATTTCAGAGAATAACATCATCACTAAGGAAGTGTCATAAAGACCATTGTAGGTAGGGCAAGTGGAGAGAGCAAATTCATAGAGCACACGGTATTCTTAGCTTTATTAAGAGGGGTATAGAGTACATGAGCAAAGAACATAGAACATAGAACATAGAAGAATACAGCGCAGTACAGGCCCTTTGTTCCTCGATGTTGCGCCGATCCAAGCACACCTAACCTACACTAGCCCACTATCCTCCATATGCCTATCCAACGCCCGCTTAAATGCCCATAAAGAGGGAGTGTCCACCACTGCTACTGGCAGGGCATTCCATGAACTCACGACTCGCTGAGTAAAGAACCTACTCCTAACATCTGTCCTATACCTACCACCCCTTAATTTAAAGCTATGCCCCCTTGTAATAGCTGACTCCATACGTGGAAAAAGGTTCTCACGGTCAACCCTATCTAAACCCCTAATCATCTTGTACACCTCATCAAGTCACCCCTAAACCTTCTTTTCTCCAATGAAAACAACCCCAAGTGCCTCAGCCTTTCCTCATACGATCTTCCTACCATACCAGGCAACATCCTGGTAAACCTCCTCTGCACCCGTTCCAGTGCCTCCACATCCTTCCTATAGTATGGCGACCAAAACTGCACACAATACTCCAGATGCGGCCGCACCAGAGTCTTATACAACTGCAACATGACCTCAGTACTCTGGAACTCAATTCCTCTACCAATAAAAGCCAGTACGCCATATGCCTTCTTCACCGCACTATTTACCTGGGTGGCAACTTTCAAAGATCTGTGTACATGGACACCAAGATCCCTCTGCTCATCCACACTACCAAGTATCCGACCATTAGCCCAGTGCCCCATCTTTTTGTTACTCTTAAAGAGGTGATGCTGAACTTTTTTTTATTGTCACTGGCTGGGCCAGCATTTACTATCCATCCCTAGTTACTCTCGAGAAGGTGGTGGAAGCTCCCTTCTTCATCTGCTGCAGTCCATGTGCTGGAGGTAACCCACAATGCCCTTAGGGAGGGAATTCCAGGACTTTGACCCAGTGACAGTGAAGAAAAAGTGATATACAAATTAGGATGTTTAACAAGTCAGCATGGTGAGTGGCTTGAAGGGGAACTTGTAGGTGGTGTGGTGTTCCATGTACCTGCTGCTATCGGCCTTCTATGTGGAAGTACCACTGTGTGAGGATTTTGGCAAATTTCTGCAGTATATCTTGTAGATGCTACTGTTGTGAGTGTGGTGTTGAAAAGGTACAGAAAGTCAGGCAGCATCCGAGGAGCAGGAGATTCGACATTTCGGACAAAAGCCCTTCATCAGAAATGAAGGAACATCCCGGAGATGTTCTCTGATCCAGAGTTTGGGATGGATTTGTGTGAGGGCTGTTTGTTCCAGTCTTTGCATCACTGCTTGAGCAATGAGCCTGGAGATGGGTGAGCCCATAGGTGTCTCATTGATTTGTTCATGTATTTGGCAAAGACTGGAACAAACAGTGGGTGGCACAGTGGCACAGTGGTTAGCACTGCTGCCTCACAGTGCCAGAGACCCAGGTTCAATTCCCGCCTCAGGCGACTGACTGTGTGGAGTTTGCACATTCTCCCCTTGTCTACGTGGGTTTCCTTCGGGTGCTCCGGTTTCCTCCCACAGTCCAAAAATGTGCAGGTTAGGTGAATTGGCCATGCTAAATTGCCTGTAGTGTTAGGTGAAGGGGTAAATGTAGGGGAATGGGTCTGGCTGGGTGTGCTTCGGCAGGTCGGTGTGGACATGTTGAGCCGAAGGGCCTGTTTCCACACTGTAAGTCATCTAATCTAATCTAAAAACAGCCCTCACACAAATTGAGCCCAAACTCTGGATCAGATACGTAGATAACACTTTTGTTATCATTAAGAGAAGAGGAATCAAGGACACACACCAGATTACCAACCCCATCCTCACAGGAATCAGATTTACGAGAGAGGAGGAAGCCAACAATCAACTCCCATTCCTGGGTGTGATGCTACAAAGAACACAGAACGGTGAATGCACCACAAGAGTGTACAAGAAGCCACACACACCAACCAGGTCCTGAACTACAACAGCAACCACCCAAACACACACAACAGAAGCTGCATTAGGACCCGTCCAAAAGGGCTACAACACACTGCAGCACTTCCTATCTTTGAAGGGAAGAAGAACAGCTCTACACCGTATTCACCAAGAACAGATATCCCCCCACGTCATCTGCAGATGTCTAACAGACAAACAACGCGATGAGGACATGCCATGACCTAACTCACTAACCTAGCTACCTTACATAAAAAAACGTCTCAGAACTGACAGCCAGACCTCTCCGACCATTGGAATCCCTGACAGTCCATAAACCCACAGGCACGCTCAGACAACAACTCACCAGAACAAAATACCCTATACCCATCATGTGCCAGACTAATGTAATTTACAACATTCCTTGCAAAGACTGCAGGAAACACTATATAGGGCAAACAGGCAGACAACCAGCAATCTGCATCCATGAACACCAACTAACCACTAAAAGCCACAATCAGCTGTCCCTAGTAGCGCTACACACAGTTAACAAGGATCACAAACGCGACTGGGACAACACAACGACCATAGGACAAGCCAAAGAGAGTACAGCCAGAGAACTTTGAGAAGTATGGCACTGATCTACAGCTTCCATCAACAAGCGCATAGACCTAGACCCAATATACCGGCCACTACAACGAACTACTGGAACCGGCAACCAGAGGCAGCAGAAACTGAACCAAATAAAATTCCAGAAGACACAGTACAGCAGCGCTTCACAACAGGCTCCAAAGCACTGAAGAGGTCATGTAGACTGGGGGGGAAATATTTGTGAATCAACTTCCCAGCTCGGCGAATATACCCATGACAACTGGCACCCGCGCTACAAATCTTTCCGCAAACCTTAAACACTTATTACACCTCAGCTGGAGTATTGTGTAGAGTTGTGGCCATCACATTATGGTAAGGACGTGAATGCGCTGGAGAGAGTGCCAAAGCGATTCACAAAAAGGATCCAGTAATGAGGAAGTTCACTGATGAGGATAGATTGATGAAATTTGGATAGTTCTCCTTGGAGAAAAGGCAGCTGAGTGGAGATTTTGTGATCCGCCCCCTCAGGAATGTAGACAGACACAGTCCTGTCCATTTGGGGACGGAAGAAGAGCCTCAAGAGGCAGCAGTAATAACTGTAGAAAGAGTTTTGCTCCAACAGGACAGAGGCATTTTGGACAGGGGGGGTTCATGCATTCAGGATGGGTCATATGTAACCACGAACACACAGGGCTATGTGCACATGAGCTCCAACATGGAGACCGCGACCAACCACATGGAGAGCAAAATGCCACGCCAGGCTGAATATGGATCATGCACTGGCTTCCACAGGGTTCAGCAACACTCTAGTAGAGTGGACCAGTTGGTGGCACTGGTGATGCAAAGCTATCTGGAGGGCATGTCAGCTGCGCCCATTTCATCGTGGATCCACAACACCAGGCAATGGCCAACAAATGTGACCGAGAAGCCTCAATGTCCCATCTTTCCTTCATGGGGAGCCCAGATACATCCTTGGCTTTCTTGACTCACAGTCAATGAATTGCTACAGTGCAAAAGGAGGCCATTCAGCCCATCATACCAGCTTTGGCTTATTTAATGAGTCTCATTACTTAGTGCAAGTCTCCTGTGTTTTCCCCATATTCTTGCACTTTATTTTTGTCCAAATTATCATACAATGCCCCTCTTGAATGTCTCAGTTGAACCTGCCACCATCACATTTCCAGGCAGTACATTCCATAGCCTAACGTCTCACTGAGGAGAAACAAATTTTCCTCACTTCACTCTTGCTTCTTCTTCAGATCGCTTTAAATTCATGCCCCCTCTTTCTTGCTCTTTTTATGACCAGGAAAGTTTCTCCCTATCTACTATACCCAACCCACTCATGATTGTGGAAATCTCTTCCAGATCTCCTTTTACTTCTCTTCAGAACCAAGTTCTTCAGCCTATTATCATCATTGAAGTTCCTCATTCCTGGAACCTTGCTTGTGACCACCCCCCCCCCACCCCGTACACCATCTCCAATGTATTCACATCCTTCCTATAATGCAGTGCCCTTAATTTGACGCAATACACCAGCTGAGATCGAACAAATGTCTTAACATTGTGTCCTTGCTCGTGTAATCCATGGGTCAGGTGGAGAATCCAGAGAGCGAATTGTTTGTGGAGTATTGCAAGTATAGAGCATCAGAGATGGGTCCAAATTTGGAGGGTTTAAAATGTACCTGTCGGCCTTGAGGAGCGCGATGATTGCAAAGACAGCAGCTGAGGAGCGTAATCCATGGTCATATTAGTAAAGCTAGATAAGGGTAGGGTTAAGGAGGGCTGTCACTAGTAACTCAATGGCTGAGTTATTTAGAAAATCGATAATGATATGAAGAAATAGATTGCCTATTTGAATCTAACAGTGGAAGACTTCTGTACAGCAGAGACAACCCTGTAACTAGACACAGTAGCCTCTCGAGATGAACTCCTGGGGACCTCCATAATGAGGACAATCTCCAAAGGCAATTCAAATAACAAAGCAGAGAGACATGACTGTGGTTAGGCGTCCAAAACCACAGGGGTGTATTGTGTAGTAGTGTCTGAATGTGGAAATCACCGTGTTGTATAGAGATTCATATTATCAGTGGTGGTGGAGACCACCAAATTTACCAGGACTCCTGCAGGATGGTGTCCTGTCTGGTTCAGGCTCCGGAACTGCATTTTCAGAAGTCTGCTCAATGATCGCCCTGACAAATAGGTACCTCCTTTCTGTGCCTCTCAGACCTTCAAAGAGGGCTGAGAATCCATCTTTTCCATCAATATCCCTGATTTGGAGGTACCGGTGTTGGACTGGGATGTACAAAGTTAAAAATCACACAGCACCAGGTTATAGTCTAACAGGTTTATTTGGCTTCCAAATATACCTGTTGGACTAGAACCTGGTGTCGTGAGATTTTTAACTATGAATATTCCTGTTTGCTAAGATCCAACCACAAATTCTAGGGTCTGGCGTGAATATCTAAGACATGCAAAGGATGAATGAGACATGACAAGAGACAGTAAAATGTTCCCACAGATGGAGGAATCCCCTTTCTTGTGTTTGCAAATCAAATTGAACTTTGAAGAAGTGAACGTCCTTGCGGTTGATGAATCTCATTGGGCAGTCAGTTGGTGCTATGGTGTCCAGGTAGGTGCAATTGATGATCCCTCAACCATGAATGAATCCAGCAATGGTGCTGAAACCTCTGTTTTTGTCAGCGCATATCTGTTGCGAACAAAATATTCAAAATCAGATTTTGTGCTTGTGTTTGTGGTGTTTCCACTTAGCAGTTGCATCGACCACATGCACTGCCTTCTAAAGAACATAATTGCAGGAAAGTGTATTTCTTTCTGGTGCAATAGGAAGAATTATTTAACAAGGATGTTTATGAAATACATGAACAATAACACTTGAAAATCCCACATGAAATGCAGCCTGCTCCTGCTAATACCCTGTTTCAGTTCAGTCTCTGACAAGTAGATAATTAGTCGTGATTACAATGATTATGTTCTGTTGTATTCAATCACACAGGTGATCTTTTTGCTTTTGTTGTCGATTTTCTGTAAACCTTCATTGCTAACTTAGAGATTATACCACGTGTGTCTAACTCCATCAGAGCTTTTCATGATTTCAAAGACTTCTAATAACTTATCCTGCAGCTTTAACTTTTCAAAAGAATAGACACCAGCCTTCTTTTTGTCTTGATTGTAAGGATCTCATTGTGCTCGAAACAAAGCTCCTATTCAAATTGCACACTTGATACGTTTCAAATCTATCCCTTTAGAAATAACTCAATTCCTTGGTTTGCTTTTCAAAGATAGAAACAAGCATAATTGGAGCAGCAGGAGGCTACTCAATATAACCATGGCTGATTATCTAACTCAGTCCCCAGTTCCTGCTTTCTCCTCCCCGCCATACCCTTTGATTTCTTTAGCCTTAGATCTATATCCAACTCCTTCTTGAAAACATTCAAGGTTTTGGCTTCAACTGCTTTCTGTAGTAGAGAATTCCACAGGCTCACCACTGTCTGGGTGAAGAACTTTCTACTCATCTCAGTCCTAAATCATTTACCCCATGTCCTTAGGTTGTGAAGCCTAGTTCTTCAATGTCCATATTAACCTGCATCAAGAATTTGATGGTTCGTACCCCCACATCCTATATCCCACTTACATTCAATTTTTGAAGTAATGGTTAGATTAGATTAGATTCCCTACAGTGTAGAAACAGGCCCCGTCGTCTCAACCAGTCCACACCAACCCTCCGAAGAGTAACCCACCCAGACTCATTTCCCTCTGAGTAATGCACCTAACACTACAGGCAATTCACCTGACCTGCACATCTTTGGAGTGTGGGAGGAAACTGAAGCACCCGGAGGAAACCCACACAGACACGGGGAGAATGTGCAAACTCCACTCAGATGGTCGCCCGAGGGTGGAATCGAACCTGGGTCGCTGGTGCTGTGAGGCAGCAGTGCTAACCACTGAGCCACGGTGCTGCCCCATGTGGCCTTATTATTTTTCTTCCTAAAATGTAATATCGCACTATCTGTCCATTGGATCATTTTATTAGTTCAGTTCTGTTGGAAGTTTACTATATCCCCCGATTTGTTGTCATTTGTAAATTCAAAACGATATTTTAATGGAATCTGGGTCATCTAAGATGGAGGATGGGAAAATATTGTGGCTGTAGGAGCTGCTCCTTTTTGGGGGGATTTGAGGTGTTGGAGGTGATTTCCTCGAATTTCAGGAGCAACAATTACTGTTTTACATGCTGTTGCATTGTTTTGGAATGTTGGGGGAAGAAAGATCAAAGCAATGGCACTTTAAAAAGGAGAAAGACAGACAAAGGTTGTGATCGCATGGTTGGAGAAAGAAACCTATGCTGCTGTCTGACACAGCAGTGAATCTACATAGTTACTGCCTTGGCTGTTTCTCTGGACATCGGAGTGTGTCTAGAAAAAATGAACAAACAGTGAAATTCACAGCTGACCTTGGAGGAACCTGTGTGGGAGAGCTCTCAGCACAGGAACAGATATGTGCACAGTTCGCATGTGTAACCTTTCTGTAAGTTTAACAATAGTGAGTAGAGTGGATTATATATTTTATTGAGATCTGTCTCTTGATTAAATTTTAAAAATATATACCATAAGTATTAAGTTAGACAAGAGCAGTTTTTTTCAGAGCAATAAGACCGTGCTATTTTCTGGATATGTAAATTGTGAAGGAGCAAAGATGGTCTTTAGTGGAGTGATTTGCTCTTCCTGTCGGATGCGGGAGTTTAGGGAGAGTTCCATGTTACTGATGATTATGCCTGCAGGAAGTGCCTTTGGTTGCAAAACCTATCAGATCGCATGGATCGGTTGAAGTGACAGTTAGAGGCAATGAGGAATTTACAGGAGTTGGAGGTGTGATGGATGGCAGTTACAGGAAGGGAGGAAAGCCACAGATACAGTCAGGTTAACTCCAGGAAAGGCAGTAGGGGTAGTCAGGTAGTGCAGGAGTCTCCTGTGGCTATCCCCATTTTAAACAAGTATGCTGTTTTGGAAAATGTAGGGGGTGATGGACTCTCAGGGGAATGTAGCATGAACAGCCAAGTTTCTAGTATGGAGAATGGCTGTAATAATGAGGGGTACGTCAGATTCCAAGCGATCGATTGTGATAAGAGACTGTCTAGTCAGAGGCACAGACAAATGTTTCTGTGGCTGGCAATGAGACATCAGAATGGTGCCAGGTTCAAGGATATCTCAGAGAGGGTGCAGAATATTCTCACGGGGGAGAGGGACTAGCAGGAGGTTGTTGTATACATTGAAACCACCGGCAAAATTAGGCAGGCATTTAGAAAAGGAGGCCCTCGATGGTAATAATATCTGATCTAGTGAGGGTAGGAATAGGAGGATAGTGCAGATGAATGCAGGGGTGAGAACCTGATGCATGGGAGAAGTGTTCACATTTTTGGATAATTGGAATCTCTTCTGGGATAAAAGTGACCTGTACAAGAAGGACAGATTGCACCTGAATTGGAAGGGGACTAATATACTGGGAGGGAAATTTGCTGGAGCTGCTCAGGAGGATTTAAACTAGTTAAGGGCGGGGAGGGGTGGAGGTGGGGTGGAACCAAGAGAGTTAGTGAGGAAAGAGAATAGTCTGAGACTGGTACAGATGGGAAAAGAAGTAAGTCAAAAAGTCAGGACAGGCGGGAACAAAGCAGAGAACAAGGTAAATTAAACTGCATTTATTTCAACGCAAGAGACCTAACAGGGAAGGCCGATGAACTCAGGGTATGGTTAGGAAAATGGAACTGAGATATCACAGCAATTACAGAGACATGGCTCAGGGACGGACAGGGACTCGCAGCTCAATGTTCCAGGATACAAATGCTACAAGGAAGGACAGAAAGGGGCACAAGAGAGGAGGGTGGGGGTGGGGGAGGGGGAGAGTGATGTTTTTGATAAGGGATAGCGTTAATGCTGTACTAAGGGAGGATATTCCTGGGAATACATCCAGGGAAGTTATTTGGGTGGAACTGAGAACTAAGAAAGGGATAATCACCTTATTGGGATTGTATTATAGACCCTCTAATACTCAGCGGGAAATTCAGAAACAAATTTGCAAGGAGATCTCAGTTACCTGTAAGAATAATAGGGTGGGATATTTTAACTTTCCAAACATAGACTGGGACTGCTATAATGTCAAGGGTTTAGTGGGGGAGGAATTTGTTAAATGTGCACAAGAAAATTTTCTGATTCAGTATGTGGATGTACCTACGAGAGAAGGTGCAAAACCTGACCTACTCTTGAGAAAAAAGGCAGGGCAGTTGACTGAGGTGTCAGTGGGGGAGCACTTTGGGTCCAGTGACTATAATCCCATTAGTTTTAAAATAGTGATGGAAAAGGTTGGACCGGATCTAAAAATTAAATATCTAAATTGGAGGAAGGCTAATTTTGACAATGTTAGGCAAGAACTTTCGAAAGTTGATTGGGGACAGATATTCGCAGGTAAAGGGATGCCTGGAAAATAGGAAGCCTTCAGAAATGAGATAACGAGAATCCAGAGACAGTATATTCCTATTAGGGTGAAAGGAAAGGCTGGTAGATGTAGGGAATGACTACAGAAATTGAAGTTTTGATTAAGAAAAAGAAGGAAGCATATGTCTGGTATAGACAGCAAAGATCGAGTGAATCCTTAGAAGAGTATAAAGGAAGTAGGAGTATACTTAAGAGAGAAATCAGGAGGGCAAAAAGGGGACTTACACTTTTGTCCTTAATGTTTTTTTAAAATCCCTTTGGATTCTCCTTAACCCTATATGCGAAAGGTGTACTTAAGTGTAAGTATGGAGAGAATAGGGCCCCTCAAAGATTCCTGAAGAAGGGCTTATGCCCGAAATGTCGATTCTCCTGTTCCCTGGATGCTGCCTGACCTGCTGCGCTTTTCCAGCAATACATTTTCAGCCCCTCAAAGATCAGCAAGGCGGCCTTTGTGTGGAGCTGCAGGAGATGGGGGAGACACTAAACAAGGACTTTGCAGCAGTGTTTACTATGGAGAAGGACATGGAAGATGTGGGGAAATAGATAGTGTCATCTTGAAAAATAGCTATATTACAGAGGAGTGGGTGCTGGATGTTTTAAAATGCATAAAGGGTGGATAAATCCCTAGGATCTGATCAGGTATACCCTACAACTCTGTTGGAAGCTAGGGAAGTGATTGCTGGGCCCATTGCTGAGATACGTGTTTCATCGATAGTCACAGGTGAGGTGCCGGAAGACTGAAGGTTGACTAATATGGTGCCACTATTTAAGAAAGATGATAAGGACAAGCCAGGGAACTATAGACCAGTGATCCTGACATTGGTGGTGGGCAAGTTGTTGGAGGGAATCCTGAGGGACAGGATTTTACACGTATTTGGAAAGGCAAGGACTGAATAGGGATCGTCAATATGGTTTTGTGTGTGGGAAATCATGTCTCAAGAACTTGATTGAGTTTTTTGAAGAAGTAATAAAGAGGATTGATGACGGCAGAGTGGTGGATGTGATTGATATGGACTTCAATAAGGCGTTTGACAAGATTCCTTATGATAGACTGGTTAGCAAGGTTAGATCTCATGGAATACAGGGAGAGCTATCCATTTGGATACAGAACTGGGTCGAAGGTAGAAGACAGAGCGAGGTGGTGGAGGGTTGTTTTTCAGACAGGAGGCTTATGACCAGTGGAGTGCCACAAGGATCGGTGCTGGGTGCACTACTTTTTGTCATTTATTTAAATGATTTGGATGTCAGCATAAGTGGTATTGTTAGTAAGTTTGCAGATGACACCAAAATTGGAGGTGTAGTGGACAGCGAAGAGGGTTACCTCAGATTACAACAAGATCTGGACCAGATGGGCCAATGGGCTGGATAGTGAAGAAGGCGTTTGGTCTGCTTTCCTTTATTGGTCAGAGTATTGAGTACAGGGGTTGGGAGGTCATGTTGCGGCTGTACAGGGCATTGATGAGGCCACTGTTGGAATATTGCGTGCAATTCTGGTCTCCTTCATATTGGAATGCTGTTGTAAAACTTGAAAGGGTTAAAAAAAATTTACAAAGATGTTGCCAAGGTTGAAGGATTTGATCTATAGGGAGACGCTGAACAGGCTGGGGCTGTTTCCCTGGAGTGTCGGAGACTGAGGGATTTATAGAGGTTTACAAAATTATGAGGGGCATGGATAGGATAAATAGGCAAAGTCTTTTCCCTGGGGTCGGGGAGTCCATAACTAGAGGGCATAGGTTTAGGGTGAGAGGGAAAGATATAAAAGGGACCTAAGGGGCAACTTTTTTCATGCAGAGGGTGGTACGTGTATGGAATGAGCTGGCAGAGGAAGTGGTGGAGGCTGGTACAATTACAACATTTAAAAGGCATTTGGGTAGGTATATGAATAGGAAGGGTTTGGAGGGATATGGGCCGGGTGTTGGCAGGTGGGACTAGATTGGGTTGGGATATCTGGTCGGCATGGACGGGTTGGACCGAGGGTCTGTTTCTGTGCTGTACATCTCTATGACTCTGAATCTGTTTCTGTGCTGTACATCTTTATGTCTGTATGACTTTGTTTCAAAGTCTGAATTGTTGAGATAAATTCAGAACAACACTAATCCTTGTGGAACCCCACCTTCAACCTTATGCCTCTCTATAGCTGACCCTTTCTCGTAATGCTTTCTGTTTTACAGCCAACTAGTTACTCATGCCACTTTGTATCCCTTGATGCAGAATGCTCTGATCTTAGTAATTCGTCTGTTATGTAGCACTTCCATTGAATTCCTACAGTGGGGAAGTAGGCTGTTTGGCCCATCGAGGCCACACTAACCTACTGAAGAACATCCTACCTCTATCCCTGTAACGCTGCATTTCCCATGACTAATCCAATTAGCTTGCAAATCCCTGGACACAATCGGCAATTCTGGATGTCCAATCAATCTAACCTGCACAGCTTTGGACTGTCTAAGGAAACTGGAGTACCAAGAGAATACCCACGCAGATACAGGGAGAATGTACAAACTCTACACAGTCAACCGAGGCTGGAATCAGACTCAGGTCTGTGACTCTGTTAGGCAGCAGGGCTAACCACTGAGCCATTGAGCCTCCATTATCCATGATCTTTTGAAATTCTAGATAAATTTCATCTCATATATTAGTCTTTTTTCGACTGTTGTTGCTAATAAATCAATGGAGATGGTCAATTAAAAGTTTTCTTTTTCAAATTCATTCTGATTACTTGTTATTAAATTTCTGATTTCTAGATGTTTTTCTATTTTCTCCTTTCATCAGAATTCCACTATTTTATTTTCCACTAAGTGAAAATTTATGATTTCCTGGGCTTGATCTGCCTCTTTTAAGCAAAGGTGTGAGGTGAGACATTAGTAAATCCTCTGACACAACACGCTTGCCTCAGAATATGGTTAGTAAGTTTGCAGATGACACCAAAATTGAGATGTAGTGGACAGCGAAGAAGGTTACCTCAGAGTACAATGGGATCTTGATCAGATGGGTCAATGGGCCAGGAAGGGGCAAATGGAGTTTAATGAGGTGCTGCATTTTGGAAAGGCAAGTCAGAGCAGGACTTATACACTTAATTGTCAGGTCCTGGGGAGTAATACTGAACAGGGTTGGAGGGTTTTTTGAGATCTCCCTGAGAGGCTGAAAAGGTTGGGGCTATTTTCCCTCTCGGGTCGGAGGCTGAGGGATGGCCTTATAGAGGTTTATGAGGAGCATGGATAGAGTGAATAGATAAGGTCTTTTCCCTGGGGTAGGGGAGTCCAAAACGAGAGGGCATAGGTTTAAGATGAGAGGAAAGATTTCAAAGGGACTCAAGGGACAACTTTTTCACACAGAGGGTGGAGCATGTATGGAATGAGCTGCAAGAGGAAGTGGTGAAGGCTGGTACAATTATAAAATTTAAAAGGCATCTGAATGAATATATGAATAGGGAGGGTTTAGAGGGATATGGACCGAATGCTGGCAAATGGGACTAGAATTAGTTAAGATATCTGGTCGGCATGGACCCATTGGACTGAAAGATCTGTTTCTGTGCTGTACATCTCTATGACTTCAAAACTTTAAACATGCAGAAAGCCCATCTGATATCCTGTGTTTCAGGTATTTGAGGAGAAATTGACTTGAAATTGAATGGACTGTTGATATTTCGTGTGGCCATTTGATTAAACAACAAGTATACTTACACTGAGGTAAATAAATTGAAGAACTATAATAACTGGACAGAATAATACATTAATTTGAAATATATAATAAAGGTGTCAAGTTAAAAAAAAGTTTGGTGTAAGTTGATGCGAGAGTGCAGTCGGAGTGAAGCAGCCACACTATGGATCAGACAATGGTGAGTGGGTCACCTGCTCAGACCTTGCTCACTGGATCCTTGGCAATGGGAGCGTCTCTGCTGTACCAATGACAGTGTCAACAAAGACAGTACAATTCAAAGGCGAAGCTCCTTTATAATTATGTCAGCAACTGAGAAAAATAAAGAAGGAATACACAAGGAAGTGCACCAGTGCTATCTTAAACAAGAAAGGTCTGTTAGCTCAACTTGCTAGCTGCGACAGCACAGAGTACAGTTACAGCTCCAGCTAAGGTCCCTGTTGTAACAAATTGTGGCACTTTGCCATGTGGTCAGGACCTGCCCATGGGGAAGGAACCGAAGAAGAAAGGAAAATACGCTGTTCTATACCCTACAGGATGGAGGGTAGAGAAAAGTAACACATAATTGGGCAAAGAGAGGTTTTGAGGTTGAAAGAACACAACTACACCTTCAGCAACGTTTGCAAATTCAGAAAATAGATCACAAATATTTGATCTGTGAGGAATTGAGTGTTTAAGAATCAATGAGATGTGCAATATTCTTCTTACCGTTGCCCTGTTTGGGTTTGGCCAGGGCTATTCAGCTCAGGTCCTCATTACACCCTTGGTCCAGATGTGGACAACGAGCTGAATTCCAGAGGTCATCGAGTTACCGAGTCATCGAGTCATCAAGTTAGAATTATAGAGTCATTGAGACATAGAATCATTCAGCACAGTAACAGCCCTTCGATCCAACTCATTCATGCCGACTAAGTTTCCCAAACTAAATTAGTCCCATCTGCCTGCATTTGGCCCATATCCCTCTAAACCTTTCCTATTCATGTAACTGCTCAAATGTATTTTAAATGTTGTAACTGTGCCTGCACCTTCCACTTCCTTCGACAGTTTATTCCACACACAAACCACCCTCTGTGTGAAAACATTGTCCCTCAAATCCCTTTCAAATCTTTCTCCTCTCACATTAGAAATATGCCCCTTAGTTTTTGATCTCCCCTACCCTCGGGAAAGGTCTATAGCCATTTGTCTTATCTATACCCCTCATGATTTTATAAACCTCTACAAAGTCAATGCTCAAGCTCCTACACTCTGAGAGTGAATGCTGTTGACATCAAATTCACATGTAATCAAGTGTGGCATCAAGGAGCTCTAGCAAAACTGGAATCATGGAGGATCAGGGAGAAAGTCCTCCACGTAATGGAAGCATACCTGGCAAAAAGGAAGATTGTTGAAGATTATTCATGTCAGCTCCAGGCCAGATGTCAGAGGTTCTTTGTCCATTATTAGGTCTATATATATATATATTGAAGCAATCCATATCCATATGCAGCAAATCCTGGACAACATTGGCTTGTGTTGACAAGTAGCAAGTAACATTCACACCACACAAGTCAGACAATGGTTATCTCCAATAAGAAAGAATCTAACCATTGCCTCGTGATGTTCAATGGATTACCATCACTAAATCCCTCACTATCAGCATTTGTGGGTTACTGTTCACCAGAAATTGATCTGGATCAGGTGATACAAATATTGTGGCTACATCAGGTCAAAGGCTAGGAATCTTGTAGTAAGTAACTCACCTCCTAACGTCCACTAACAACACGTAAGTTAAGAGGGTGATGGAATACTTCCCATTTATCTGAATGAGTGCAGCTCCAAAAACACTGTAGAAGCTTGAGGGCTTGAGACCTCCATCTAGAACACAGCAGCTCAATTCATTGGCACCACAGCCACAAATTATACTTCCTTTACCAATGTCTCACAATGGCAGCAGTCTATACCATCTACAAGACGCATTCAAATCACTTACCAATCACTTATCTGACAGCAATTCCCAAACCCAAGACTCAACCATCCAGAAGGCAGAAAGACAACAGATGCATGGGAACACCATCACCTTCTGAATGGTGTTTTGACAACAGCAGGGTACCTTTGAAGGAGTAAGTTATTGCAGATGCTGGAATCTGTCCTGAAAATATCAAATGTTGGAGATCACAGTGAGTGAGACAGCATCCATGGATACAGGCTGTCTCTCCATGGGTGCTGTCTGACTTGCTGTGATTTCCAGCATTTGTTGTTTTCAGCAGGGTACCTTTACCCGATACAGCAATACTTATATATAATCCCTGGCAGCATTATATTGATAGATCCTTTTGCATTCCAACTGTCAAAAGAGTTATTTGAAATACAGCTCACTTATGCATTTCGGTGCTTGGGCCATTATTGAGAGTTGGATTATTCTTCAAAGAACAAAGAACAAAGAAAATTACAGCACAGGAATAGGCCCTTTTGTCCTCCAAGCCTGCGCTGATCCAAATCCTCTATGTAAACCTATCGCCTATTTTCTAAGGATCTGTATCCCTTTACTCCCTGTCCATTCATGTATCTGTCTAGATACATCTTAATTGATGTTATTGATCCCACCCATACTACCTCCGGTAGCAATGCGTTCCAGGCCCTCACCACCCTCTACGTAAAGGGCTTTCCATGTATATCTCCCCTAAACTTTTCCCCTCTTATTTTGAGCTTGCGACCCCTAGTAATTGAGTCCCCCACTCTGGGAAAAAGCTTCTTGCTATCCAGTCTGTCTATACCTCTCATGATTCTGTAGACCTGAATATTATCCCACCTCAACCTCCGTCTTTCTTATGAAAATAATCCTAATCTACTCAACCTCTCTTCATAGCTAGCACTATCCATCCCAGACAGCATCCTGGTGAACCTCCTTTACACTGTCTCCAAAGCATCCTCATCCTTTTGGGAATGTGGCAGCCATAACTATCCTCAGTATTCCAAATGTGGCTGAACTAAAGTCTTATACAACTGTAATTTGATCTGCCAACTCCTGTACTCAATACCCCGTCCAATGAAGGAAAGCATACCATATGCCTTCTTGACCACTCTACTGACCGGTGTTGCCACCTTCAGGGAACAATGGACCAGAACAGCCAGATCTCTCTGTACATCAATTTTTCCCAGGGCTTTTCCATTTACTGTATAGTTCACTCTGGAATTGCATCTTCCAAAATACATCACCTCGCATTTGTCCAGATTGAACTCCACCTGCCATTTCTCTGCCCAACTCTCCAATCTATCTATACTCTGCTGCATTCTCTGACAGTCCCCTTCACTATCTGCTCCTCCACCAATCTTAGTGTCATCCGCAAACTTGCTAATGAGGCAACCTACACCTTCCTCCAGATAATTTATATCACAAAAGCAGTGGCCCAGCACAGATCCTTGTGGATCACAACTGGTCACAGCTCTCCATTTTGAGAAGGCCCCTTCCACTACTACTCTCTGTCTTCTGTTGCCCAACCAGTTCTCTAACCATCTAGCTAGAACATTGGACCCTATGTGACTTCACCTTCTTCATCAACCTACCATGGGGAACCTTATCAAACGTCTTATTGAGGTTCAAGTATATGACATCTACATCCCTTCCCTCACCAATCAACTTTTGTCACCTCTTCAAATAATTCTATTAGGTTTGTAAGACATGACCTGCCCTGCACAAATCCATGCTGCCTATCACTGATAAGCCCATTTTCTTCCAAACTGATATATATTCTATCCCGTCATCTCTTTTGCAGCAGCTTCCCTACCACTGTTGTCAGACTCACAGGTCTGTAATTACCTAGATTACCCCAGCTACCCCTCTTAAACAAAGGGGTAACATTAGCAATTTTCCAGTCCTCTGGGACCTCCCCTGTTTTCAAGGATACTACAAAGATACCCATCAAAGCCTCAGCTATTTCCTCTCTTGTGTATTCTAAAAGGCATTAAGGTGGACAAGTAACCTGGGGATAGATCCCATCCGGTCCAGGGTACTTGTCCACCTTAATGCCTTTTAGAATACACAACACTTCCTTTCTCCTTTCATTTACTTGACCTCAAGTAATCAAAGATCTATCCATAACCTCAACATCCGTCATGTCTCTCTTCTCGGTGAATACTGATGCAAAGCACTTATTAAGAATATCACCCATTTCCTCGGACTCCATGCATATCTTTCCTCCTTTGTCCTTGAATGGACCAACCCTTTCTCTAGGTAAAAACAATGACTGCAGATGCTGGAAACCAGATTCTGGATCAGTGGTGCTGGAAGAGCACAGCAATTCAGGCAGCATCCGAGGACAGGCAAAATCGACGTTTCGGGCATTCCTGATGAAGGGCTTTTGCCCGAAACGTCGATTTTGCCTGTCCTCGGATGCTGCCTGAATTGCTGTGCTCTTCCAGCACCACTGATCCAGAACCCTTTCTCTAGCTACTCTCTTCCTCCTTATATATAATTCTAGGCACATCTTTAATCTCCAAGTTCTGAAACTTATCATACAGATGTAAATTAAAGAACAGGAACTGTGAGTCTCTTCACACCTGACTGGTTGCAGTCCAATTTTTTGAAATAAAGTCCATTTCAGTTTCAGCAATTTCACTTATTCCTCATTTGTGAAAAGACTCAATGTGTGCGTCAGGTAATCACTGCAGCTATTTTAGATCAATGTACTTCCTTTTTAAAACTATTTCAGTTCCAAAAAATCTCAAGTTTTAAAGTCAGAAGATGGAAGTTGAAAATTGAAAGCCCATACATTTTACCACCATCTTTCGCAGACCTCCTACAGTGTGGAAACAGGCTATTTGGCCTAACATGTCCACGCTGTCCCTCTGAAGAACATCCCACCCAGACTCTCCCCACCTACTCTTTACCCGTAACCCCGCATTTCCCATGGCTAATCCATCTAACCCGCACAGCTTTGGATTGTGCAAGGAAACCAGGGAATCTGGAGGAAACCCATGCAGACCCGGGGAGAATATGCAAACTCCACACAGACAGCTGCCTGAGACTGGAAATGAATCCATGAGGCAAGCAGTGCTAACCACTGAGCCACTGTTCTGCGCACCCCCTCCCCCCCCCAAACCCCATTTTGATGCAAACATCTTAACAATTATATCTTTGAATGATGGTTAAAATGGGTCAATTATGAAATCCACTCCTAACGCATCATGTCTGTTTTTATTTTCTTAAGTCAGCCTTGATGTAATGGCAATACTCTTGTCTCTGGTTATCAGTTCACATTCAAATCCAGGGACTTGATTTTCTCCGTTGGATGTAAAAGATCCCATGGTACTATTTTGAACAACAGGGCTCTTTGCAGCTAAAGAAATCCAATTCAAGTGTATTCAATGTTGTAGAGTAGCTAATATGCATTTAGTAAGCTCCCATAAATAACTATGGGGCAATTTTTAGCTCATTGATTTTAGTAAGAGTGATTGATGAATAAATATTATCCAGATCATTTATAAAAGCTATGCTGCATATGTTTAGAATCATAGAATCTATACAGTGTGGAAAGAGGCTATTCAGCCCACTGAGACCACTCCAACCCCTCCAAAGAGCATCCCACCCAGACCCTACCCTTACCCTATCCTATCAATCCCTGTCACCCTTAGCCTGCACATCCCTGGACACTGTGAGACAATTTAGTATGGCCTATCCACCAAACCTACACATTTTTGGATTATGGGAGGAAACTCACACAGACATGGGAAAAATGTGCAAACTCCACACAGATAGTCACCCAAGGATGGAATCAAACCCGGGTCCCTGGCGCTGTGAGGCAGCAGTGCCACCTTTGTCAACCTTTTGACATTCATTCGCTCTTAGTAGCTTTCATTCACTTTTAGGAGCGATATTTCAGGCATTGCTTGATCTCATTAGTACTGAAACACAATCTTTCAACTATCAGTTGATATCAATTGCTCTAAAGAACAATTACGTAACGATAAATTGATATTCCAAATGGTTATAAACTGGCATCATTCTCAATAATTGGCCTTGCTTGTAATATTACAGCACTTCAGCATTTGCAGGTTACTGTCATTTGATTTCCTTCAATGCTTTTAGCTGATAAAATGGCAAGCTAAGAGGAAATTTGATCAAGTCTCACAGTTTGACATCAGCCTTTCAGATCAGTTTGACATCCGTCTTTACCATTTTCTTAGTCTCAGGCTACTTAGCTATGTGTTAACGATTCGAATATAATTTTATTTCTTTGTGGGTTTCTGACATATAAACTGAATTGAAGAAATTGTCAAGATTGCTTAATAATATTTTACTCTAAGAGTCCATCCTGATTACAATAGTTATTTCACCCATGTATGGGGTAGGGGTAAATGTGGAGTGCAGCGTCCACTTCAAAATATTGGTGTTATATTCATCAAGTTACACAATTTTCAAATCCACCAAAAATAGACATGATAGGAAAACAAATATGACATTACACACAACTCAAACAAGTGAAAACAGTATTGAAATGTCCCAGAAGTCCTGAAATAGCTTGACATCACTTGAACCTCGTATACATATGCATTTTCAGCTGCAAGGTGACAACTTGTTTGACAGCTGTACAGAATTTAGTGAAGCCAGTTCTTTATTGATAGGGTGGTACGGTGGCTCAGTAACCAGCACTGCTGCCTCACAGCACCAGGAACCCATGTTTGATTCCAACTGTCTATGTGGAGTTTGCACATTCTCCCTGTGTCTGCGTGGGTTTCCTCCAGGTGCTCCAGTTTCCTCCCACAATCTAATGATGTTCAGATCATGTGGATTAGCCATGCTAAATCGTCCATAATGTTAGGTGCATTAGTCAGAGGGTTACTCTTTGGAGGGTCAGTGTGCACTTGTTGGGCCAAATGGCCTGTTTCCAGTGTAGGGATTCTAACCTTTACCATGACTCATAGCAAAAAAATGCAAATTCAAGATCTAGCAAGTTGACCTTAACCATGCCAACGCTGATGGACACATTGATATCTTTTATAGGGACTGCTGTAAACTGAGCAGATTTGTTCCACACTAAACAAATTTGATGAAGACTAATTCTTGCCAATCTCTGTACAGAGCCCAATCTCTGTACATCATGGAAAAGCTAATCTCGTATACACGTAACAATCTTGGGCAGTGACATATGAACAGTTTCAGATATAATTCCATCCAGAAAAAACTGCCATTGTACAAAAGCAAACTGCTGAAATTTGATTTTTTGGAGAGGAATATCAAAGATGACAGACAAGCGGTCTCTGGATCTTTGCACTGTGTGTGTGTGTGTGTGTGTGTTGGTGTGAATCCTGTGTTGTCCACAGCTAGCTTTTCAGCTGAGGTGTCTCACCTGATCTCTGTGAAGTATACTCTCCCAGACCGATGCTGTTTTCCTTTTCGGTTCTTGACAAGAGGAATCTAACTGCCTTTACAAGAGAATCAATCAGTCTGTATGAGTCAATGTAATCCATACACAGCATCAAAGGCCATCAGTTAAGAGCTTCAATCTTGTTACTGTGACCAGTATGGAATGAATTTCACCATTCACTCGTTTCTTGGTCAGCAGGCTGCCTGGCAAATAGCACCATTCAACACCTATTGGCTTGTGATGTTGCTGACCTTCGCCCTTCTACTTTGTAACTCAATGGGCATGCCCACTGGCAGCTTGGTACATTGGACAGAGCTGACAGTGAATTGGCAACCTGAGCAGTGTGGCAACCTGAATCCTCTGGCTGCTACAAATGCAGTAAGACTCCCTGGCCACCAGGACATTCAGAATCCATGGTGCAGGCTGCAACCTGATCATGAAGAGAAAGTGAGGACTGCAGATGCCGGAGATCAGAGTTGAGAGGCTTATGCCTGAAACATCGATTGTCCTGCTTCTCAGATGCTGCTTTTCCAGCACCACACTCCTGAACCTGATCATGAAGCCTCACCCATGTCTCAGAGGTTCATCAGCATTTCCTTCAGTGCTCAGCAGAAAGTGGATCTTCACATCTAAAATATTGGGAATTAAAAATCTCTTGGCTTCCCTCTGGACAACACTTGGATAAATTATATTCATCAAGCGCAGCCTAACAGGCATGAATTTAGAGTGAAATTTAATTAGGAACCGAAGGAAAACGACTCTTGATGATGACATTTATGTTCTTTTACAAACTTTGCTTTTGTTTTCTGAACTCCACGGAAGGTGAGACTTATCGCTTCTTTGCATTTTGGACTGAATACCCTGAGAATGCTGGGATAGCTGGGATAGAATCTTTCCCCTGCCCATGTCCCCCTGCAGCCCAGCAACCAGCAAACATCCGTCATGATGGTCCCTTCAGCACAAGAGGGAATTCTGTGAGACACCTTTGCCTCTGGGGTCTGAGGAATTGTACCACAGGGAGTGTCCATTTTGTTTGGCGGCCATTACTGTGAAGGGGCAATAGTCGCTGTGGTGAGCTAACTTCAGGAGGAAGGAGGACTGTAGAAATCATGGAAGAGCCTGTCGTGGGTGGGGGTGAGAGTAGGTTGAGTGGAAGGTGGAAGGTAGGCATTTTGGGTGGGGGCTTGGACACCAAAGTGATCTGAGGGAAACCAATAGCAGGCAAAAAAGGGCCAGTAGTATTTGAGGGGAGCAGCAGTGTTTGGTAAGGGAATGGGGTGGGGAGCCCATGAAGCTGAGAGGAAACAATGGGGCAGCAGGAGAAAATCAGGATGACCATTGAGGCGTTAGATTGAGGTTAAAGGGCATATCACCCCAGTGATAGCCTCAGTGATAGTCTCAGTGACAACCTCAGTGGCAATCTCAGCTTAAATGTTTTGGCTGCAGTTGCCATGGGAGGAGCGAGAGCAAGGACCAGGGGCCTGACGGAAAGGTACGTTTAAAGTATAAAACCTTACCTCGTGTACAGGCGGAGCACACGCTGAGCAGGAACAGACACGGGAATGCTGAGTAAGTGATGCTTTACCCGAATCACTACTTGGGTAGTGTCTCCCACCCATCCTCCTCCTCTAACCAAAAAGAAAGGTTCTGTCTGCTGGATAGGTAAGGTGACTAGTTTTTATTTTTTTTTAAGCTTTTAGTAGTCTTATTGGGAATTTCGAATAGTAGGTTAGGGCAGTTGAATGTTTCTCGTGCAGAATGTGGGAGGTAAGGGTCACCACTAGTGTCCCTGCTGACTGCATCTGTGTGAGGTTCACTCAACTCCAGCTCCTCGAAAACCACGTTATGGAGCTGGAGCTGGAGCTGGAGCTGGATGAACTTTGGATCATTTGGGTGTTAGAGGGGGATATTGAGAGGAGTTAAAGAGAGGTAGTTACGCCTCAGGTACAGGAAGAAGGTAGATGGGTTACCATCAGGAGATGGAAAGGGAACTGGCAGGCAGTGCAGGGATCCCCTGTGGCCATTCCCCTCAACAACAAGTTTTAGATATTGTTATGGGGGATGACTTACTAGGGGTAAGTCATGGGGTACAGTTCTCCGGCACAGAATCTGTCCCCGTTGCTCAGAAGGGATGGGGGAAGAGGAGCAGAGCATTAGTCATTAGGGATGCCATAGTTATGGGAACAGATAGGGTTTTTTGTGGGAACGAGAGAGATTTGTGGTTGGTATGTTGCCTCCCAGGTGCCAGAGTTCAAGATGTCTCTGATCATGTTTTCGGGATCCTCGAGGAGGAGGGGAATAGCCCCAAGTCGTGGTCCACATAGGCACGAACAACATAGGTAGGAAGAAAGATGGGGCTTTAAAACAGAAATTCAGGGAGCTAGGGTGGAAGCTTAGAGCATGAACAAACAGAGTTATTATTTCTGGTTTGTTGCCCATGCCACGTGCTAGCGAGGTGAGGAACAGGGAGTGAAAGGAATTGAACATGTGGATACAGGGACTGTGCAGAGGGAGGGTTTAGGATACCTCGACAATTGGGGCTTTTTCTGGGGTTGGTGGGATCTCTACAAACAGGGGGGTACCAATATCCTGGGGGGGAAATTTGCTAATGCTCTTTGGGAGGGTTTAAACTAATTCAGCAGGGGGATGGGAATCTAAATTGTAGTTCGAGTATACAGGAGGTTGCAAGTAGTGAGGTCAAAACTAAAGCTTCAAGGTTACAAGAGGGCACCGGCAAGCATGAAGTTAGTTTAAGGTAGCTTCTTGAAAGTTGAGTCGCAGGTAGATAGGATAGTGAAGAAGGTGTTTGGTATGCTTTCTTTTATTGGTCAGAGCATTGAGTACAGGAGTTGGGAGGTCATGTTGCTGCTGTACAGGACATTGGTTAGGCCACTGTTGGAATATTGTGTGCAATTCTGGTCTCCTTCCTATCGGAAAGATGTTGTGAAACTTGAAAGGGTTCAGAAAAGATTTACAAGGATGTTGCCAGGGTTGGAGGATCTGAGCTACAGGGAGAGGCTGAACAGGCTGGGGCTGTTTTCCCTGGAGCGTCAGAGGCTGAGGGGTGACCTTGTAGAGGTTTACAAAATTATGAGGGGCATGGATCGGGTAAATTGGCAAAGTCTTTTCCCTAGGGTCAGGGAGTCCAGAACTAGAGGGCATAGGTTTAGGGTGAGAGGGGAAAGATATAAAAGAGACCTAAAGGGCAACTTTTTCACACAGAGGGTGGTACGTGTATGGAATGAGCTGCCAGAGGAAGTGGTGGAGGCTGGTACAATTGCAACATTTAAGAGGCATTTGGATGGGTATATGAATAGGAAGGGTTTGGAGGGATCAGGGATCTAGGGTGGAAGCTTAGAGCATGAACAAACAGAGTCATTATTTCTGGTTTGTTGCCCATGCCACATGCTAGCGAGGTGAGGAACAGGGAGTGAAAGGACTTGAACAAGTGGATACAGGGACTGTGCAGAGGGAGGGTGGGACTAGATTGGATTGGGATATCTGGTTGGCATGGACGAGTTGAATTGAAGGGTCTGTTTCCATGCTGTACATCTCTATGACTCTACGTCAACTTCAATGCCAGGTGCATCTGTAATAAGGTGGGTGAACTTGCAGCATGGGTCGGTACCTGGGATTTCGATGTTGTGGCCATTTCAGAGACATGGGTAGGGCAGGGTCAGGAATGGTTGTTGGAGTTTCCGGGATTTAAATGTTTTAGTAAGGACAGAGAAAATGGTAAAAGAGGGGGTGGTATTGTTAGTCAAGGACAGTATTTCAGTTGTAGAAAGGACGTTTGAGGATTCATCTACTGAGGTAGTATGGGCTGAGGTTAGAAACAGGAAAGGAAAGGTTACCCTGTTAGGAGTTTTCTATCAGCCTCTAAGTAATTCCAGAGATGTAGAGGAAAGGATAGCAAAGATGATCTTCAATAGGAGCGAGAGTAACAAGGTAGTTGTTATGAGGGACTTTAACTTCCTAAATATTGACTAGGAATACTATTGTTCAAGTACTTTAGTTTTTGTCCAATGTGTGCAGGATGGTATCTTGACACAGTATGTAGACAGGCCAACAAGAGGCGAGGCCACATTGGGTTTGGTACTGGGTAATGAACCCGGCCAGGTATTAGATTTGGAGGTAGGGGAGAACTTTGGTGATAGTGACCACAATTCGGTTATATTTACTTTAGCGATGGAAAAGGATAGGTATATACTACAGGACAAGAGGTATAGCTGGGGTAAAGGCAATTATGATGCGACTCGACAAGATTGAGGATGCATGGCATGGGGAAGGAAACTGCAAAGGATGGGCACAACCGAAATATGGAGCTTATTCAAGCACCAGCTACCGTATGTCCTTGGTAAGTATGTACTGGTCAGGCAGGGAGGAAGTTGTTGAGCGTGGGAGCTGTGGTTTACTTAAGGAAGTGAAATCTCTTGTCAAGAGGAAGAAGAAAGCTTATGTTTTGGGATGGGATGTGAAGGCTCAGTTGGGGGGCTTCAGAGTTTCAGTTTGGCCAGGAAAGACATAAAGAGAGAGCTAAGGAGAGACAGGAGGGGACATGAGGAGTTGTTGGTGGATAGGATCAAGGAAAACCCTAAGGCTTTCAATAGGTATATCAGGAATAAAAGAATGACTACAGTAAGATTAGGGCCAATCAAGGACAGTAGTGGGGGGTTGTGCATGGAGTCAGAGGAGATTGAGGAAGAGCTAAATGAATATTTTTCAACAGTATTCACACTGGAAAAAGACAACCTTGTTGAGGAGAATACTGAGATACAGGCTAGTAGACTAGACGGGATTGAGGTTCATAAGGAGGAAGTATTAGCAATTCTGAGAGTGTAAACATAGATAAGTCCCCTGGGCTGGATGGCATTTCTCTTAGCATTCTCTGGGAAGCCAAGGAGGAGATTGCTGAACCTTTGGCTTTAATCTCTATGTCATCATTCCCTACAGGAATAGTGCCAGAAGACTGGAGGATAGCAAATGTTGTTCCCTTGTTCAATAAGGGGAGTAGAGACAACCCTGGAAATTATAGACCTGTAAGCCTTACTTCGGTTGTGGGTAAAGTGTTATAAAAGGTTATAAGAGGTAGGGTTTATAATCATCTCGATAGGAATAAGTTGGTTAGGGATAGCCAACACGGTTTTGTGAAGGGTAGGTTGTGCCTCACAAACCTTATTGAGTTCTTTGAGAAGGTGACCAAACAGGTGGATGGGGGTAAAGCGGTTAATGTGGTGTATATAGATTTCAGTAAGGCATTTGATAAGGTTCCCCACGGTAGGATTATTGCACAAAATATGGAGGCATTGGATTGAGGGTGATTTAGCAGTTTGGATCAGAAACTAGCTGAAAAAACACAGAGGGTGGTGGTTGATGAGAAATATTCGTCCTGGAGTTCAGTTACTAGTGGCGTACCACAAGGATTTGTTTTGGGTCCACTGCTATTTGTCATTTTTATAAATGGCTTGGATGAGGGCATAGAAGGATGGGTTGGTAAATTTGCGGATGATATTCAGGTTGGTGGAGTTGTGGATAGTGCCGTAGGATTTTGTTTGGTTACAGAAGGACACAGATAAGCTGCAGAGTTGGGCTGAGAGGTGGCAAATCGAGTTTAATACGAAGAAATGTGAGGTGAATCACTTTGGAAGGAGTAACAGGAATGTGGAGTATTGGACTAATGGCAATATTTTTGGTAGTGTAGTTGAGCAGAGAGGTATCGGTGTCCATGTACATAGATCCCGGAAAGTTGCCACCCCAATTGATAGGGTCGTTAAGATGGCATACGGTGCGTTAGCTTTTATTGATAGAGGGATTGGGTTTCGGAACCATGAGGTCATGCTGCAACTGTACAAAACTCTGGTGCAGCCGCACTTGGAGTCTTGTGTACAGTTCTGGTTACTGCATTATAGGAAGGATGTGAAAGCTTTGGAAAGGGTTCAGAAGAGATATGCTAGGATGTTGCTTGTTACGGAGGGAACATCTAATGAGGAAAAATTAGGCCTCGGATTGGTTTCACAGGTCGGTGCAACATTGAGGGCCGAAGGGGCTGTACTGCTCTGTAATGTTCTATATTTTATGTTCTATGAAATCACAGAGGTAACATTAGTGAAATGTCAGTGATAATCTCAGTGCTAACCTCACTGAAACCACAGTGATAATCTCAGTGAAACCTCAGTGATGATGCCAAAGAAATTCTCAGTGAAATCCCAGTAATAATCTCAGAAAAACCTCAATGATAATCTCAGTGAAACACAGTGATAATCTCAGTGATAATCATAGTGAAACCACAGTAATAATCTCTGAAATCTATGTGATAATCTCAGAGAAACCTCAGTGATAATCGGAGCTAAATCTCAGTCAAACTCAGTGATGCTCTCAGTGAAACATGGTGATAATCTCAGCGTAATCTCACTGAAATCCCTGTGATAATCTCTTTGCTAACCTCAGTGATAATCTTAGTGAAACACAGTGTTAACATCAGTGATAATCTCAGAGAAACCACAGTGATACTGCTGTGAAGGTATAGGCGTGTATTGTCCCTTTAAGAGAGAGAAAGAGAGAGAGAGAAGAAGCTCACAAAGACTGACTGAAAGCGCTGAACAATTTAAAAATGCAACACTTGATTGAAACAAATAGCTAGAGTTGTGTTTCCATAGAACATAAACAAATTCAAATTCAGCCAATCAGTTTAAATTATGCCCCAGAAACCAAATTCCAATCAAATTTGAATTTTGTTGTTTGGGATGACATCAAACCAAACAAAACTGGACAGTTTGAATAGTTAGGGGGAGAACTACCAAGAACACCAACAAGTACAGACTGCCAGCTGAAAGCTCTCTGAAAAGTTACCTGTCCATAAGAAAAGTCGTGCAGCAGAAGACTGAAGAAATAACGATCCAGGAAAGTACAGAGGAAAATCTACCGAGGGAAATCTACAAAGGTGATTAAAAAAAGCTGGCTGCTTTTGAAATGCGATTTTTTTTTCTTTGTAAATCTTAATCAGTGTTTTTTTTTATCAGACAAATATTATAGAGGGGGAGGTAAAAGATAGGTTTAATAGAAAGGAGTTGAAAATGGTTGTGGTTTTAATATTCTCTGTTGGACTTAAAGAATAAAATTATTAATTTTTACTTTAATTAGTGACCCTTGGGAAAGTTCTTTGCCTCTCAAAATCTAACAGGTTATGGAGCAAGGTGAGCTTTTCTGTGTGTTGGGTTTAAATTAGCCGTGGGGGTTACCCCATGTTGTAACAGTTTGGGGGCTTGTCAGTGATTTGAACAGATTTAGACAGATCCAGTCTGAGATTTGGACAGATTTGAATAAATTTAGGGTACAAAAAATGCTCAGTGGGCGACACAGTGGCTCAGTGGTTAGCACTGTTGCCTCACAGCACCAGGCTCCCAGGTTCGATTCCAACCTCGGGCGACTGACTGTGTGGAGTTTGCACATTCTCCCCGTGTCTGCGTGGGTTTCCTCTGGGTGCTCTGGTTTCCTCCCACAGTCCAAAGATGTGCAGGCCAGGTGAATTGGCCGTGTTAAATTGCCCGTAGTGTTAGGTCCATTAGTCAGAGAGAAATGGGTCTGGGTTCGTTACTCTTCGGAGGGTCGATGTGGACTGGTTGGGCGGAAGCGCCTGTTTCCACACTGTAGGGAATCTAATCTAATCTAATCTAGATTGAAACATTTGCTGGTTAGTGTCCTAGATCTTCAAACGAAATGTAAGTGAGACACTTTGTTCAATTTAAGTTACTTGTTGTTGGTTAAATTAAAAATGAGAGAAAGGGCTCTTAAAATTGCTGAAGAGGTTCTGGGATTTGAAGATGATTCCCAAATTTGCCAAGAAAGAAGTGAAAGAAAAGACCATACTATTAGAATTAGCAAAGAGGTTAGAATTGGGTTTACGCAAGGACTGCAATTGAAAGGGAATTACTCAAAGACTTAGCTGCGTTAGAGAAACAGACAAGTATAGTAGAGATAGAAATACTTACATTACAATTGAGCAAAATGGAGTTAGAAGAAAAACAAATAGAGGGAGAGAGAAAGAAAAAGAGAGAGAGAAGGTTCTTAGCTGAACAAAGACAGAGAGAAGAATGGGGAGAGAAGAAAAGAGAGACTAAAGGGAGAGAGAAAGAGAGAGAAGGCTCTTAGCTGAGCAAAAAGGGATAGAATTTGAACTTGAAAAGTTGTAACTTAGTCAGCAAAGTCAAGTTAACTGGATGGAGATGAAAAGAGAAGGTAGTAATATATGCAAATATGTCAAAACTCTGCCACATTTTGATGAGAAAGACGTCAAAGCCTTCTTTATTTCATTTGAAAAATTGGCCAGGCAGATGGGTTGATCCGAGGGTTTATGGGTAATGCTAGTTCAGACTAAGTTGGTAGGCAGAGCTAGTGAGGTATTTACCATGCTGTCAAATGAGGGGTCAAGATTAGAAATTTTTTTAGAACATTACAACGCAGTACAGGCCCTTCGGCCCTCGATGTTGCGCCGATCTGTCATACCAATCTGAAGCCCATCTAAGCTACACTATTCCATGTATGTCCAGCTGCTTGTCCAATGACGACTTAAATGTACTTAAATTTGGAGAATCTATTACCGATGCAGGCAAAGCATTCCATACCCTTACTACTCTCTGAGTAAAGAAACTACCTCTAACATCTGTCCTATATCTATCACCCCTCAATTTAAAGCTATGCCCTCTCGTGCTCGCTGTCACCATACTTGGAAAAAGGCTCTCCTTGTCCACACTATCTAACCCTCTAATTATCTTATATGTCTCTATTAAGTCACCTCTCAACCTTCTTCTCTCTAACGAAAACAGTCTCAAGTCCCTCAGCCTTTCCTCGTAAGACTTGCCCTCCATACCAGGCAACATCCTAGTAAAGCTCCTCTGCACCCTTTCCAAAGCTTCCACATCCTTCTTATAATGCAGTGACCAGAACTGTACACAATACTCCAAGTGCGGCTGCACTGGAGTTTTGTACAGCTGTAGCATAACCTCATGGTTCCGGAACTCGATCCCTCTATTAATAAAAGCTAAAACGCTGTCAGCCTTCTTAACAACCCTGTCAACCAGGTTGGCAACTTTCAAGGATCTGTGCACCTGGACACCGAGATCTCTCTGCCCATCTACACTACCAAGAATCTTACCATTAGCCCAGTACTTTGCATTCTGGTTACTCCGACCAAAGTGAATCACCTCACATTTGTCCGCATTAAACTCCATTTGCCACCTCAACCCAGCTCTGCAGTTTATCTATGTCTCTCTGTAACCTATAACATCCTTCATCACTATCCACAACTCGACCGACCTTAGTGTCGTCTGCAAATTTACTAACCCACCCTTCTACACTCTCATCCAGGTCGTTTATAAAAATGATGAACAGCAGTGGACCCAATGCCAACCCTTGCAGTACACACTGGTAACTGGACTCCAGGATGAACATTTCCCATCAACCACCACCCTCTGTTTTCTTTCAGCAAGCCAATTACTGATCCAAACTGCTATATCTTCCACAAGCCCATTCCTCCACATTTTGTACAATAGCCTACTGTGGGGAACCTTATCGAACGCCTTGCTGAAATCCATATACACTATATCAACCAGTTTACTGTCATTTACCTGTTTGGTCACCTTCTCAAAGAACTCAATAAGGTTTGTGAGGCACGACCTATCCTTCACAAAACCGTGCTGACTATCCCTAATCAAATTATTATTTTCTAGATGATTATAAATCCTATCTCTTATAATCTTTTCCAACACTTTACCAACAACTGAAATAAGGCTGACTGGTCTATAATTACTAGAGTTGTCTCTACTCCCCTTCTTGAACAGGGGAACCACATTTGCTATCCTCCAGTCTTCTGGCACTATTCCTGTAGACAATGACATTTTAAAGATCAAGGCAATCTCCTCCCAGGCTTCCCAGAGGATCCTAGGATAAATCCCATCTGGCCCAGGGGACTTATCTACTTTCACACTCTGCAGGATTTCTAATACTTCTTCCTTGTGAACCTCAATCCCACCTAGTCTAGTAGCCTGTATCTCAGTACTCTCTTCGACAACATTGTCATTTTCTAGAGTGAATACTGTTGAAAAATATTCATTTAGTGCTTCCCCTATCTCCTCTGACTCCACACACAACTTCCCACTACTATCCTTGATTGGCCCTAATCTTACTCTTGTCATTCTTTTATTCCTTAAATACCTATAGAAAGCTTTAGGGTTTACCCTGATCCTATCTGCCAACAACTTCTCATCTCTCCTCCTGGCTCTTCTGAGCTCTCTCTTTAGGTCTTTCCTGGCTACCTTGTAACCCTCAAGCGCCCTAACTGAGCCTTCACATCTCATCCTAACATAAGCCTTCTTCTTCCTATTGACCAGAGATTCCACTTCCTTCATAAACCACGGCTCCCACGCTCTACAGCTTCCTCCCTGCCTGACAGGTACATACTTATCTAAGAGATTATGGTCAAACGGGCTATTTTAAGTGCTTATGAATTGATACCAGAAGCATATAGACAGTGGTTCAGAAACATAAAGAAGGAACCTTGTCAGATTTATGTTGAGTTTGAAAGAATTAAACACATTCATTTTGATAGATGGGTACAGGCCTTAAAGATAGATAAGACCTATGAGGCTTTAAGAGAGAATATTCTGCTGGAGGAGTTTAAAAACCCACTTCCAGAGATGGTAAGAATTCACGTGGAGGAACATAAAGTTCAGGAAGTGAGAAGGGCTACAGAGTTAGTAGATCAGAGATAGTAGACATTGGTGCATAAGACAAGCTTCTGGCCAGAATTTCATCCTGTGAGGGACAGAAGTTGGGAGAAGGGGAGATCCGACACTACGAAACACTGGAAAGAATTTACCAAAGCTTAAAAAAGAAGCCCAAGAGGGTGGGAAAGAGTTGAAAGGCCTCAGGTGTTTTCTCTGGGACATGCAAAGTCACAGTGCTGGTCATTAAAGAAAGGTACTGTGGGAAAAGAAGATGTGGTAAAAGAAGCTAAGCCAGTGGCATTAATGAAAGTGGTAAAGGAGACCTCAAGAAGAGCCGAGAAGCTGCAGGACAGTGCAGAGCTAGGCCAGGGCTGGGTATGGAGTTCGTGCCTGATTGCTACAAAGAATTTGCCTCTATGAGTAAAGTTTACTCAGAAAGAACAGAGGGGGGAAGGGCAAGAAATTATAATTTTGAGAGATTCAGGATCTAACCAGTCTCTAATTGTAAAAGATGTGTGAATTTGCATTCTTTCTGATCTGTTAACTGAGAGTGTGGTAAGTTGTAGGATAGATGGACAGAAATTTAGCGTTCCCCTATGTAAGATCAGGTTGAAGTGCCAAGTCAAGACTGGGGAAGTTACAGTGGGAGTGATTGACAGAGTATCAGTTCCAGGAATCCAGTTTGTTCTTGGGAATGATTTAGCAGGATCCAAGGTGGGAGTGACACTCCTTGTTGTGGAAATGCCCAAGAAACTGAGGAGTTAAAAGAAAAATATCCTGGCATTTTCCCAGACTGTGTAGTAACAAGATCTCACTATCATAAGTCACAGCATGAAGCAAAAGGTAAAGAGAAAGATGAAGGAGTTGAGGTTCAGTTAGCGGACACCCTGTTTGACATAGTGGTGCAGGAAAAACCTGAACAGGCAGAGGGTCAGACAGAAGTGTTTAGTCCTGAAAGAGTAAGGGACTTGCAACAGGAAGACAAGACGATAAAAGATATATATGTGGATGCGTACTCCAGAAAAGAGTCAGAGAATACTCTGGAGGGTTATAATCTGAAAGATAGAATCCTAAAATGAAAATGGAAGACACGGCAAGTTAGTGCAGAGGAGAAATGGGCCGAAGTGCACCAGATTGTGTTGCCGGTAGCATACAGACAGGAAGTGTTATGGGTAGCACATGATCTACCTGTAGGAGGACACCTAGGGATATGAAAGACTCAGGCTAAGGGACAAAAACATTTTTATTGGCCTGGAATGCACGAGGATGTGGTTAACTTTTGACGTATGTGTCATACATGCCAAATGGTAGGTAAGCCACAGGCGGTAATAAAACCATCCCCTTTGTTGCAAATTCCCGCATTCAAAGACTCTCTCACACGGGTTATAATTGATTGTGTTGGTCCCCTTCCTGGAACTAAAAGTGGGAACCAATACTTGTTAACCATAATGGATGTGTCTACCAGATTTCCGGAAGCAATTTCATTATGGAGTATCAAGGCAAAAAGGGTGGTAGAGGGGTTAGTAGCTTTCTTCACGTGGTATGGGTGACCCACAGAGATTCAATCAGACCAAAGGTCTAATTTTACTGCGAGGCTGTTTAAAGAGGTCATGGATAGCTCAGGTATATAACCCTTTAAATCAAGTGCATATCATCCTGAGTCCCAGGGAACTTTAGAAAGGAGACATCAGAGCTTAAACACAATATTGAGAACATACTGTTAGGATTACCAGAATGATTGGGAGAAAGGTATCCCATTTGTATTGGTTGCCATTAGAGATGCCCCAAATGAATCTACTCAGTCTATTCCCTTCAGGTTGATATTCAGACATGAAGTGAAAGGCACCTTGAAATTAATTAAACAAATATTGACAGGACCCAAGTCGGAGATCTACACTCAGGTTATGTATTGGAGGAGAGGGAGAGATTAAATCGAGTAGGTGAGTTAGTTAAACAGCACCTAAAGAGAGCATAGCATAGAATGAAGCAGGTGGCAGTTAAAAACTCTGAGACTCGGACATTTTCTCGAGGGGATGATGTGTTAGTATTGTTACAAGTGATAGGAGATCCATTCAAAGCCAGGTTTAGTGGTCCCTATCAAATTGACAACAAGTGGGCGGCACAGTGGCACAGTGGTTAGCACTGCTGCCTCACAGTGCCAGAGACCCGGGTTCAATTCCCACCTCAGGCAACTGTGTGGAGTTTGTACATTCGCCCCGTGTCTGAGTGGGTTGCTCTTCAGGGTGTCGGTGTGGACTTGTTGGGCCAAAGGGCCTGTTTCCACACTGTAAGTAATCTAATCTAATCTTAAAAAAGTTGAGTCAAATGAACTATCTGGTAAAGATGCCAGGTAGAAAAAAAGGTATCGGATATGTTATGTGAATATGTTGAAACCGTGTTATACTAGAGAGTAAGAACTGGAGAACCAGCTGTTAGTTACTGTCTCACGGAGTGAAGAATCAAATCCAGATGTTGTGAATTTTGATGTCCCTCAAATATGTTAAAAAATGAAGAAGTCCTTGAGGGGTGGGATAGGTTAACAAACTATCTGTCTCAAGAGCATAGAACACAGCTGAAAAGTTTGTTACTGCAGTATGATGACATATGTAGGAATCAGATGGGGAGGACGTAGGGAATACTGCTCCGATAAAACAACACCCCTATCTGCTTAATCCTCTCAAAGCCAGACAGGTCCCAAAGGAGATAGTGGACATTCTCAATGAGGACATCATTGAACCAAGCCAGAGCAAATAGAGTTCGCCAATCATCTTGGTTCCTAAATCGGATGGGACTCTGATTTTGCTTGGATTATCGGTAGGTCAACGCTGTTACAAAATCAGAGTCATATTCAATAGCGAGATTGGAGGACTGTATCGAGAAAGTCAGCCAAGTCAGTTATATCACCAAGTTGGACTTACTGCGTGCTTACTGGCAGGTACCTTTATCAGAGGCAGTAAACGAAATTTCTGCATTTGTAACCCCAGATGGGCTATATCCATTTAAAGTGATACCCTTTGGAATGAAGAACACATCCACCGCATTCCAAAGACTCATAAACAGAGTTGTGGCTGGGTTAACAAACTGTTTAGTCTATTTGGACGATGTAGTGATCTTTAGTAAGTCCTGGAAACATCACATGGTATGATTGGCAGAGTTCTTTCAACAACCTCGAGAAGCAAAACTGGTGACAAATGTAAACAAAACTGAATTCACGAAAGCAGAGGCGACATTCTTGGGACATAACATCGATCGTGGAAGGTTGACCCCACGGAATGCAAAGATGAAGGCCATCGAGAAATTTCCATGACCAACCCCGAAGAAAGACGTGCTTCGATCCTTGGGACTAAGCAGATTCTATCAGAAGTTTGTTCCAGACCTCAGCAGTGCAGTGGCACTGTTAACCGATTTGCTGAAGGAGAACACAAAGTTTTGGTGGACAGAACCATGCCAGGAGACATTCGACCATTTAAAAGCCATATTAACCACCAAACCAGTTTTAGCCACACCAAACTTTTCAAAACCCTTCAAAGTTGCCATTGGTGCTAATGACATAGGAGTTGGAGCTGTACTGCAACAGGAAGATGATGATGGGATTGAGCTGCCAGTTGGTTACTTTTTGGAGAAACTCAACATCCCCCAGAGGAAATACTCCATGATCGACAAAGAACTATTGAGTGTGGTACTAGCCTTCCAACATTTTAATGTGTATGTCACGAACAATGTGTCGGAGACGGTTGTGTACACGGATCACAATCCTCTTACATTCTTAGAACGCTTTAAAGGCAAGAATATGAGACTCTTCCATTGGAGTCTTATGTCACTTATTTTTAATTTACAAATCGTACATGTTGCAGGTCCTAAGAATGTAATTGCAGATATGTTATCGTGAATTTAATGGATAAAATATAGATGAGATTGATATCTATTCGATGTTATATGTATGTGGGAAGAGGTCAATATGAACTCAGACTAAAGTCATATGCATGCCATGGTAATGTGGTTAAGGAATAGATTAAAAAAATGAAGCCATCTTTTCATTATGATGGTTCATTTTTTTAAAGTGGAGAGGTGTTAGGAAGGTGTAGATGTGTAATGTGCCTTTAAAAGAGAGGGGAAGTTAGCAAAGACTGACTGAATGCACTGAGTGTGCTGAACAATTTAAAAATGTAACACTTCATTGAAACAAATAGCTGGAGTTGTGTTGTTATGGAATTTCAGTGACAATCTCATGAAAATCTCAGTGAAAATCTCAGTGATAATCTCAGTGACAATCTCAGTGAAAATTTTGTTGATAATCTCAGATAATCTCAGTGTAATTTGAGTGATAATCTCAGTGAAATCCCAGTGATAACCTCAGTGAGAACCTCAGTGATACTGAGCCATTGTTTGCTGCTCCTACTGAAGGTGACTATGGGGGCAGGTGTGACATGCACATCAGTTGGAGGGGAAGGTTGTGGTCAAGATCTTGAACACGAGAGCGTGTTTCCTTTCTACCCAACTTCAAACATAGGAGACCGAACTGACTCGTGCATACACGCTCATTGGAAAGTCAGGGTGCTGGATAGGCCTCTTGGCCAGAAATGTACACCACCTTGAGCAGCTGTGCCCCTTTTAGATGACAATTACTGAAGCTGATCTACATACCGTCATTCTAACTGCCTGGTGTACATCCTCAGCTGTACATGTTTGGCAGTGCCAATCAGGACACTAATCCTGGGTCATTGGAAAAGGGAGTTGAAGTCATAGTGAGGGATGTAAGTCATGTTTTGTGAGCAAATCCTTTCTCATCCCATGCATGGTGTTTAGATTAGATTCTCTACAGTGTGGAAACAGGCCCTTCGGCCCAACAAGTCCACACCGCCCCTCCGAAGAGCAACTCATCCAGCTCCATTCCTCTACATTCACCCCTGACTAATGCACCTAACACTATGAACAACTTAGCATGGCCAATTCACCTGACCTGCACATCTTTGGACTGAGGGAGGAAACTGGAGCATCCGGAGGAAACCCACGCAGACACACGGAGAATGTGCAAACTCCACACAGACTGGCGGGAATCGAACCCAGGAACCTGGTGCTGTGAGGCAGCAGTGCTAACCACTGAGCCGCCGTACTATTTATTTATATATTTTTTCAGAGTTAAAGAAGGAAAATGTAATATCCCAGCTGGAGCTTGCTGGTAACTGGGATTTCAAATGTTCAGTCTCATGAACCATCAGGAAAGCCCGGGCCAACAGTGAGGGGATCTCCATAGGCCAGAAATAAAAAGCAGAGGGCAGAAGGTCAGGTTCATTGCAAGCTCCCAGACCCAATAGTCCCATATAGTGTGCACCAGTGTGAGGTGTGAGCATACCTTAGGTAGCCAGTGCATCAGAGACAAGAGGAGACAGTGAGGTCTGTAGATGCTGGAGATCAGAGTTGGCAGCGTGGTGCTGGAAAAGCCCAGCAGGTCAGGCATTATCTAAGGAGCAGGAAAGTCGACGCGTCAGGCCAGAGTCCAATCTTGATTCCTGATGAAGGGCTCGGCCCGAAATGTCGATTTTCCTGCTCCTTGGATGCTGCCTGACCTATCAGAGACAAGTAGCTAGCCTGCCTTAACTGATGGAATATACACAACAAGCAGAGACTCTATGGTACCTCGTCCTTGGCCCCCTTCTGACCCATTCCCACTCTAACCCTGCAGGGGTGGCTTGTTTGATTGGATTTGTTTTGATTTATTGTAGTTACATGTACCTAGTTACAGTGAATAGCTTTGATTTGTGAGCAGTACAGGTAGATCTTGGCAAACAAGAATCTACAAACCATAGAGTGCGTCGACAGAGCGAGACATACAAGGTTATGGCTGCACAGGGGATGCACGAAGTAAGATCAACGTTTGATTTGAAATTAGAGAGGTCCATTCAGCAGTCTAATAATGGCAGGGAAGAGGCTGTTCTTGAACCTGTTGGTTTGTGTGTTCAAGCTTCTGTATCTTCTGAAGAAGGGCTCATGCCCGAAACGTCGATTCTCCTGTTCCTTGGATGCTGCCTTACCTGCTGCGCTTTTCCAGCAACACATTTTCAGCTCTGATCTCCAGCATCTGCAGCCCTCACTTTCTCCTTCTGTATCTTCTGTCTGACGGAAGAGGTTGTAAGAGATCATTATCGGGGTCTTTGGTGATGTTGACAGCCTTTCCATGGCAACGAGAAATGTAAGTGGAGTCATGGATGGGAAGTTGGTTTCTAGGATGGTCTGGGCTGTGCACACAAACTCCTGTAGTTTCTTATGGTCCTGGGCAGAGCAGTTGCTGTACCAAGCCGTTATACACCCGGACAGAATGCTTTCTGTGGTGCTTCTGTAAAAGTTGGTGAGGCTCCTTATTTTAGCAGCCTGTGACTGCTCGACTGAAATAAAAGTCATTGAGAAGGGAGCCCAGAAATACAGAAATAAACAGGGCATCAAAACTGGCCAAAAAGCAAAATATGCTGGGAATGTCTGATGTGAATACAGAGACAAGAGACAATTCCGCCTGTGGGCAAGTCCTTGCAAGATCCCAGCCGCAATGACGAAAGTCAAAGAGGAGCCAGAACACATCAGGACGTATGAAAGGGCAATTCAACCCTTCCTGATAAACAAACAGCAAGATGCATGGGGCAGGCATGCCTCAGAAAGGCAAAAGGCCAAGTGTATATTCTGGGATAAAACCAGACTCCCAGGCCCAAAAGCAGACACATAAAGGAGTTGCTGTTAATCAGGCCATCAAGAGCTATTAGCAGCATTTCAAGGTGATAAAGCCAATTAATTTGAAACCTCTGATCGGTCAAGTCCTTGGAAAGTTCCAGAAAGTAGCCAGGAGGGTATAAGAACCCAGCCTGGTAGGACTCAGGGTACCCCCATCCTCCAGCCTATCTCAGGGCACATCAGGATACAGCAGTGACCAGAGCATTTCACCCTCTGACCAGAGAGAGAACCAACCCTTGGAGAGAAGAACATGCTGATCAACTCAACAGACCAACAAATGTTATGAATATCTGGGAAGTATTTTAAACTTCTAAAGAATCAAATAGTTGGAAATAGAAATGTTAAAAGTGTAAAGTTTACCTCTTAATCTTTGTTGTCTTCAAATAAAGTGGTGACCTGGTTCACCTACTGCAGAATTGTGCTGTGTAGTCCTTTCCTGATATATGCTAAAGTGCCTTGGTAAATTAATATTGTATACACTGGTCCAGAAATGTGCAGGGTTTCAGAGACAACTTGTTCCAGATAGCATTATGGACATGCTAAATTTCCTAAATTGCCTGTGGAAGAAGAGGCATTGTTGTGCCTTCTTAACTGTTGCATCTACATGGGAGATCCAGGACAGATTGTCAGTTATTGCCAGTCCGAGGAACTTGATGCTGCTGACCCAGCTCCACCTCAGGACCTGGGCAACATCCCAGCTCCTACTTCAATGACCCCAGCTCCTTGATGCCAGAGCTGGGTTATCATGAGGGGCCAGGGATGGTATATCACCCAATACTTGACTAACAATAAAATGCACATGGCCCTGCCAGAGCCACAGTGGGGAGGAATTCTGCATCATACAATACTCAATGGCTCTCTGCAGCCCCAGGCTCCTTCAAGACAAATGAAAGAGACTAAGATGAGCTTTTCCTTTTCCATGCTGCTTATCCATCCAGCAAAGATGCAACTTCTGTCTGAGATTGTTTCTGTCCTGGAAAAGCAAGGTTTCCATTCAGGCCAGACACAGTAAATGTGCACAACCCACCCAGTGCTCAGCAAAAGCATCTGTATATCCATCAGTAGGATATGCAGGATGAAGCAGGGAGCCCACACACAGCTGCCGATGTCGCAAGATGAGAGTAGACAGACTGGGAAAGGCTGCCTGACATAAGGAGAGCACACAGAACAATTAGAAAGCTATGGTCTGACACAGCCACCGAGTTATCTCACCGCTGCTGCTTACAGCTGTGACCAGACATGGTTGCTTTCCGTGACGTTCAGAACCATGAGCTAAAGAAGGTATGACAGATGGTTTTGTGACCCATGAGCAATTGCAGGCCTCAGTAACGTGAAGAAGCCTCAACCTGCATTGAGCAGCTTTCTGTGCACACTCTCCCAGAGGTTACCAGACAAAGAATGCAGCCAGGTCACGGCCTCTTCACCATTTACATCCAAACTCTTAATTGCATTTACCAGCATGTACACCGGGAATAGCTAGGTAGTGACATGAACATGCGCAGTCCTGAGTCTCAGGGTTAAGATATTTAAAGCATTGTTAAAAGAAGGGCAAGGCATCTAGCACACTGCTAAGGACTATCGTTTGATCAACTCACAAGAGATTGCAGTTCATTTTTGACCAGAAGATAACTGGAAATAACTCCACAGAGGCTGGTATCCCATCGCCAGGTCACCCTTTATTTACGTGTGATGAGTTCAGCTCCTGTTCCTTCAGAGCCACTTCTCAGAGCAAACAAATCCTCTGACTAGCCTGTTTATTTTTTTCCCCTGTTTTTTACAATTTAAAAATTTTTTTTTGCTAAAAATTACCCCCACCCTACCGCCTAACTGCGGTAGTGCTTATTTTTTTTCCCCAGCACCCATGTTGCGTGTGTGCAGGTGTGAGACACAGTCAGAGACACAAGGTGTATGAATCTTTATTCAATCCCACCACCAGGAAGAAAGGAAACACCCGAGTGGCCAGTGACATGCAGTGCCCTTCACATCAAAGGGCAATGCTGTGTGATCAAACAGTGAAGGGGAGGGCAGGGATTAAACCAAAGACAAGCCTGTTTTTTTTTTATCTGAGAACACTCCAGTTTATTTTTTTTTATAGCACTTTATTTTTTTTTCTGAATTATATATTTTTTCTTTTCTTTTTTTTATATAATTTAACTCCCACACTACCACCTAAGTGTGGTAGTGCTTATTTTTTCCCCAGCACCCATGGTGTGTGTGTGTGCAGGTGTGAGACACAGTGAAAGACACAAAGTGCACGAATCTTTATTCAATTTCCACCACCAGGAAGATAGGAAAACACCCGGGTGGCCAGTGACAAACACTGCCTTTCACATCAAAGGGCAGTGCTGGGTGACAAGCCTGTTTATTTTTTTTTCCTGGTTATATTATTTTATTAAACAAATTACAAAAACAGTTTACAACAAACAGTTACATTTACAGCTGCATACAAGAGACAGCAATTTTACAAGGGAGAGGAGCAGCAAAGCCAGGCCCCAAACCCTACCATTCAAACAGTTTACAGGGACATGAGGACAAACCTCAAATCCCAGTTTCACAAAGATATAAAGAGACAACAGCAATGACAGTTGTACATTAGACAGTACTGTTACATACAAAAGTGCAGACAATACAGACCCAGCAAGCCCCCATCCCTCCCACCTTCCGACCACTCTAAGGCAGCCCGCCCCTACCCACCTTCCGGTTCTCGGTCCACCCCATGCCCCTTCCAGTTCAGTCCGCCCTGACACACCTTTCGACCACCTCTAAGACAGCCCGCCCCAGTACCCGCCCAGGGTGACAGCAGTCAGGACAGCTTACCCACCTACAAGCCTGTTTATAACTGTCAGCTAGGGCTCCCTGATTGGACCAGGTTAACAGCCCCAATCAGGGGACTCATGCTCTATGCAGTCCATCGGCTGACCTTGTTGCAATCTCTACAATAACCCATCATAAATCATGACAAGGTCTCCTTGTAAAGGAATCTTGCATTATTAGGGCAACTAGTCTCAGCACTTTGCATCTTTTCCCATAATTGCATTATTTATCATGTAATGGAGTGTGCATTGCAATCCTTCAGCTGCCTTGGATTGACTTCGAGTCAAAAATGAACTGTAGTCTCTTGTGAGTTGACCAAACAATAATCCATTATCTTTCCAGGTTTCACGAGAGAGCACAATGAAAGAGACAGAGATGTCAGGGATGAGTCAACCACATTATCACCAGCTGTTTCTCAAACACAAGGCTGTCAGTCATCATTCAGCATCTCAACTTCAGTCACACACTCCAAGACATGAAACTATTTAATAACTGATGGGAATTAGGGCTTGATGCTTTTAAATGGGTTCTGTTTTTCATTTTTATGCTCTGCATCATTTTACTTTGATTATCATCGTTTATATAGTTTATTGCATTTATAACTTTCATAACTCTTGTTATTGCTTTTATAGTTTTCACAGTTATTATTTATATAGTTTTTTTCCAGATTTTATATCTATTGTTTGTACAGTTTTCATGGCTTTATAGATCTTATAACAAGTGGATATTTTGGACTGAATCAAAAAGTTAGTAAGTTCAGACCTTACTTGTTATTAATTTCCTTTCTGTGCCTATTTTCTGCTGCTTTTCAATGTGTGGGTGGCTGATTGCATTCAATATCAATGGAAATGTTTGAGAGCTTCAATGATACCTTTGAGAGTTTTCATGTGAGTTTCCTTTTGATACATTGCGTGCCTTCAAAGCGTGAATTGAAAGCTTCTCGATATCATTGCGCTCTTCGATGTTTTGGTGCTATTGAGAGCTAATTTGACGATTAAAATGCTTTTTGAAATCCACAGGTGCTATCATTAATTCCAATGTAGAACATTTGATAGCTGTGCTACCAGAAAGAGCAATGAAAGTGGAATTTGTGTTAAGCCTTTTTGAGGGGCGTTTTCAAAATATCATCATGGAGTATTCTTAAGATGGTAGAGAGGACATCTCATCTGAAAAATCACACCTCCAACAATGCTGTACTCCCTTCGGACCATTGGGGTTATATTCTCCAATCTCTAGACGGGATATTGAACCCATAATCTTCTGTTGTGAAGATGACAGCACGATCAGTCATTGTGGCTAATATGGCATCATATCATGAGGATGTTTGCATCTACTTATAGGTCACAGTAGATTCCAGTGTGCTATTCTGCAGCACTGATCTTAACCTGTGAGTTATACCCCATTCCTGCTCTGTAGGTGGATTTCCAGACACAATATGCATTGGGCCCTGGTACAAGCCAGAAGCTACAGGCTTTTTTCTTCTTGGATAATGCCAAAAAGACACAATTAATTTTAATTTTCATCTTCAGTGGTAGTTGACATCAATTTTCAGTCATGCTGGGAAATGAATAAACCAAATGTCAGCTCTGGAAATACACATTGCCTACTTGGGTGTTGAATCGCAAAATCCAAATTGGATGACTCAACAAGACCAGCCAATAGAATGAGAGCAGAGGGACCCAACCAAAGAGGAGGGAAAAGTAGCTCAGTGGGAAAGCAGATCTAGTAATTAAAATATTCCTCCGGATGCAAAATTGATCATTCGAAAATTTATTTTCTTTAGCAGATGAATATCCCAGGAGATAGCCTCATCAGATGTCAAGTTTAGGGTGATTATCTGTCACTTAGTCTGTGGAGAAGTCACTCGTTGCGGATGTGCAGCATTGTTTGTGACTCTCCACAGGGGTAGAAGGTCTTAAGACTGTTGCCCCAAGACAGTGAATTGGCTGTGCAAGGGCCCTGTTTTGTCTTGAACCTGCTTAGCATGTTCCAATGTTGCTCCTGAGATCTGCTTCAGGTGGATATGTGCTAACTTTGCATGGAAGATGTAAGATCAAAGGGGAATATGTGCATTGGAATGGGGTAGCACTAAGTTGACCTGAGGCCTATAAAGGCACATGAGGATGGATGGGTTCATGGGTTGGCATTAACTTAGTATAGGCTCAAAGGAGACCTTGAGATGAGTGTGGGCATGGTTGCCATTAGTTTGGCATGGGAATGTGGAAGTGATATGGGCAATGGATGGTAAATAATGGGATTTGAAAGGTGAAGGCTTGAGGGCAGAAAGTTTGGGGAGTCAACTGGATGTAGCCAGAGAATTGAGGCAGATTTTAGAAATAGCCTTCCTCAGCTCCCAGCAGCCCTTGCTGTATCCTCCAGTCTGTGTCCAGGGTGGTGGCTGTGACTCTAACCTACACCACCAGAAGCTGCAGTGAAGATTTGCTCTGATGAGGTTCCAAACCCTGAGGTGGTTTTGAAGTTGCTCAACTCTGACTACCTGCTTCTGGAGTGAAACTCTGACCCATTAACTCTGTTTCTCTCCATGTATATTAACAGACCTGCTGAGGATTTCCAACATGTTTGGTGTGTAGCATGATGGCTTGATCGTCAGCACTAGGAACCTGTGTGCAATTCCACCCTTGGGCAACTGCCCGTGTGGATTTTGCACATTGTGTCTGTGTGGGTTTCCTCTGGGTGCTCTGGTTTCCTCCCACAGTCCAAAGGCTGCGCAGGTTCTATGGACTGACCATGCTAAATTGCTCATATGAGCAGCCTAGTAGGTTAGCCATGATAAATGTAGGGTTGCAGGGATGAGGTAGGTTTTGATGGGATGCTCTTCAGAGGGTCAGTGGGGACTTAATGGGTTGAATGGCCTGCTTCCACACTGTAGGAAATCTTTTCTATATTGTTATTTCATATTCTCAGCATCTGCGGTAGTTTGGGTTTTGAGCAATTCAACGTTGACTGTCACAATGTGCATCATTGTTTTTCTTGAAGAGTTTAGGTGAATGAATTAGCTAATGTTACAATTTGAATGATCAACTTTAGACAATGTTCCAGTCTTCTGCTGTAGTTTCTGTCAGATTATTGGTCAAATTAATGAAACACATAGTCCTCTCTTTTTCTAAACATGAGGAGGCAATGGCCTAGTGGTATTACTGCTGGACTGCTAATCCACAGACTCAGGTAATGTCCTCGGGCCTGAGGTTTGAATCCTGCCACAGCAAATGGTGGAATTTTAGTTCAATAAATATCTGAAATTAAAACGACTGTCTGTATGGAGTTTGCACATTCTACCTGTGTTGGTGTGGATTCCCTCTGGGTGCTCTGGTTTCCTCCCATAGTCCAAAGATGTGTGGATTACCATGGGAAATGCAGGGTTTCAGGGATAAAGGGCTGTGTCTGGATGGGCTACCCTTTGGAGGATTTGATTGGCCAAATGGCCTACTTCCACATTGCAGGGTTTTTATGATTCTGCTTCTCTGCTATTCCCTTATGTAAACTAATAATCTTTCTTATCAAACAATTATCCAGTTTGTCTTTCAGATATCAAGACGTGGGCTGGGCAAATTTGATTGCAACATTTGTCAGGATGTGGGGGGGGGGAGGTGGTGGTTAGGGGTAAATCCACTGGTTCAATTTCAGTCCATTGTCCAGAACAGAAGGTAATGGGAAAGCCTTGAAAGAGGCTGCTTTCGACTTTAAAGAAGAAAATTGGCAAAATTATGTAGTGTTGTGGTGTTAGTGTCACTGCACTATAATCCACTACAATCCATTCTTTCCTGATGAAGAGCTTTTGCCCGAAACATCGATTCTCCTGCTCCTCAGATGCTGCCTGAGCGACTGTGCTTTTCCAGCACCACACTCTCAATTGTAATTCAGAGGCCTAGTGTCATGCTTTGAGCACGTGGGCTTAGACCTCACTGTGATTACTGGGAGAATTTACATTCAATCAATAAATCTGGAGGTGAAAGCTAGCTTAGGTGATGGTGATGGTGACCATGAAAACTATCATAAATTGTTATGAGAGTCCATCTCATTCACCAATACCCTTAATGGAAGGAAATCTGCTATTCTTATCTGGTCTGGCCTACATGTGACTCCAGACCCACAGCAATGCATTTAACCCATAACTGCCCCATGAAATTACCTATAAAGCCATTCAGTTCAAGGACAAATTTGGGTGTGCAACAAATAGTGCCATTTGATACACAGGAAAATCGATGTTTCGGGCAAAAGCCTTTCATCAGGATTCCTGATGTCGATTTTCCTGCTCCTTGAATGCTGCCTGACCTGCTGTGCTTTTCCAGCACCACACTCTTAACTCTAATCTCCAGCATCTGCAGTCCTCACTTTCACCCATTTGACACACATCCCATTTTGGAAAAAAAAATGCAACATATTTTTCCCTGGAGCTTTGGAGCTGAGGGGTGACCTTATAGAGGTTTATAAAAAGTTATTTTTCCCAGGGTAGATGAGTCCAAAACTAGGAGGCAAAGGCTTAAGATGAAAGGGGAAAGATTTAAAATGGGCCTGAGGGGCAACTTTTTCACAAAGAGGGCGGTGCATGTATGGAATGAGCTGCCAGAGGAAGTGGTGGATGCTGCTACATCACAGCATTTAAAAGGCATCTGGATGGGTATATGAATAGGAAGAATTTAGAGGGGTATGGATCAAACACTGGCAAATGGGACTAGAATAATTTATGATTTGTGGACGAGTTGGACCAAAGGGACTGTTTCTATGCTGTACACTTGTATATGTCACTTCAAGAACCATAATACACTGCAAGAAGGCGTTTAATGATCTCATAACTTTGGCCAAGATGGTACCAATGTTAAGAAGGGATGTTAACATAAAGACTACAATGGTACGTTTGGTAACAGTGACATCCACAGACTGTAGAAGTGACCTTATCAATGACATTCCTTCATCAGTACATTCTGTAAGTAACAGAATCCATGCCAAACAATGTGTTAGAACTGAAACAAACTTTGCAAATTGTCAGATGTTAAACATGGAAGGCTGTAGGATTTAGCCAAGATCAGATTGGTAAAACCAGGTCAAGGGCCAACGTGGAACCTTTCACCTTTGTGGGGTTATCAAAGTTGAGTGGAGGCCACGCAAAAGCTTTTGAGTTGTTGAGATTGTGTGGACTGGGTCTAAGGGTGAGGGGAATCCTCAAGGTTTATATCCAGATTCACCAAAACCAGGCATCCTTGTCCCATCTGCAGTATCATCGCTGCGGTATGTTAGCTGTTACAGCAGCAGCTCATGTGGATCTGATCATGAGGAACCAGGTCGTAGCAAAGAAAGGTTTGCGCCTGGTGAAGTATCAAAAACTGCTGGGTGAGAAAATCTGGGAATGGGTGAAGGGGAGAGTTACACTCATCCAGGAAAGGTTCAGAGATGCTCAGCTTTGAACAAAGAGGGGATAGATGAGTATGTATTATTTTGTGTGTTCAGAGCTGAGATCAATCAAGGCTTTAAACATTTTGAACTAATGATCTTATTAGGGTTAAAGTGGCATAGGTTTGCAGACAGAGCTTCACGCAATCTTTAAATCAGTCACAATTTGAAAATTAACAAGACCTTGTTTATCTCCGACACAAATAATTCTCCACTTACATTTTGACTTATCGGAGATTCTGAACCCACCAACATCCTATGAGACAATGTTTTAGTCTGACTTGTGCAATGGTCTGTGGTCAGTCTTGTTCGTGGTCAGAACATTGCAGAAATTCTTCACTGGAAAAAGTGAGGACTGCAGATGCTGGAGATCAGAGCTGAAAATGTGGTGCTGGAAAAGCGCAGCAGGTCAGGCAGTATCCAAGGAGCAGGAGAATCGACGTTTCGGGCATGAGCCCTTCTTCAGTAATTCTTCACTGCCTCAGTCACACAGCCTATAGTTATTAATGAGACCCTGTGTTTTCCACAGCTTCACAAAGCATCCTTTCCTATCGATGTCCAGAGAATTTACAGACTGCTTCTCGATTTTGGTCAACTTTCCTTAGCCTGATAATCCTTTCAATCAAAATTAAGCAAATTATTCATCCGGGGGAAGTCCAACAATCTTTAAGCAGGAACACAGGTAACATAGGTCCAAACTTCAAAAGGGTCAATGGAATTGGATTTGCAAGTGCGGGTCTCGACCATCAACGCATAAAGTAAAATGTTGTCATCCCAACGCCAACACTTGAAGTCACTGGTTTCCATCCTGTGAAGGAACCTTTTATCCCCACTCTCTGCTTTCTATGAGATAGCCAAGCTTCTATCCATGCTAATGCCTTGCCTCTAACACCATAGTTATCAGCCTTCTGTGCGGCACTTTCTCAAAGGCCTTCTGGAAGTCTAGGTAGATAACATCCCATTTACTGTCCTTGGTCTAACCTGTTTATTATTTCCTCAAAGAATTCTGATAGATTTGTCAGGCATGACCTCCCTTTGATGAAACCATGCTGCCTATGTCCTGTTTTACCATACACTTCCAAGTATTCAGAATCTCATCCTTCACAATGGACTCCAAACTCTTACCAATCACTGAGGTCAGGCCATTCGACCTGTAATCTCCTGTCTTTTGCCTTAGTCCCTTTTAAAACAGAGGGTTACATTAGTGATTTTACAGTCCTCTGGGACCCTCCCTGAGTCCAGTGATACCTGAGAGATCACTACTAAAGCCTTCACTATCTCTTCATCTACCTCCTTCAGATGGGTGTAGCCCACTTGGTCCAGGCCATTTATCCACTTTCACACCTTTAAGTTCTTCTAGCATCTTTTCATTGGTGATGGCCGCTGTATTCGTCTCTGCCCCGCGACTCTCTGGAATTTTTTGAGATATTACTTGTGTCTTCCGCTGTGAAGACTGACATAAAATAGTTATTCAGTGCCTCAGCCATTTCTTTTTTCCCCATTATTACCTCGCCAGCAGCCCAATGCCCATTCGTGCCTCTCTTTTGTCCTTTACATATCTAAAGAAACTCTTGTAGTCTTTCCTAATGTTACAAGATAATCCTATATTTCCCATGGCTAATCCACCCAGCCTGCAAAACCCTGGACACTATGGGTAATTTAGCATGTTCCAGTTCCAAAACCGTACAACCCAGATGGCCTCCTTCTTCAAGGACCGCAATTTCCCGCCAGACGTAGTCGACGATGCCCTCCACCGCATATCTGCCACTTCCCGCTCCTCCGCCATTGAGCTCCGCCCCTCCAACCGCCACCAGGACAGAACCCCACTGGTCATCACCTACCACCCCACCAACCTCCATGTACAACGTATCATCCGCTGTCATTTCCGCCACCTCCAAACGGACCCCACCACCAGGGATATATTTCCCTCCCCTCCCCTAACAGCGTTCTGAAAAGACCACTCCCTCCGTGACTCCCTTGTCAGGTCCACACCCCCCACCAACCCAACCTCCACTCCCGGCACCTTGCCCTGCAACCGCAAGAAACGCAAAACTTGCGCCCACACCTCCCCCCTTACTTCCCTCCAAGGCCCCAAGGAACACTTCCATATCCGCCACAAATTCACCTGCACCTCCACACACATCAAGCTAAAAAAATGTTTTGCCTACCATACAAATGAGTAGTGTGATATGAGTTTAATGCTAGTGTAATGCCAAGTATTCAGGGAGACCATATCAAACAGTATGTTCTGTTGACCATTCACAGTGATCAGCACACTGCTTGTGCTCAACCAGCCCAGGCCTGCAAACCACAGAAAAGTATATCTGCCATTAGATATGATTCTCCTATTGGAAATCATTTATTCAATAATCTGGATTGTGCCAAGAGTTACCTGGAAACCAATTTACTAGAAGCACAGGGTCTTGTTTTATGAAGGAGAAAGGAAGTTGTACATATATGGCAATGTTTCAGTAAAATAGATGTCAAAGAAATAACCAAACTCTGCAACACCACAGCAATGGCCTGACCAATCAGAATCCGTAATCCAAGATGGAGGACGGGTAAAATGTCTGGCTGTAAGAGCTGCTCCTTTTCTTTGAGGTATTTTAGGTGCTGGACGTGATTTCCTCGAAGTCCAGGAGCAGCAATTACTGTCTTATATGCTGTTACATTGTTTTGGAACTTTGGGAAAAAAAAGTCAAAACAACAGCAGTTTTAAGAGGGAGAAGAACAGACAAAGGAAGCACATGGTGAGGACAGTGCAGGAGAGAGAGAGAGAGAGAACCTGCACAGTTACTGCCTTTGCTGTTTTTGAATTCATGTGTCGCTGGACATCAGAGTGCGTCTGGGAAAATTAACAAACAGTGAATTTCACAACTAATCTTGGAGGAACCGGTTTGGGCGAAGTGTTTTGTAGAGAAATAAGACGGTGTTATTTCCTGGGTCTGTAGATTGTGAAGGAGCAAAAATGGCCTTTGCAGTGATATGTACTTCTTGTCAGATATGGGAGTTTAAAAAGAGTTTAAGGGTTACTGTGCATTATATCTGCCATAAATGCTGTTGGATGCGATCGAGTGGATTGGTTGGAGAGACAGAAGCGATGAGTAATTTGCAACAGCAACAATAGGAAGGGGGAAAGTCTCAGATACAGTCACATAGATGGGTTAACTCCAGGAAGGGTAAGAGAGGTAGGCAGCTAGTGCAGGAGTCTTTTGTGGATATACCCATTTCAAACAGGTATGCTGTTCTGGAAAATGTAGGGGGTGATGGATTCTTGGGGGAACATAGCACGAACAGCCAAGTTTCTGGAATTGAGACTGGCTCTAATGCAACGAGGGGTACGTTGGCTTCCAAGAGATCAGCTGTGTTAGGGGACTCTGTAGTCCAAGGTACAGACAGACGTTTCTGTGGCCAGCAGAGTAAAAGCAGAATGGTGTGTTGTTTCTCTGGTGCCAGGATCAAGGATGTCGCAGAGAGGGTGCAGAATGTTCTCACGGGGGAGAGGGGCCAGCAGGAGGTCATTGTCCACATTGGAACCAGCAACGTAGGAAGGGAAAAGGTTGAGATTTTGAAGGGAGATTACAGAGAGTTAGGCAGAAATTTAAAAAGGAGGTCCTCAAGGGTAGTAATATCTGGATTACTCCCGGTGCTATGAGCTAGTGAGGGCAGGAATAGGAGGATAGAGCAGATGAATGCATGGCTGAGGAGCTGGTGTATGGGAGAAGGATTCACATTTTTGGATCATTGGAATCTCTTTTGGGGTAGAAGTGACCTGTACAAGAAGGATGGATTGCACCTAAATTGGAAGGGGATTAATATACTGGAAGGGAAACTGCTTGGGAGGATTTAAACTAGTAAGGTGGGGGATGGGACCCAGGGAGATAGTGAGGAAAGAGATCAATCTGAGACTGGTACAGTTGAGAACAGAAGTGAGTCAAACAGACAGGGCAGGCAGGGACAAGGTAGGACAAAAAATTAAACTGCATTTATTTCAATGCAAGCGGCCTAACAGGGAAGGCAGATGAACTCAGGGCATGGTTAGGAACGTGGGACTGGGATATCATAGCAATTACAGAAACATGGCTCAGGGATGGGTAGGACTGGCAGCTTAATGTTCCAGGATACAAAAACTACAGGAAGGATAGAAAGGGAGGCAAGAGGGGAGGGTGAGTGGCATTTTTGATCAGGGATAGCATTACAGCTGTGCTGAGGGAGGATATTCCCGGAAATACATCCAGGGACGTTTTTTGGGTGGAACTGAGAAATAAGAAAGGGATGATCACCTTATTGGGATTGTATTATAGACCCCCCCAATAGTCAGAGGGAAATTGAGAAACAAACTTGTAAGGAGATCCCAACTATCTGTAAGAATAATAGGGTGGTTATAGTAGGGGATTTTAACTTTCCAAACATCGACTGGGGCTGCCATAGTGTTAAAGGTTTAGATGGAGAGGAATTTGTTAAGTACGTACAAGACAATTTTCTGATTCAGTATGTGGATATACCTACTAGAGAAGGTGCAAAACTTGGCCTACTCTTGGGAAATAAGGCAGGGCGGGTGACTGAGGTGTCAGTGGGGGAGCACTTTGGGGCCAGCGACCATAATTCTATTCGTTTTAAAATCGTGATGGAAAAGGATAGACCAGATCTAAAAATTGAAGTTCCAAATTGGAGGAAGGCCAATTTTGATGATATCAGGCAAGAACATTCGAAAGCCGATTGGAGGCAGATGTTCGCAGATAAAGAGTCTCTGATTTAACCAGAAGTTGAAAACTGAGAATCAATGGAATGAGCAGAGAGCAATATGTGGGATGGTCAATAACATCGGAATGCTGGGTGATTGCACCATTGCTCTCTGATCCAGAATCCCACTGGGACTTGTGCTTTAAAGGGTAAATAGGTTACTGTGCAGTCTGAGGACAAGCCAGCTTGTGAGTGAAACATTGCTTGAGGACAACCTGCACAATCTTAACCGAAGATGCAGGTTCCACTGCAAATGTTTCAAACATTACCGCACATTGCACTAACCCTCGAGTCGGTCAATGAATCCCAGATCTCTCCCATGAAGAAAACAAACACCCTGATCAGGTCAGCGGTGAAACGGGGCTGGGGTGGAAGTCAACCAACAAACTGTGTAACAGACTGGGAGGAGTGTGCAATGAACCAGTATCACTGTGTAACAGACTGGGAGGAGTGTGCAGTGAGTCAGTATCGCGGTGTAACAGACTGGGAGGAGTGTGCAGTGAGTCAGTATCACTGTGTAACAGACTGGGAGGAGTGTGCAATGAGTCAGTATCACTGTGTAACAGACTGGGAGGAGTGTGCAATGAACCAGTATCACTGTGTAACAGACTAGGAGGAGTGTGCAGTGAGTCAGTATCGCTGTGTAACAGACTGGGAGGAGTGTGCAGTGAGTCAGTATAGCTGTGTAACAGACTGGGAGGAGTGTGCAGTGAGTCAGTATCACTGTGTAACATACTGGGAGGAGTGTGCAGTGAGTCAGTATCACTGTGTAACAGACTGGGAGGAGTGTGCTGTGAGTCAGTATCGCTGTGTAACAGACTGGGAGGAGTGTGCAGTGAGTCAGTATCGCTGTGTAACAGACTGGGAGGAGTGTGCAGTGAGTCAGTATCACTGTGTAACAGGAATGGGTGGAGAATGCAATCAGTCAGTATTACAGTGTAACAGACTGGAAGGATTGTGCAGTGAGTCAGTTTCACCGTAACAGATTGGGAGGAGTGTGCAGTGAGTCAGTATCACTGTGTAACAGACTGGGAGGAGTGTGCAGTGAGTCAGTTTCACTGTAACAGACTGGGAGGAGTGTGCAGTGAGTCAGTATCACTGCGTAACAGACTGGGAGGAGAGTGCAGTGAGTCAGTATCACAGTGTAACAGACTGGGAGGATTGTGCAGTGAGTCAGTTTCACTGTAACAGACTGGGAGGAGTGTGCAGTGAGTCAGTATCACTGTAACAGACTGGGAGGATTGTGCACTGAGTCAGTATCACTGTGTAACAGACTGGGAGGATTGTGCAGTGAGTCAGTTTCACTGTAACAGACTGGGAGGAGTGTGCAGTGAGTCAGTATCACTGTAACAGACTGGGAGGAGTGTACAGTGAGTCCGTATCATTGTGTAACAGACTGGGAGGAATGTGCAGTGAGTCAATATCGTTGTGTAACAGACTGGGAGGAGTGTGCAGTGAGTCCGTATCACTGTGTAACAGACTGGGAGGATTGTGCAGTGAGTCAGTATCACTGTAACAGACTGGGAGGATTGTGCAGTGAGTCAGTATCACTGTAACAGACTGGGAGGAGTGTGCAGTGAGTCAGTATCACAGTATAACAGACTGGGAGGAGTGTGCAGTGAGTCAGTATCACTGTGTAACAGACTGGGAGGATTGTGCAGTGAGTCAGTATCACTGTAACAGACTGGGAGGAGTGTGCAGTGAGTCAGTATCACTGTAACAGACTGCGAGGAGTGTGCAGTGAGTCAGTATCACTGTGTAACAGACTGGGAGCAGTGTGAAGTGAGTCAGTATCACTGTGTAACAGACTGGGAGGAGTGTGCAAATGAGTCAGTATCACAGTGTAACAGACTGGGAGGAGTGTGCAGTGAGTCAGTATCACTGTAACAGATTGGGAGGAGTGTGCAGTGAGTCAGTATCACTGTGTAACAGACTGGGAGGAGTGTGCAGTGAGTCCGTATCATTGTGTAACAGACGGGAGGAGTGTGCAGTGAGTCAATATCGTTGTGTAACAGACTGGGAGGAGTGTGCAGTGAGTCCGTATCATTGTGTAACAGACTGGGAGGACTGTGCAGTGAGTCAATATCGTTGTGTAACAGACTGGGAGGAGTGTGCAGTGAGTCCGTATCACTGTGTAACAGACTGGAGGACTGTGCAGTGAGTCAATATCGTTGTGTAACAGACTGGGAGGAGTGTGCAGTGAGTCCGTATCACTGTGTAACAGACTGGGAGGATTGTGCAGTGAGTCAGTATCACTGTAACAGACTGGGAGGAGTGTGCAGTGAGTCAGTATCAATGTAACAGACTGGGAGGAGTGTGCAGAGAGTCAGTATCACAGTGTAACAGACTGGGAGGAGTGTGCAGTGAGTCAGTATCACTGTGTAACAGACTGGGAGGATTGTGCAGTGAGTCAGTATCACTGTAACAGACTGGGAGGAGTGTGCAGTGAGTCAGTATCACTGTAACAGACTGCGAGGAGTGTGCAGTGAGTCAGTATCACTGTGTAACAGACTGGGAGCAGTGTGCAGTGAGTCAGTATCACTGTGTAACAGACTGGGAGGAGTGTGCAATGAGTCAGTATCACAGTGTAACAGACTGGGAGGAGTGTGCAGTGAGTCAGTATCACTGTAACAGACTGGGGGGAGAGTGCAGTGAGTCCGTATCACTGAGTAACAGACTGGGAGGGGTGTGCAGTGAGTCAGTATCACTGTAACAGACTGGGAGGAGTGTGCAGTGTGTCAGTATCACAGTGTAACAGACTGGGAGGAGTGTGCAGCGAGTCAGTATCACTGTGCAACAGACTGGGAGGAGTGTGCAGTGAGTTAGTATGACTGTAACAGACTGGGAGGAGTGTGCAGTGAGTCAGTATCACTGTAACAGACTGGGAGGAGAGTGCAGTCAGTCAGTATCGCTGTGTTACAGAGTGGGAGGAGAGTGCAGTGAGTCAGTATCACTGAGTAACAGACTGGGAGGAGTGTGCAGTGAGTCAGTATCATTGTGTAACAGACTGGGAGGAGTGTGCAGTGAGTCAGGATCACTGTGTAACAGTCTGGGTGATTGTGCAGTGTGTCAGTATCACGGTGTAACAGGAATGGGTGGAGAGTGCAGTGAGTCAGTGTAACAGACTGGAAGGATTGTGCAGTGAGTCAGTTTCACCGTAACAGATTGGGAGGAGTATGCAGTGAGTCAGTATCACTGTGTAGCAGACCGGGAGGAGTGTGCAGTGAGTCAGTTTCACTGTAACAGAGTGGGAGGAGTGTGCAGTGTGTCAGTATCACTGTGTAACAGACTGGGAGGAGTGTGCAGTGAGTCAGTATCATTGTGTAACAGACTGGGAGGATTGTGCAGTGAGTCAGTATCACTGTGTAACAGACTGGGAGGAGTGTGCAGGGAGTCAGTATCACTTTGCAACAGACTGGGAGGAGTGTGCAGTGAGTTAGTATGACTGTAACAGACTGGGAGGATTGTGCAGTGAGTCAGTATCACTGTGTAACAGACTGGGAGGAGAGTGCAGTGAGTCAGTATCACTGTGCAACAGACTGGGAGGAGTGTGCAATGAGTCAGTATCACTGTGCAACAGACTGGGAGGAGTGTGCAGTGAGTCAGTATCACTGTGTAACAGACTGGGAGGAGTGTGCAGTGAGTCAGTATCACAGTGTAACAGACTGGGAGGAGAGGGCAGTGAGTCAGTATCACTGTGTAACAGACTGGGAGGAGTGTGCAGTGTGTCAGTATCACTGTGTAACAGACTGAGGAGTGTGCAGTGAGTCAGTATCACTGTGTAACAGTCTGGGAGGATTGTGCAGTGTGTCAGTATCACGGTGTAACAGGAATGGGTGGAGAGTGCAGTGAGTCAGTGTAACAGACTGGAAGGATTGTGCAGTGAGTCAGTATCACTGTGCAACTGACTGGGAGGAGTGTGCAGTGAGTCAGTATCACTGTGTAACAGACTGCGAGCAGTGTGCAGTAAGTCAGTATCACTGTAACAGACTGGGAGGAGAGTGCAGTGAGTCAGTATCACTGTGTAACAGACTGGGAGGAGTGTGCAGTGAGTCAGTATCACTGAGTAACAGACTGGGAGAAATGTGCAGTGAGTCAGTATCACTGTGTAACAGACTGGGAGGAGTGTGCAGTGAGTCAGTATCACTGTGTAACAGTCTGGGAGGATTGTGCAGTGAGTCAGTGTCACGGTGTAATAGGAGTGGGGGGAGGGTGCAGTGAGGCAGTGTAACAGACTGGAAGGATTGTGCAGTGAGTCAGTATCACTGTGCAACTGACTGGGAGGAGTGTGCAATGAGTCAGTATCACTGTGCCACAGACTGGGAGGAGAGTGCAGTCAGTCAGTATCGCTGTGTTACAGAGTGGAAGGAGAGTGCAGTGAGTCAGTATCACTGACTAACAGACTGCGAGGAGTGTGCAGTGAGTCAGTATCACTGTGTAACAGACTGGGAGGAGTGTGCAGTGAGTCAGTATCACTGAGTAACAGACTGGGAGGAGTGTGCAGTGAGTCAGTATCACTGTGTAACAGACTGGGAGGAGTGTGCAGTGAGTCAGTATCACTGTGTAACAGACTGGGAGGAGTGTGCAGTGAGTCAGTATCACTGAGTAACAGACTGGGAGGAGTGTGCAGTGAGTCAGTATCACTGTGTAACAGACTGGGAGGAATGTGCAGTGAGTCAGTATCACTGAGTAACAGACTGGGAGGAGTGTGCAGTGAGTCAGTATCACAGTGTAACAGACTGGGAGGAGTGTGCAGTGAGTCAGTATCACTGAGTAACAGACTGGGAGGAGTGTGCAGTGAGTCAGTATCACTGTGTAACAGTCTGGGAGGATTGTGGAGTGAGTCAGTATCACAGTGTAACAGACTGGGAGGAATGTGCAGTGAGTCAGTATCACGGTGTAACAGGAATGGGTGGAGAGTGCAGTGAGTCAGTAACACTGTGCAACAGACTGGGAGGAGTGTGCAGTGTGTTAGTATGACTGTAACAGACTGGGAGGAGTGTGCAATGAGTCAGTATCACTGTGTAACAGACTGGGAGGAGTGTGCAGTGAGTCAGTATCACTGTGTAACAGACTGGGAGGATTGTGCAGTGAGTCAGTATCACTGTGCAACTGACTGGGAGGAGTGTGCAGTGAGTCAGTATCACTGTGTAACAGACTGCGAGCAGTGTGCAGTAAGTCAGTATCACTGTGTAACAGACTGGGAGGATTGTGCAGTGAGTCAGTATCACTGTAACAGACTGGGAGGAGTGTGCAGTGAGTCAGTATCACTGTAACAGACTGCGAGGAGTGTGCAGTGAGTCAGTATCACTGTGTAACAGACTGGGAGCAGTGTGCAGTGAGTCAGTATCACTGTGTAACAGACTGGGAGGAGTGTGCAATGAGTCAGTATCACAGTGTAACAGACTGGGAGGAGTGTGCAGTGAGTCAGTATCACTGTAACAGACTGGGAGGAGAGTGCAGTGAGTCCGTATCACTGAGTAACAGACTGGGAGGGGTGTGCAGTGAGTCAGTATCACTGTAACAGACTGGGAGGAGTGTGCAGTGTGTCAGTATCACAGTGTAACAGACTGGGAGGAGTGTGCAGCGAGTCAGTATCACTGTGCAACAGACTGGGAGGAGTGTGCAGTGAGTTAGTATGACTGTAACAGACTGGGAGGAGTGTGCAGTGAGTCAGTATCACTGTAACAGACTGGGAGGAGAGTGCAGTCAGTCAGTATCGCTGTGTTACAGAGTGGGAGGAGAGTGCAGTGAGTCAGTATCACTGAGTAACAGACTGGGAGGAGTGTGCAGTGAGTCAGTATCATTGTGTAACAGACTGGGAGGAGTGTGCAGTGAGTCAGGATCACTGTGTAACAGTCTGGGTGATTGTGCAGTGTGTCAGTATCACGGTGTAACAGGAATGGGTGGAGAGTGCAGTGAGTCAGTGTAACAGACTGGAAGGATTGTGCAGTGAGTCAGTTTCACCGTAACAGATTGGGAGGAGTATGCAGTGAGTCAGTATCACTGTGTAGCAGACCGGGAGGAGTGTGCAGTGAGTCAGTTTCACTGTAACAGACTGGGAGGAGTGTGCAGTGAGTCAGTATCACTGTGTAACAGACTGGGAGGAGTGTTCAGTGAGTCAGTATCATTGTAACAGACTGGGAGGAGTGTGCAGTGTGTCAGTATCACTGTGTAACAGACTGGGAGGAGTGTGCAGGGAGTCAGTATCACTTTGCAACAGACTGGGAGGAGTGTGCAGTGTGTCAGTATCACTGTGTAACAGACTGGAAGGAGTGTGCAGTGAGTCAGTATCATTGTGTAACAGACTGGGAGGATTGTGCAGTGAGTCAGTATCACTGTGTAACAGACTGGGAGGAGTGTGCAGGGAGTCAGTATCACTTTGCAACAGACTGGGAGGAGTGTGCAGTGAGTTAGTATGACTGTAACAGACTGGGAGGAGTGTGCAGTGAGTCAGTATCACTGTGCAACAGACTGGGAGGAGTGTGCAATGAGTCAGTATCACTGTGCAACAGACTGGGAGGAGAGGGCAGTGAGTCAGTATCACAGTGTAACAGACTGGGAGGAGTGTGCAGTGAGTCAGTATCACTGTGCAACAGACTGGGAGGAGTGTGCAATGAGTCAGTATCACTGTGCAACAGACTGGGAGGAGAGGGCAGTGAGTCAGTATCACTGTGTAACAGACTGGGAGGAGAGTGCAGTGAGTCAGTATCACTGTGTAACAGACTGGGAGGAGTGTGCAGTGAGTCAGTATCACTGTGTAACAGACTGGGAGGATTGTGCAGTGTGTCAGTATCACGGTGTAACAGGAATGGGTGGAGAGTGCAGTGAGTCAGTGTAACAGACTGGAAGGATTGTGCAGTGAGTCAGTATCACTGTGCAACTGACTGGGAGGAGTGTGCAGTGAGTCAGTATCACTGTGTAACAGACTGCGAGCAGTGTGCAGTAAGTCAGTATCACTGTAACAGACTGGGAGGAGTGTGCAGTGAGTCAGTATCACTGAGTAACAGACTGGGAGAAATGTGCAGTGAGTCAGTATCACTGTGTAACAGACTGGGAGGAGTGTGCAGTGAGTCAGTATCACTGTGCAACTGACTGGGAGGAGTGTGCAATGAGTCAGTATCACTGTTACACAGACTGGGAGGAGAGTGCAGTCAGTCAGTATCGCTGTGTTACAGAGTGGAAGGAGAGTGCAGTGAGTCAGTATCACTGACTAACAGACGGCGAGGAGTGTGCAGTGAGTCAGTATCACTGTGTAACAGACTGGGAGGAGTGTGCAGTGAGTCAGTATCACTGAGTAACAGACTGGGAGGAGTGTGCAGTGAGTCAGTATCACTGTGTAACAGACTGGGAGGAGTGTGCAGTGAGTCAGTATCACTGTGTAACAGACTGGGAGGAGTGTGCAGTGAGTCAGTATCACTGAGTAACAGACTGGGAGGAGTGTGCAGTGAGTCAGTATCACTGTGTAACAGACTCGGAGGAATGTGCAGTGAGTCAGTATCACTGAGTAACAGACTGGGAGGAGTGTGCAGTGAGTCAGTATCACAGTGAAACAGACTGGGAGGAGTGTGCAGTGAGTCAGTATCACTGAGTAACAGACTGGGAGGAGTGTGCAGTGAGTCAGTATCACTGTGTAACAGTCTGGGAGGATTGTGGAGTGAGTCAGTATCACAGTGTAACAGACTGGGAGGAATGTGCAGTGAGTCAGTATCACGGTGTAACAGGAATGGGTGGAGAGTGCAGTGAGTCAGTAACACTGTGCAACAGACTGGGAGGAGTGTGCAGTGTGTTAGTATGACTGTAACAGACTGGGAGGAGTGTGCAATGAGTCAGTATCACTGTGTAACAGACTGGGAGGATTGTGCAGTGAGTCAGTATCACTGTGCAACAGACTGGGAGGAGTGTGCAGTGAGTCAGTATCACTGTGTAACAGACTGGGATGAGTGTGCAGTGAGTCAGTATCACTGTGTAACAGACTGGGAGGAGTGTGCAGTGAGTCAGTATCACTGTGTAACAGTCTGGGAGGATTGTGCAGTGTGTCAGTATCACGGTGTAACAGGAATGGGTGGAGAGTGCAGTGAGTCAGTGTAACAGACTGGAAGGATTGTGCAGTGAGTCAGTATCACTGTGCAACTGACTGGGAGGAGTGTGCAGTGAGTCAGTATCACTGTGTAACAGACTGCGAGCAGTGTGCAGTAAGTCAGTATCACTGTAACAGACTGGGAGGAGTGTGCAGTGAGTCAGTATCACTGAGTAACAGACTGGGAGAAATGTGCAGTGAGTCAGTATCACTGTGTAACAGACTGGGAGGAGTGTGCAGTGAGTCAGTATCACTGTGTAACAGTCTGGGAGGATTGTGCAGTGAGTCAGTATCACGGTGTAATAGGAGTGGGGGGAGGGTGCAGTGAGGCAGTGTAACAGACTGGAAGGATTGTGCAGTGAGTCAGTATCACTGTGCAACTGACTGGGAGGAGTGTGCAATGAGTCAGTATCACTGTGCAACAGACTGGGAGGAGAGTGCAGTCAGTCAGTATCGCTGTGTTACAGAGTGGAAGGAGAGTGCAGTGAGTCAGTATCACTGACTAACAGACTGCGAGGAGTGTGCAGTGAGTCAGTATCACTGTGTAACAGACTGGGAGGAGTGTGCAGTGAGTCAGTATCACTGAGTAACAGACTGGGAGGAGTGTGCAGTGAGTCAGTATCACTGTGTAACAGACTGGGAGGAGTGTGCAGGGAGTCAGTATCACTGTGTAACAGACTGGGAGGAGTGTGCAGTGAGTCAGTATCACTGAGTAACAGACTGGGAGGGGTGTGCAGTGAGTCAGTATCACTGTGTAACAGACTCGGAGGAATGTGCAGTGAGTCAGTATCACTGAGTAACAGACTGGGAGGAGTGTGCAGTGAGTCAGTATCACAGTGTAACAGACTGGGAGGAGTGTGCAGTGAGTCAGTATCACTGAGTAACAGACTGGGAGGAGTGTGCAGTGAGTCAGTATCACTGTGTAACAGTCTGGGAGGATTGTGGAGTGAGTCAGTATCACAGTGTAACAGACTGGGAGGAATGTGCAGTGAGTCAGTATCACGGTGTAACAGGAATGGGTGGAGAGTGCAGTGAGTCAGTAACACTGTGCAACAGACTGGGAGGAGTGTGCAGTGTGTTAGTATGACTGTAACAGACTGGGAGGAGTGTGCAATGAGTCAGTATCACTGTGTAACAGACTGGGAGGAGTGTGCAGTGAGTCAGTATCACTGTGTAACAGACTGGGAGGATTGTGCAGTGAGTCAGTATCACGGTGTAACAGGAATGGGTGGAGAGTGCAGTGAGGCAGTGTAACAGACTGGAAGGATTGTGCAGTGAGTCAGTATCGCTTTGCAACAGACTGGGAAGAGTGTGCAGTGAGTCAGTATCACTGTGCAACAGACTGGGAGGAGTGTGCAATGAGTCAGTATCACTGTGCAACAGACTGGGAGGAGTGTGCAGTGAGTCAGTATCACAGTGTAACAGACTGGGAGGAGAGTGCAGTCAGTCAGTCTCGCTGTGTTACAGAGTGGGAGGAGAGTGCAGTGAGTCAGTATCACTGAGTAACAGACTGGGAGGAGTGTGCAGTGAGTCAGTATCACTGTGTAACAGACTGGGAGGAGTGTGCAGTGAGTCAGTATCACTGAGTAAGAGACTGGGAGGAGTGTGCAGTGAGTCAGTATCACTGTAACAGACTGGGAGGAGTGTGCAGTGAGTCAGTATCACTGTAACAGACTGGGAGGAGTGTGCAGTGTGTCAGTATCACGGTGTAACAGGAATGGGTGGAGAGTGCAGTGAGTAAGTGTAACAGACTGGAAGGTTTGTGCAGTGAGTCAGTATCACTGTGCAACAGACTGGGAGGAGTGTGCAGTGAGTCAGTATCACTGTGTAACAGACTGGGAGGAGTGTGCAGTGAGTCAGTATCACTGTAACAGACTGGGAGGAGTGTGCAGTGTGTCAGTATCACTGTGTAACAGACTGGGAGGAGTGTTCAGTGAGTCTGTATCACTGTAACAGACTGGGAGGATTGTGCAGTGAGTCAGTATGGCTGTGTAACAGACTGGGAGGAGTGTGCAGCGAGTCACTATCACTTTGCAACAGACTGGGAGGAGTGTGCAGTGAGTTAGTATGACTGTAACAGACTGGGAGTAGTGTGCAATGAGTCAGTATCACTATGTAACAGACTGGGAGGAGGGTGCAGTGAGTCAGTATCACAGTGTAACAGACTGGGAGGAGAGTGCAGTCAGTCAGTATCGCTGTGTTACAGAGTGGGAGGAGAGGGCAAAAACTCAGTATCACTGTGCAACCGACTGGGAGGAGTGTGCAGTGAGTCAGTATCGCTGTGTTACAGAGTTGGAGGAGAGGGCAAAAAGTCAGTATCGCTGTGTAACAGACTGGGAGCAGTGTGCAGTAACTCCATATCACTGTGTAACAGACAGGGAGGAGTGTGCAGTGAGTCAGTATCACTGTGTAACAGACTGGGAGGAAAGTGCATTAAGTCAGTATCACTGTGTAACAGACTGGGAGGAGTGTGCAGTGAGTCAGTATGACTGTGTAACAGACTGGGAAAAATATGCAGTGAGTCAGCATCACTGAGTAACAGACTGGAAGGACAGTGCCGTGAGTCAGTATCACTGTGTAACAGACTGGGAGGTGTGTGCAGTGAGTCAGTATGGCTGTGTAACATACTGGGAAAAATGTGCAGTGAGTCTGCATCACTGAGTAACAGACTGGAAGGACAGTGCCGTGAGTCAGTATCGTGGTGTAACAGAATGGGAGGATTGTGCAATGAGTCAGTATCACCATGTAACAGACTGGGAGGAGTGTGCAGTGAGTCAGTATCACCATGTAACAGACTGGGAGGAGTGTGCAGTGTGTCAGTATCACCGTGTAACAGACTGGGTGGAGTGTGCAGTGAATCAGTATCACTGTGTAACAGACTAGGAGGAGATTGCAGTGAATCAGTATCATGGTGTAACAGACTGGGAGGAGAGTGCAGCAGGTTAGTATCACTGTGTAACAGACTGGGAGGAGTGTGCAGTGAGTCAGTATCACTGTGTAACAGACTTGGAGGAGTGTGCAGTGAGTCAGTATCACTGTGTAACAGACTGGGAGGACTGTGCAGTGAGTCAGTATCACTGTGCAACCGACTGGGAGGAGTGTGCAGTGAGTCAGTATCGCTGTGTTACAGAGTGGGAGGAGAGGGCAAAAAGTCAGTATCGCTGTGTAACAGACTGGGAGCAGTGTGCAGTAACTCCATATCACTGTGTAACAGACTGGGAGGAGTGCGCAGTAACTCCATATCACTGTGTAACAGACTGGGAGGAAAGTGCATTAAGTCAGTATCACTGTGTAACAGACAGGGAGGAGTGTGCAGTGAGTCAGTATGATTGTGTAACAGACTGGGAGGAAAGTGCATTAAGTCAGTATCACTGTGTAACAGACTGGGAGGTGTGTGCAGTGAGTCAGTATGGCTGTGTAACATACTGGGAAAAATGTGCAGTGAGTCAGCATCACTGAGTAACAGACTGGAAGGACAGTGCCGTGAGTCAGTATCGTGGTGTAACAGAATGGGAGGATTGTGCAATGAGTCAGTATCACCATGTAACAGACTGGGAGGAGTGTGCAGTGAGTCAGTATCACCGTGTAACAGACTGGGAGGAGTGTGCAGTGTGTCAGTATCAACGTGTAACAGACTGGGTGGAGTGTGCAGTGAGTCAGTATCACCGTGTAACAGACTGGGAGGAGTGTGCAGTGAGTCAGTATCACAGTGCAACAGACTGGGAGGAGTGTGCAGTGAGTCAGTATCACCGTGTAACAGACTGGGAGGGGTGTGCAGTGAATCAGTATCACTGTGTAACAGACTAGGAGGAGTGTGCAGTGAGTCAGTATCACTGTGTAACAGACTGGGTGGAGTGTGCAGTGAGTCAGTATCACTGTGTAACAGACTGGAAGGCGAGTGCAGTGAGTCAGTATCACAGTGTAACAGACTGGGAGGAGAGTGCAGTGAGTCAGTATCACTGTGTAACAGACTGGGAGGAGTGTGCAGTGAGTCAGTATGGCTGTGTAACAGACTGGGAGGAGACTGCAGTGAGTCAGTATTACAGTGCAACAGACTGGGAGGAGAGTGCAGTGAGTCAGTATCACTGTGTAACAGACTGGGAGGAGTGTGCAGTGAGTCAGTATCACTGTGTAACAGACTGGGAGGAGTGTGCAGTGAGTCAGTATCACAGTGCAACAGACTGGGAGGAGAGTGCAGTGAGTCAGTATCACTGTGTAACAGACTGGAAGGCGAGTGCAGTGAGTCAGTATCACAGTGTAACAGACTGGGAGGAGAGTGCAGTGAGTCAGTATCACTGTGTAACAGACTGGGAGGAGTGTGCAGTGAGTCAGTATGGCTGTGTAACAGACTGTGAGGAGTGTGCAGTGAGTCAGTATCACTGTGTAACAGACTGGGAGGAGTGTGCAGTGAGTCAGTATCACTGTGTAACAGACTGGGAGGAGAGTGCAGTGAGTCAGTATCACGGTGTAACAGGCTGGGATGAGTGTGCAGTGAGTCCTATCACTGTAACAGACTGGGAGAAGTGTGCAGTGAGTCAGTATCACAGTGTAACAGACTGGGAGGAGTGTGCAGTGAGTCAGTATCACTGTGTAACAGACTGGAAGGCGAGTGCATTGAGTCAGTATCACTGTGTAACAGACTGGGAGGAGTGTGCAGTGAGTCAGTATGGCTGTGTAACAGACTGGGAGGAGTGTGCAGTGAGTCAGTATCACAGTGTAACAGACTGGGAGGAGAGTGCAGTGAGTCAGTATCACAGTGTAACAGACTGGGAGGAGTGTGCAGTGAGTCAGTATCACTGTAACAGACTGGGAGGAGTGTGCAGTGAGTCAGTATGGCTGTGTAACAGACTGGGAGGAGTGTGCAATGAGTCAGTATGGCTGTGTAACAGAATGGAAGGCGAGTGCAGTGAGTCAGTATCACAGTGTAACAGACTGGGAGGAGAGTGCAGTGAGTCAGTATCACAGTGTAACAGACTGGGAGGAGTGTGCAGTGAGTCAGTATCACTGTGTAACAGACTGGAAGGCGAGTGCAGTGAGTCAGTATCACAGTGTAACAGACTGGGAGGAGAGTGCAGTGAGTCAGTATCACTGTGTAACAGACTGGGAGGTGTGTGCAGTGAGTCAGCATGGCTGTGTAACAGACTGGGAGGAGTGTGCAATGAGTCAGTATGGCTGTGTAACGGACTGTGAAGAGTGTGCAGTGAGTCAGTATCACTGTGTAACAGACTGGGAGGAGTGTGCAGTCAGTCAGTATCACAGTGCAACAGACTGGGAGGAGAGTGCATTGAGTCAGTATCACAGTGTAACAGACTGGGAGGAGTGTGCAGTGAGTCAGTATCACTGTGTAACAGACTGGAAGGCGAGTGCAATGAGTCAGTATCACAGTGTAACAGACTGGGAGGAGAGTGCAGTGAGTCAGTATCACAGTGTAACAGACTGGGAGGAGTGTGCAGTGAGTCAGTATCACTGTGTAACAGACTGGAAGGCGAGTGCAGTGAGTCAGTATCACAGTGTAACAGACTGGGAGGAGAGTGCAGTGAGTCAGTATCACTGTGCAACAGACTGGGAAGAGTGTGCAGTGAGTCAGTATCACTGTGCAACAGACTGGGAGGAGTGTGCAATGAGTCAGTATCACTGTGCAACAGACTGGGAGGAGTGTGCAGTGAGTCAGTCTCGCTGTGTTACAGAGTGGGAGGAGAGTGCAGTGAGTCAGTATCACTGAGTAACAGACTGGGAGGAGTGTGCAGTGAGTCAGTATCACTGTGCAACAGACTGGGAGGAGTGTGCAGTGAGTCAGTATCACTGAGTAAGAGACTGGGAGGAGTGTGCAGTGAGTCAGTATCACTGTAACAGACTGGGAGGAGTGTGCAGTGAGTCAGTATCACTGTAACAGACTGGGAGGAGTGTGCAGTGTGTCAGTATCACGGTGTAACAGGAATGGGTGGAGAGTGCAGTGAGTAAGTGTAACAGACTGGAAGGTTTGTGCAGTGAGTCAGTATCACTGTGCAACAGACTGGGAGGAGTGTGCAGTGAGTCAGTATCACTGTGTAACAGACTGGGAGGAGTGTGCAGTGAGTCAGTATCACTGTAACAGACTGGGAGGAGTGTGCAGTGTGTCAGTATCACTGTGTAACAGACTGGGAGGAGTGTTCAGTGAGTCTGTATCACTGTAACAGACTGGGAGGATTGTGCAGTGAGTCAGTATGGCTGTGTAACAGACTGGGAGGAGTGTGCAGCGAGTCAGTATCACTGTGTAACAGACTGGGAGGAGTGTGCAGTGAGTCAGTATCACAGTGCAACAGACTGGGAGGAGAGTGCAGTGAGTCAGTATCACTGTGTAACAGACTGGAAGGCGAGTGCAGTGAGTCAGTATCACTGTGTAACAGACTGGGAGGAGTGTGCAGTGAGTCAGTATGGCTGTGTAACAGACTGTGAGGAGTGTGCAGTGAGTCAGTATCACTGTGTAACAGACTGGGAGGAGTGTGCAGTGAGTCAGTATCACTGAGTAACAGACTGGGAGGAGTGTGCAGTGAGTCAGTATCACTGTGTAACAGACTGGGAGGAGTGTGCAGTGAGTCCTATCACTGTAACAGACTGGGAGAAGTGTGCAGTGAGTCAGTATCACAGTGTAACAGACTGGGAGGAGTGTGCAGTGAGTCAGTATCACTGTGTAACAGACTGGAAGGCGAGTGCATTGAGTCAGTATCACTGTGTAACAGACTGGGAGGAGTGTGCAGTGAGTCAGTATGGCTGTGTAACAGACTGGGAGGAGTGTGCAATGAGTCAGTATGGCTGTGTAACAGACTGGGAGGAGTGTGCAGTGAGTCAGTATCACTGTGTAACAGAATGGAAGGCGAGTGCAGTGAGTCAGTATCACAGTGTAACAGACTGGGAGGAGAGTGCAGTGAGTCAGTATCACAGTGTAACAGACTGGGAGGAGTGTGCAGTGAGTCAGTATCACTGTGTAACAGACTGGAAGGCGAGTGCAGTGAGTCAGTATCACAGTGTAACAGACTGGGAGGAGAGTGCAGTGAGTCAGTATCACTGTGTAACAGACTGGGAGGAGTGTGCCGTGAGTCAGCATGGCTGTGTAACAGACTGGGAGGTGTGTGCAGTGAGTCAGTATGGCTGTGTAACAGACTGGGAGGAGTGTGCAATGAGTCAGTATGGCTGTGTAACGGACTGTGAAGAGTGTGCAGTGAGTCAGTATCACTGTGTAACAGACTGGGAGGAGTGTGCAGTCAGTCAGTATCACAGTGCAACAGACTGGGAGGAGAGTGCATTGAGTCAGTATCACAGTGTAACAGACTGGGAGGAGTGTGCAGTGAGTCAGTATCACTGTGTAACAGACTGGAAGGCGAGTGCAATGAGTCAGTATCACAGTGTAACAGACTGGGAGGAGAGTGCAGTGAGTCAGTATCACAGTGTAACAGACTGGGAGGAGTGTGCAGTGAGTCAGTATCACTGTGTAACAGACTGGAAGGCGAGTGCAGTGAGTCAGTATCACAGTGTAACAGACTGGGAGGAGAGTGCAGTGAGTCAGTATCACTGTGCAACAGACTGGGAAGAGTGTGCAGTGAGTCAGTATCACTGTGCAACAGACTGGGAGGAGTGTGCAATGAGTCAGTATCACTGTGCAACAGACTGGGAGGAGTGTGCAGTGAGTCAGTCTCGCTGTGTTACAGAGTGGGAGGAGAGTGCAGTGAGTCAGTATCACTGAGTAACAGACTGGGAGGAGTGTGCAGTGAGTCAGTATCACTGTGCAACAGACTGGGAGGAGTGTGCAGTGAGTCAGTATCACTGAGTAAGAGACTGGGAGGAGTGTGCAGTGAGTCAGTATCACTGTAACAGACTGGGAGGAGTGTGCAGTGAGTCAGTATCACTGTAACAGACTGGGAGGAGTGTGCAGTGTGTCAGTATCACGGTGTAACAGGAATGGGTGGAGAGTGCAGTGAGTAAGTGTAACAGACTGGAAGGTTTGTGCAGTGAGTCAGTATCACTGTGCAACAGACTGGGAGGAGTGTGCAGTGAGTCAGTATCACTGTGTAACAGACTGGGAGGAGTGTGCAGTGAGTCAGTATCACTGTAACAGACTGGGAGGAGTGTGCAGTGTGTCAGTATCACTGTGTAACAGACTGGGAGGAGTGTTCAGTGAGTCTGTATCACTGTAACAGACTGGGAGGATTGTGCAGTGAGTCAGTATGGCTGTGTAACAGACTGGGAGGAGTGTGCAGCGAGTCACTATCACTTTGCAACAGACTGGGAGGAGTGTGCAGTGAGTTAGTATGACTGTAACAGACTGGGAGTAGTGTGCAATGAGTCAGTATCACTATGTAACAGACTGGGAGGAGGGTGCAGTGAGTCAGTATCACAGTGTAACAGACTGGGAGGAGAGTGCAGTCAGTCAGTATCGCTGTGTTACAGAGTGGGAGGAGAGGGCAAAAACTCAGTATCACTGTGCAACCGACTGGGAGGAGTGTGCAGTGAGTCAGTATCGCTGTGTTACAGAGTTGGAGGAGAGGGCAAAAAGTCAGTATCGCTGTGTAACAGACTGGGAGCAGTGTGCAGTAACTCCATATCACTGTGTAACAGACAGGGAGGAGTGTGCAGTGAGTCAGTATCACTGTGTAACAGACTGGGAGGAAAGTGCATTAAGTCAGTATCACTGTGTAACAGACTGGGAGGAGTGTGCAGTGAGTCAGTATGACTGTGTAACAGACTGGGAAAAATATGCAGTGAGTCAGCATCACTGAGTAACAGACTGGAAGGACAGTGCCGTGAGTCAGTATCACTGTGTAACAGACTGGGAGGTGTGTGCAGTGAGTCAGTATGGCTGTGTAACATACTGGGAAAAATGTGCAGTGAGTCTGCATCACTGAGTAACAGACTGGAAGGACAGTGCCGTGAGTCAGTATCGTGGTGTAACAGAATGGGAGGATTGTGCAATGAGTCAGTATCACCATGTAACAGACTGGGAGGAGTGTGCAGTGAGTCAGTATCACCATGTAACAGACTGGGAGGAGTGTGCAGTGTGTCAGTATCACCGTGTAACAGACTGGGTGGAGTGTGCAGTGAATCAGTATCACTGTGTAACAGACTAGGAGGAGATTGCAGTGAATCAGTATCATGGTGTAACAGACTGGGAGGAGAGTGCAGCAGGTTAGTATCACTGTGTAACAGACTTGGAGGAGTGTGCAGTGAGTCAGTATCACTGTGTAACAGACTGGGAGGACTGTGCAGTGAGTCAGTATCACTGTGCAACCGACTGGGAGGAGTGTGCAGTGAGTCAGTATCGCTGTGTTACAGAGTGGGAGGAGAGGGCAAAAAGTCAGTATCGCTGTGTAACAGACTGGGAGCAGTGTGCAGTAACTCCATATCACTGTGTAACAGACTGGGAGGAGTGCGCAGTAACTCCATATCACTGTGTAACAGACTGGGAGGAAAGTGCATTAAGTCAGTATCACTGTGTAACAGACAGGGAGGAGTGTGCAGTGAGTCAGTATGATTGTGTAACAGACTGGGAGGAAAGTGCATTAAGTCAGTATCACTGTGTAACAGACTGGGAGGTGTGTGCAGTGAGTCAGTATGGCTGTGTAACATACTGGGAAAAATGTGCAGTGAGTCAGCATCACTGAGTAACAGACTGGAAGGACAGTGCCGTGAGTCAGTATCGTGGTGTAACAGAATGGGAGGATTGTGCAATGAGTCAGTATCACCATGTAACAGACTGGGAGGAGTGTGCAGTGAGTCAGTATCACCGTGTAACAGACTGGGAGGAGTGTGCAGTGTGTCAGTATCAACGTGTAACAGACTGGGTGGAGTGTGCAGTGAGTCAGTATCACCGTGTAACAGACTGGGAGGAGTGTGCAGTGTGTCAGTATCAACGTGTAACAGACTGGGTGGAGTGTGCAGTGAGTCAGTATCACCGTGTAACAGACTGGGAGGAGTGTGCAGTGAGTCAGTATCACCGTGTAACAGACTGGGAGGGGTGTGCAGTGAATCAGTATCACTGTGTAACAGACTAGGAGGAGTGTGCAGTGAGTCAGTATCACTGTGTAACACACTGGGTGGAGTGTGCAGTGAGTCAGTATCACTGTGTAACAGACTGGAAGGCGAGTGCAGTGAGTCAGTATCACAGTGTAACAGACTGGGAGGAGAGTGCAGTGAGTCAGTATCACTGTGTAACAGACTGGGAGGAGTGTGCAGTGAGTCAGTATGGCTGTGTAACAGACTGGGAGGAGAGTGCAGTGAGTCAGTATTACAGTGCAACAGACTGGGAGGAGAGTGCAGTGAGTCAGTATCACTGTGTAACAGACTCGGAGGAGTGTGCAGTGAGTCAGTATCACTGTGTAACAGACTGGGAGGAGTGTGCAGTGAGTCAGTATCACAGTGCAACAGACTGGGAGGAGAGTGCAGTGAGTCAGTATCACTGTGTAACAGACTGGAAGGCGAGTGCAGTGAGTCAGTATCACAGTGTAACAGACTGGGAGGAGAGTGCAGTGAGTCAGTATCACTGTGTAACAGACTGGGAGGAGTGTGCAGTGAGTCAGTATGGCTGTGTAACAGACTGTGAGGAGTGTGCAGTGAGTCAGTATCACTGTGTAACAGACTGGGAGGAGTGTGCAGTGAGTCAGTATCACTGTGTAACAGACTGGGAGGAGAGTGCAGTGAGTCAGTATCACGGTGTAACAGGCTGGGAGGAGTGTGCAGTGAGTCCTATCACTGTAACAGACTGGGAGAAGTGTGCAGTGAGTCAGTATCACAGTGTAACAGACTGGGAGGAGTGTGCAGTGAGTCAGTATCACTGTGTAACAGACTGGAAGGCGAGTGCATTGAGTCAGTATCACTGTGTAACAGACTGGGAGGAGTGTGCAGTGAGTCAGTATGGCTGTGTAACAGACTGGGAGGAGTGTGCAATGAGTCAGTATGGCTGTGTAACAGACTGGGAGGAGTGTGCAGTGAGTCAGTATCACTGTGTAACAGAATGGAAGGCGAGTGCAGTGAGTCAGTATCACAGTGTAACAGACTGGGAGGAGAGTGCAGTGAGTCAGTATCACAGTGTAACAGACTGGGAGGAGTGTGCAGTGAGTCAGTATCACTGTGTAACAGACTGGAAGGCGAGTGCAGTGAGTCAGTATCACAGTGTAACAGACTGGGAGGAGAGTGCAGTGAGTCAGTATCACTGTGTAACAGACTGGGAGGAGTGTGCAGTGAGTCAGCATGGCTGTGTAACAGACTGGGAGGTGTGTGCAGTGAGTCAGCATGGCTGTGTAACAGACTGGGAGGAGTGTGCAATGAGTCAGTATGGCTGTGTAACGGACTGTGAGGAGTGTGCAGTCAGTCAGTATCACAGTGCAACAGACTGGGAGGAGAGTGCAGTGAGTCAGTATCACAGTGTAACAGACTGGGAGGAGTGTGCAGTGAGTCAGTATCACTGTGTAACAGACTGGAAGGCGAGTGCAATGAGTCAGTATCACAGTGTAACAGACTGGGAGGAGAGTGCAGTGAGTCAGTATCACAGTGTAACAGACTGGGAGGAGTGTGCAGTGAGTCAGTATCACTGTGTAACAGACTGGAAGGCGAGTGCAGTGAGTCAGTATCACAGTGTAACAGACTGGGAGGAGAGTGCAGTGAGTCAGTATCACTGTGTAACAGGCTGGGAGGAGTGTGCAGTGAGTCAGTATCACTGTGTAACAGTCTGGGAGGAGTGTGCAGTGAGTCAGTATCACAGTGCAACAGACTGGGAGGAGAGTGCAGTGAGTCAGTATCACTGTGTAACAGGCTGGGAGGAGTGTGCAGTGAGTCAGTATCAGTGTGCAACCGACTGGGAGGAGTGTGCAGTGAGTCAGTATCGCTGTGTTACAGAGTGGGAGGAGAGGGCAAAAAGTCAGTATCGCTGTGTAACAGACTGGGAGCAGTGTGCAGTAACTCCATATCACTGTGTAACAGACAGGGAGGAGTGTGCAGTGAGTCAGTATCACTGTGTAACAGACTGGGAGGAAAGTGCATTAAGTCAGTATCACTGTGTAACAGACTGGGAGGAGTGTGCAGTGAGTCAGTATGACTGTGTAACAGACTGGGAAAAATATGCAGTGAGTCAGCATCACTGAGTAACAGACTGGAAGGACAGTGCCGTGAGTCAGTATCACTGTGTAACAGACTGGGAGGTGTGTGCAGTGAGTCAGTATGGCTGTGTAACAGACTGGGAAAAATGTGCAGTGAGTCAGCATCACTGAGTAACAGACTGGAAGGACAGTGCCGTGAGTCAGTATCACTGTGTAACAGACTGGGAGGAATGTGCAGTAACTCCATATCACTGTGTAACAGACAGGGAGGAGTGTGCAGTAACTCCATATCACTGTGTAACAGACTGGGAGGAAAGTGCATTAAGTCAGTATCACTGTGTAACAGACTGGGAGGAGTGTGCAGTGAGTCAGTATCACAGTGTAACAGACTGGGAGGAGTGTGCAGTGAGTCAGTATCACTGTGTAACAGACTGGAAGGCGAGTGCAGTGAGTCAGTATCACAGTGTAACAGACTGGGAGGAGAGTGCAGTGAGTCAGTATCACTGTGTAACAGGCTGGGAGGAGTGTGCAGTGAGTCAGTATGGCTGTGTAACAGACTGGGAGGAGTGTGCAGTGAGTCAGTATCACTGTGTAACAGTCTGGGAGGAGTGTGCAGTGAGTCAGTATCACAGTGCAACAGACTGGGAGGAGAGTGCAGTGAGTCAGTATCACTGTGTAACAGGCTAGGAGGAGTGTGCAGTGAGTCAGTATGGCTGTGTAACAGACTGGGAGGAGTGTGCAGTGAGTCAGTATCACTGTGTAACAGTCTGGGAGGAGTGTGCAGTAAGTCAGTATCACAGTGCAACAGACTGGGAGGAGAGTGCAGTGAGTCAGTATCACTGTGTAACAGACTGGGAGGAGTGTGCAGTGAGTCAGTATCACTGTGTAACAGACTGGGAGGAGTGTGCAATGAGTCAGTATGGCTGTGTAACAGACTGGAAGAAGTGTGAAATGAGTCAGAATCACTGTGTAACAGACTGGGAGAAGTGTGCAGTGAGTCAGTATCGTGGTGTAACAGACTGGGAGGAGAGTGCAGGAAGTCAGTATCAGTGTAACTGACTGGGAGGAGAGTGCAGGAAGTCAGTATCACCGTTTAACAGACTGGGAGGAGTGTGCAGTGAGTCAGTATCACTGTGTAACAGACTGGGAGGAGTGTGCAGTGAGTCAGTATCGTTGTGTGACAGACTGGGAGGAGAGTGCAGTGAGTCAGTGTAACAGACTGGAAGGATTGTGCAGTGAGTCAGTATCACTGTGCAACAGACTGGGAGAAGTGTGCAGTGAGTCAGTATCACTGTGCAACAGATTGGGAAGAGTGTGCAGTGAGTCAGTATCACAGTATAACAGACTGGGAGGAGTGTGCGGTGAGTCAGTATCACTGTAACAAACTGGGAGGAGTGTGCAGTGAGTCAGTATCACTGTGCAACCGACTGGGAGGAGTGTGCAGTGAGTCAGTATCGCTGTGTTACAGAGTGGGAGGAGAGGGCAAAAAGTCAGTATCGCTGTGTAACAGACTGGGAGGAGTGTGCAGTAACTCCATATCACTGTGTAACAGACAGGGAGGAGTGTGCAGTGAGTCAGTATCACTGTGTAACAGACTGGGAGGAAAGTGCATTAAGTCAGTATCACTGCGTAACAGACTGGGGAAAATGTGCAGTGAGTCAGCATCACTGAGTAACAGACTGGAAGGACAGTGCCGTGAGTCAGTATCACTGTGTAACAGACTGGGAGGAGTGTGCAGTAACTCCATATCACTGTGTAACAGACTGGGAGGAAAGTGCATTAAGTCAGTATCACTGTGTAACAGACTGGGAGGAGTGTGCAGTGAGTCAGTATCGCTGTGTTACAGAGTGGGAGGAGAGTGCAAAAAGTGGTATCGCTGTGTAACAGACTGGGAGCAGTGTGCAGTAACTCCATATCACTGTGTAACAGACTGGGAGGAAGGTGCATTAAGTCAGTATCACTGTGTAACAGACTGGGAGGAGAGTGCAATGAGTCAGTATCACCATGTAACAGACTGGGAGGAGTGTGCAGTAAGTCAGTATCACCGTGTAACAGACTGGGAGGAGTGTGCTGTGAGTCAGTATCACCGTATAACAGACTGGAAGGAGAGTGCAGTGAGTCAGTATCACTGTGTAACAGACTGTGAGGATTGTGCAGTGAGTCAGTATCACTGTGTAACAGACTGGGAGGAGTGTGCAGTGAGTCAGTATCACAGTGTAACAGACTGGGAGGAGTGTGCAGTGAGTCAGTATCACTGTGTAACAGACTGTGAGGATTGTGCAGTGAGTCAGTATCACTGTGTAACAGTCTGGGAGGAGTGCGCAGTGAGTCAGTATCACTGTGCAACCGACTGGGAGGAGTGTGCAGTGAGTCAGTATCGCTGTGTTACAGAGTGGGAGGAGAGGGCAAAAAGTCAGTATCGCTGTGTAACAGACTGGGAGCAGTGTGCAGTAACTCCATATCACTGTGTAACAGACAGGGAGGAGTGTGCAGTGAGTCAGTATCACTGTGTAACAGACTGGGAGGAAAGTGCATTAAGTCAGTATCACTGTGTAACAGACTGGGAGGAGTGTGCAGTGAGTCAGTATGACTGTGTAACAGACTGGGAAAAATATGCAGTGAGTCAGCATCACTGAGTAACAGACTGGAAGGACAGTGCCGTGAGTCAGTATCACTGTGTAACAGACTGGGAGGAGTGTGCAGTAACTCCATATCACTGTGTAACAGACTGGGAGGAGTGTGCAGTAACTCCATATCACTGTGTAACAGACTGGGAGGAAAGTGCATTAAGTCAGTATCACTGTGGAACAGACTGGGAGGAGTGTGCAGTGAGTCAGTATCGCTGTGTTACAGAGTGGGAAGAGAGTGCAAAAAGTCAGTATCGCTGTGTAACAGACTGGGAGCAGTGTGCAGTAACTCCATATCACTGTGTAACAGACTGGGAGGAAGGTGCATTAAGTCAGTATCACTGTGTAACAGACTGGGAGGAGTGTGCAATGAGTCAGTATCACCATGTAACAGACTGGGAGGAGTGTGCAGTAAGTCAGTATCACCGTGTAACAGACTGGGAGGAGTGTGCTGTGAGTCAGTATCACCGTATAACAGACTGGAAGGAGAGTGCAGTGAGTCAGTATCACTGTGTAATAGACTGTGAGGAGTGTGCAGTGAGTCAGTATCACAGTGTAACAGACTGGGAAAAATGTGCAGTGAGTCAGTATCACTGAGTAACAGACTGGAAGGACAGTGCCGTGAGTCAGTATCGTGGTGTAACAGAATGGGAGGATTGTGCAATGAGTCAGTATCACCATGTAACAGACTGGGAGGAGTGTGCAGTGAGTCAGTATCACCGTGTAACAGACTGAGTGGAGTGTGCAGTGAGTCAGTATCACCGTGTAACAGACTGGGAGGGGTGTGCAGTGAATCAGTATCACTGTGTAACAGACTGGGAGGAGATTGCAGTGAATCAGTATCATGGTATAACAGACTGGGAGGAGAGTGCAGCAGGATAGTATCACTGTGTAACAGACTGGGAGGAGTGTGCAGTGAGTCAGTATCACAGTGTAACAGACTGGGAGCAGAGTGCAGTGAGTCAGTATCACTGTGTAACAAACTGGGAGGAGTGTGCAGTGAGTCAGTATCACAGTGTAACAGACTGGAAGGCGAGTGCAGTGAGTCAGTATCACAGTGTAACAGTCTGGGAGGAGAGTGCAGTGAGTCAGTATCACTATGTAACAGACTGGGAGGAATGTGCAGTGAGTCAGTATGGCTGTGTAACAGACTGGGAGGAGTGTGCAGTGAGTCAGTATCACTGTGTAACAAACTGGGAGGAGTGTGCAGTGAGTCAGTATCACAGTGTAACAGACTGGAAGGCGAGTGCAGTGAGTCAGTATCACAGTGTAACAGTCTGGGAGGAGAGTGCAGTGAGTCAGTATCACTATGTAACAGACTGGGAGGAGTGTGCAGTGAGTCAGTATCACTGTGTAACAGTCTAGGAGGAGTGTGCAGTGAGTCAGTATCACTATGTAACAGACTGGGAGGAGTGTGCAGTGAGTCAGTATCACTGTGTAACAGGCTGGGAGGAGTGTGCAGTGAGTCAGTATCACAGTGCAACAGATAGGGAGGAGAGTGCAGTGAGTCAGTATCACTGTGTAACAGACTGGGAGGATTGTGCAGTCAGTCAGTATCACTGTGTAACAGACTGGGAGGAGTGTGCAGTGAGTCAGTATCACAGTGTAACAGACTGGGAGGAGTGTGCAGTGAGTCAGTATCACAGTGTAACAGACTGGGAGGAATGTGCAGTGAGTCAGTATCACAGTGTAACAGACTGGAAGGCGAGTGCAGTGAGTCAGTATCACAGTGTAACAGACTGGAAGGAGAGTGCAGTGAGTCAGTATCACTGTGTAACAGACTGGGAGGAGTGTGCAGTGAGTCAGTATGGCTGTGTAACAGACTGGGAGGAGTGTGCAAAGAGTCAGTATGGCTGTGTAACAGACTGTGAGGAGTGTGCAGTGAGTCAGTATCACAGTGTAACAGACTGGAAGGCGAGTGCAGTGAGTCAGTATCACAGTGTAACAGACTGGGAGGAGAGGGCAAAGAGTCAGTATGGCTGTGTAACAGACTGTGAGGAGTGTGCAAAGAGTCAGTATGGCTGTGTAACAGACTGTGAGGAGTGTGCAGTGAGTCAGTATCACAGTGTAACAGACTGGGAGGAGTGTGCAGTGAGTCAGTATCACAGTGTAACAGACTGGGAGGAGAGTGCAGTGAGTCAGTATCACTGTGTAACAGACTGGGAGGAGTGTGCAGTGAGTCAGTATCACAGTGTAACAGACTGGGAGGAGAGTGCAGTGAGTCAGTATCACAGTGTAACAGACTGGGAGGAGAGTGCAGTGAGTCAGTATCACAGTGTAACAGACTGGGAGGAGAGTGCAGTGAGTCAGTATCACTGTGTAACAGACTGGGAGGAGTGTGCAGTGAGTCAGTATCACAGTGTAACAGACTGGGAGGAGAGTGCAGTGAGTCAGTATCACTGTGTAACAGACTGGGAGGAGTGTGCAGTGAGTCAGTATCACAGTGTAACAGACTGGGAGGAGAGTGCAGTGAGTCAGTATCACTGTGTAACAGACTGGAAGGCGAGTGCAGTGAGTCAGTATCACAGTGTAACAGACTGGGAGGAGTGTGCAGTGAGTCAGTATCACTGTGTAACAGACTGGGTGGAGTGTGCAGTGAGTCAGTATCACTGTGTAACAGACTGGAAGGCGAGTGCAGTGAGTCAGTATCACAGTGTAACAGACTGGGAGGAGAGTGCAGTGAGTCAGTATCACTGTGTAACAGACTGGGAGGAGTGTGCAGTGAGTCAGTATGGCTGTGTAACAGACTGGGAGGAGTGTGCAGTGATTCAGTATCACGGTGTAACAGTCTGGGAGGAGTGTGCAATGAGTCAGTATGGCTGTGTAACAGACTGTGAGGAGTGTGCAGTGAGTCAGTATCACTGTGTAACAGACTGGGAGGAGAGTGCAGTGAGTCAGTATCACAGTGCAACAGACTGGGAAGAGAGTGCAGTGAGTCAGTATCACTGTGTAACAGACTGGGAGGAGTGTGCAGTGAGTCAGTATCACTGTGTAACAGACTGGAAGGCGAGTGCAGTGAGTCAGTATCACAGTGTAACAGACTGGGAGGAGAGTGCAGTGAGTCAGTATCACTGTGTAACAGACTGGGAGGAGTGTGCAATGAGTCAGTATGGCTGTGTAACAGACTGTGAGGAGTGTGCAGTGAGTCAGTATCACTGTGTAACAGACTGGGAGGAGAGTGCAGTGAGTCAGTATCACAGTGCAACAGACTGGGAAGAGAGTGCAGTGAGTCAGTATCACTGTGTAACAGACTGGGAGGAGTGTGCAGTGAGTCAGTATCACTGTGTAACAGACTGGAAGGCGAGTGCAGTGAGTCAGTATCACAGTGTAACAGACTGGGAGGAGAGTGCAGTGAGTCAGTATCACTGTGTAACAGACTGGGAGGAGTGTGCAGTGAGTCAGTATCACTGTGTAACAGACTGGAAGGCGAGTGCAGTGAGTCAGTATCACAGTGTAACAGACTGGGAGGAGAGTGCAGTGAGTCAGTATCACTGTGTAACAGACTGGGAGGAGTGTGCAGTGAGTCAGTATGGCTGTGTAACAGACTGGGAGGAGTGTGCAGTGAGTCAGTATCACGGTGTAACAGTCTGGGAGGAGTGTGCAATGAGTCAGTATGGCTGTGTAACAGACTGTGAGGAGTGTGCAGTGAGTCAGTATCACTGTGTAACAGACTGGGAGGAGAGTGCAGTGAGTCAGTATCACAGTGCAACAGACTGGGAAGAGAGTGCAGTGAGTCAGTATCACTGTGTAACAGACTGGGAGGAGTGTGCAGTGAGTCAGTATCACTGTGTAACAGACTGGGAGGAGAGTGCAGTGAGTCAGTATCACAGTGCAACAGACTGGGAAGAGAGTGCAGTGAGTCAGTATCACTGTGTAACAGACTGGGAGGAGTGTGCAGTGAGTCAGTATCACTGTGTAACAGACTGGAAGGCGAGTGCAGTGAGTCAGTATCACAGTGTAACAGACTGGGAGGAGAGTGCAGTGAGTCAGTATCACTGTGTAACAGACTGGGAGGAGTGTGCAGTGAGTCAGCATGGCTGTGTAACAGACTGGGAGGAGTGTGCAGTGAGTCAGCATGGCTGTGTAACAGACTGGGAGGAGTGTGCAATGAGTCAGTATGGCTGTGTAACGGACTGTGAGGAGTGTGCAGTGAGTCAGTATCACTGTGTAACAGTCTGGGAGGAGTGTGCAGTGAGTCAGTATGACAGTGCAACAGACTGGGAGGAGAGTGCAGTGAGTCAGTATCACAGTGTAACAGACTGGGAGGAGTGTGCAGTGAGTCAGTATCACTGTGTAACAGACTGGAAGGCGAGTGCAATGAGTCAGTATCACAGTGTAACAGACTGGGAGGAGAGTGCAGTGAGTCAGTATCACAGTGTAACAGACTGGGAGGAGTGTGCAGTGAGTCAGTATCACTGTGTAACAGACTGGAAGGCGAGTGCAGTGAGTCAAAATCACAGTGTAACAGACTGGGAGGAGAGTGCAGTGAGTCAGTATCACTGTGTAACAGGCTGGGAGGAGTGTGCAGTGAGTCAGTATGGCTGTGTAACAGACTGGGAGGAGTGTGCAGTGAGTCAGTATCACTGTGTAACAGTCTAGGAGGAGTGTGCAGTGAGTCAGTATCACAGTGCAACAGACTGGGAGGAGAGTGCAGTGAGTCAGTATCACTGTGTAACAGGCTGGGAGGAGTGTGCAGTGAGTCAGTATCACTGTGTAACAGTCTGGGAGGAGTGTGCAGTGAGTCAGTATCACAGTGCAACAGACTGGGAGGAGAGTGCAGTGAGTCAGTATCACTGTGTAACAGACTGGGAGGATTGTGCAGTCAGTCAGTATCACTGTGTAACAGACTGGAAGGCGAGTGCAGTGAGTCAGTATCACAGTGTAACAGACTGGGAGGAGTGTGCAGTGAGTCAGTATCACAGTGTAACAGACTGGGAGGAATGTGCAGTGAGTCAGTATCACAGTGTAACAGACTGGAAGGAGAGTGCAGTGAGTCAGTATCACTGTGTAACAGACTGGGAGGAGTGTGCAATGAGTCAGTATGGCTGTGTAACAGACTGTGAGGAGTGTGCAGTGAGTCAGTATCACAGTGCAACAGACTGGGAAGAGAGTGCAGTGAGTCAGTATCACTGTGTAACAGACTGTGAGGAGTGTGCAGTGAGTCAGTATCACTGTGTAACAGACTGGAAGGCGAGTGCAGTGAGTCAGTATCACAGTGTAACAGACTGGGAGGAGAGTGCAGTGAGTCAGTATCACTGTGTAACAGACTGGGAGGAGTGTGCAGTGAGTCAGTATCACTGTGTAACAGACTGGGAGGAGAGTGCAGTGAGTCAGTATCACTGTGTAACAGACTGGGAGGAGTGTGCAATGAGTCAGTATGGCTGTGTAACAGACTGTGAGGAGTGTGCAGTGAGTCAGTATCACTGTGTAACAGACTGGGAGGAGAGTGCAGTGAGTCAGTATCACAGTGCAACAGACTGGGAAGAGAGTGCAGTGAGTCAGTATCACTGTGTAACAGACTGGGAGGAGTGTGCAGTGAGTCAGTATCACTGTGTAACAGACTGGAAGGCGAGTGCAGTGAGTCAGTATCACAGTGTAACAGACTGGGAGGAGAGTGCAGTGAGTCAGTATCACTGTGTAACAGACTGGGAGGAGTGTGCAGTGAGTCAGTATCACTGTGTAACAGACTGGAAGGCGAGTGCAGTGAGTCAGTATCACAGTGTAACAGACTGGGAGGAGTGTGCAGTGAGTCAGTATGGCTGTGTAACAGACTGGGAGGAGTGTGCAGTGAGTCAGTATGGCTGTGTAACAGACTGGGAGGAGTGTGCAGTGAGTCAGTATCACGGTGTAACAGTCTGGGAGGAGTGTGCAATGAGTCAGTATGGCTGTGTAACAGACTGTGAGGAGTGTGCAGTGAGTCAGTATCACTGTGTAACAGACTGGGAGGAGAGTGCAGTGAGTCAGTATCACAGTGCAACAGACTGGGAAGAGAGTGCAGTGAGTCAGTATCACTGTGTAACAGACTGGGAGGAGTGTGCAGTGAGTCAGTATCACTGTGTAACAGACTGGAAGGCGAGTGCAGTGAGTCAGTATCACTGTGTAACAGACTGGGAGGAGAGTGCAGTGAGTCAGTATCACTGTGTAACAGACTGGGAGGAGTGTGCAGTGAGTCAGCATGGCTGTGTAACAGACTGGGAGGAGTGTGCAATGAGTCAGTATGGCTGTGTAACGGACTGTGAGGAGTGTGCAGTGAGTCAGTATCACTGTGTAACAGTCTGGGAGGAGTGTGCAGTGAGTCAGTATGACAGTGCAACAGACTGGGAGGAGAGTGCAGTGAGTCAGTATCACAGTGTAACAGACTGGGAGGAGTGTGCAGTGAGTCAGTATCACTGTGTAACAGACTGGAAGGCGAGTGCAGTGAGTCAGTATCACAGTGTAACAGACTGGGAGGAGAGTGCAGTGAGTCAGTATCACAGTGTAACAGACTGGGAGGAGAGTGCAGTGAGTCAGTATCACAGTGTAACAGACTGGGAGGAGAGTGCAGTGAGTCAGTATCACTGTGTAACAGACTGGGAGGAGTGTGCAGTGAGTCCGTATGGCTGTGTAACAGACTGGAAGGCGAGTGCAGTGAGTCAGTATCACAGTGTAACAGACTGGGAGGAGAGTGCAGTGAGTCAGTATCACTGTGTAACAGACTGGGAGGAGTGTGCAGTGAGTCAGTATGGCTGTGTAACAGACTGTGAGGAGTGTGCAGTGAGTCAGTATCACTGTGTAACAGTCTGGGAGGAGTGTGCAGTGAGTCAGTATCACAGTGCAACAGACTGGGAGGAGAGTGCAGTGAGTCAGTATCACAGTGTAACAGACTGGGAGGAGAGTGCAGTGAGTCAGTATCACTGTGTAACAGACTGGGAGGAGTGTGCAGTGAGTCAGTATGGCTGTGTAACAGACTGAGGAGTGTGCAGTGAGTCAGTATCACTGTGTAACAGTCTGGGAGGAGTGTGCAGTGAGTCAGTATCACTGTGTAACAGACTGGAAGGCGAGTGCAGTGAGTCAGTATCACTGTGTAACAGACTGGGAGGAGTTTGCAGTGAGTCAGTATGGCTGTGTAACAGACTGAGGAGTGTGCAGTGAGTCAGTATCACTGTGTAACAGACTGGAAGGCGAGTGCAGTGAGTCAGTATCACAGTGTAACAGACTGGGAGGAGAGTGCAGTGAGTCAGTATCACTGTGTAACAGACTGGGAGGAGTGTGCAGTGAGTCAGTATCACTGTGTAACAGACTGGGAGGAGTGTGCAGTGAGTCCGTATGGCTGTGTAACAGACTGTGTGGAGTGTGCAGTGAGTCAGTATCACTGTGTAACAGACTGGAAGGCGAGTGCAGTGAGTCAGTATCACAGTGTAACAGACTGGGAGGAGAGTGCAGTGAGTCAGTATCACAGTGTAACAGACTGGGAGGAGAGTGCAGTGAGTCAGTATCACAGTGTAACAGACTGGGAGGAGAGTGCAGTGAGTCAGTATCACTGTGTAACAGACTGGGAGGAGTGTGCAGTGAGTCAGTATCACTGTGTAACAGACTGGAAGGCGAGTGCAGTGAGTCAGTATCACAGTGTAACAGACTGGGAGGAGTGTGCAGTGAGTCAGTATGGCTGTGTAACAGACTGTGAGGAGTGTGCAGTGAGTCAGTATCACTGTGTAACAGTCTGGGAGGAGAGTGCAGTGAGTCAGTATCACAGTGTAACAGACTGGGAGGAGAGTGCAGTGAGTCAGTAACTCAGTGTAACAGACTGGGAGGAGTGTGCAGTGAGTCAGTATCACTGTGTAACAGACTGGGAGGAGAGTGCAGTGAGTCAGTATCACTGTGTAACAGACTGGGAGGAGTGTGCAGTGAGTCAGTATGGCTGTGTAACAGACTGGGAGGAGTGTGCAATGAGTCAGTATGGCTGTGTAACAGACTGAGGAGTGTGCAGTGAGTCAGTATCACTGTGTAACAGTCTGGGAGGAGTGTGCAGTGAGTCAGTATCACAGTGCAACAGACTGGGAAGAGAGTGCAGTGAGTCAGTATCACTGTGTAACAGGCTGGGAGGAGTGTGCAGTGAGTCAGAATGGCTGTGTAACAGACTGGGAGGAGTGTGCAGTGAGTCAGTATCACTGTAACAGTCTGGGAGGAGTGTGCAGTGAGTCAGTATCACAGTGTAACAGACTAGGAGGAGAGTGCAGTGAGTCATTATCACTGTGTAACAGACTGGGAGGAGTGTGCAGTGAGTCAGTATGGCTGTGTAACAGACTGGGAGGAGTGTGCAGTGAGTCAGTATCACTGTGTAACAGTCTGGGAGGAGAGTGCAGTGAGTCAGTATCACTGTGTAACAGGCTGGGAGGAGTGTGCAGTGAGTCAGTATGGCTGTGTAACAGACTGGGAGGAGTGTGCAGTGAGTCAGTATCACTGTGTAACAGTCTGGGAGGAATGTGCAGTGAATCAGTATCACAGTGCAACAGACTAGGAGGAGTGTGCAGTGAGTCATTATCACTGTGTAACAGACTGGGAGGAGTGTGAAATGAGTCAGAATCACTGTGTAACAGACTGGGAGAAGTGTGCAGGGAGTCAGTATCGTGGTGTAACAGACTGGGAGGAGATTGCAGGAAGTCAGTATCAGTGTAACTGACTGGGAGGAGAGTGCTGGAAGTCAGTATCACCGTTTAACAGACTGGGAGGAGTGTGCAGTGAGTCAGTACAACTGTGTAACAGACTGGGAGGAGTGTGCAGTGAGTCAGTATCGTTGTGTGACAGACTGGGAGGAGAGTGCAGTGAGTCAGTATCACTGTGTAACAGACTGGGAGGAGTGTGCAGTGAGTCAGTATCACTGTGTAACAGACTGGGAGGAGAGTGCATGAAGTCAGTATCGTTGTGTGACAGATGGGAGGAGAGTGCAGTGAGTCAGTATCACTGTGTAACAGACTGGGAGGAGTGTGCAGTGAGTCAGTATCACAGTGCAACAGACTGGGAGGAGAGTGCAGTGAGTCAGTATCACTGTGTAACAGACTGTGAGGAGTGTGCAGTGAGTCAGTATCACTGTGTAACAGACTGGGAGGAGTGTGCAATGAGTCAGTATGGCTGTGGAACAGACTGGAAGAAGTGTGAAATGAGTCAGAATCACTGTGTAACAGACAGGGAGGAGAGTGCAGCGTGTCAGTATTACTGTGTAATAGAATGGGAGGAGAGTGCAGTCAGTCAGTATCACTGTGTAACAGACTGGGAGGAGTGTGCAGTGAGTCAGTATCACTGTGTAACAGACTGGAAGGCGAGTGCAGTGAGTCAGTATCACTGTGTAACAGACTGGGAGGAGAGTGCAGTGAGTCAGTATCACTGTGTAACAGACTGGGAGGAGTTTGCAGTGAGTCAGTATGGCTGTGTAACAGACTGTGAGGAGTGTGCAGTGAGTCAGTATCACTGTGTAACAGACTGGAAGGCGAGTGCAGTGAGTCAGTATCACAGTGTAACAGACTGGGAGGAGAGTGCAGTGAGTCAGTATCACTGTGTAACAGACTGGGAGGAGTGTGCAGTGAGTCAGTATCACTGTGTAACAGACTGGGAGGAGTGTGCAGTGAGTCCGTATGGCTGTGTAACAGACTGTGAGGAGTGTGCAGTGAGTCAGTATCACTGTGTAACAGACTGGAAGGCGAGTGCAGTGAGTCAGTATCACAGTGTAACAGACTGGGAGGAGAGTGCAGTGAGTCAGTATCACAGTGTAACAGACTGGGAGGAGAGTGCAGTGAGTCAGTATCACAGTGTAACAGACTGGAAGGCAAGTGCAGTGAGTCAGTATCACAGTGTAACAGACTGGGAGGAGTGTGCAGTGAGTCAGTATCACTGTGTAACAGACTGGGAGGAGTGTGCAGTGAGTCCGTATGGCTGTGTAACAGACTGTGTGGAGTGTGCAGTGAGTCAGTATCACTGTGTAACAGACTGGAAGGCGAGTGCAGTGAGTCAGTATCACAGTGTAACAGACTGGGAGGAGAGTGCAGTGAGTCAGTATCACAGTGTAACAGACTGGGAGGAGTGTGCAGTGAGTCAGTATGGCTGTGTAACAGACTGGGAGGAGTGTGCAGTGAGTCAGTATCACTGTGTAACAGTCTGGGAGGAGTGTGCAGTGAGTCAGTATCACAGTGTAACAGACTGGGAGGAGTGTGCAGTGAGTCAGTATGGCTGTGTAACAGACTGTGAGGAGTGTGCAGTGAGTCAGTATCAGTGTGTAACAGTCTGGGAGGAGTGTGCAGTGAGTCAGTATCACAGTGCAACAGACTGGGAGGAGAGTGCAGTGAGTCAGTATCACAGTGTAACAGACTGGGAGGAGAGTGCAGTGAGTCAGTATCACTGTGTAACAGACTGGGAGGAGTGTGCAGTGAGTCAGTATCACTGTGTAACAGACTGGGAGGAGTGTGCAATGAGTCAGTATGGCTGTGTAACAGACTGGGAGGAGTGTGAAATGAGTCAGAATCACTGTGTAACAGACTGGGAGAAGTGTGCAGGGAGTCAGTATCGTGGTGTAACAGACTGGGAGGAGATTGCAGGAAGTCAGTATCAGTGTAACTGACTGGGAGGAGAGTGCTGGAAGTCAGTATCACCGTTTAACAGACTGGGAGGAGTGTGCAGTGAGTCAGTATCACTGTGTAACAGACTGGGAGGAGTGTGCAGTGAGTCAGTATCGTTGTGTGACAGACTGGGAGGAGAGTGCAGTGAGTCAGTATCACGGTGTAACAGACTGGGAGGAGTGTGCAGTGAGTCAGTATCACTGTGTAACAGACTGGGAGGAGAGTGCAGGAAGTCAGTATCGTTGTGTGACAGATGGGAGGAGAGTGCAGTGAGTCAGTATCACTGTGTAACAGACTGGGAGGAGAGTGCAGTGAGTCAGTATCACTGTGTAACAGACTGGGAGGAGTGTGCAGTGAGTCAGTATCACTGTGTAACAGACTGTGAGGAGTGTGCAGTGAGTCAGTATCACTGTGTAACAGACTGGGAGGAGTGTGCAATGAGTCAGTATGGCTGTGTAACAGACTGGAAGAAGTGTGAAATGAGTCAGAATCACTGTGTAACAGACTGGGAGGAGAGTGCAGCGTGTCAGTATTACTGTGTAATAGAATGGGAGGAGAGTGCAGTCAGTCAGTATCACTGTGTAACAGACTGGGAGGAGTGTGCAGTGAGTCAGTATCACTGTGTAACAGACTGGGAGGAGAGTGCAGTGAGTCAGTATCACTGTGTAACAGACTGGAAGGCGAGTGCAGTGAGTCAGTATCACAGTGTAACAGACTGGGAGGAGAGTGCAGTGAGTCAGTATCACTGTGTAACAGACTGGGAGGAGTGTGCAGTGAGTCAGTATCACTGTGTAACAGACTGGGAGGAGTGTGCAGTGAGTGCGTATGGCTGTGTAACAGACTGTGAGGAGTGTGCAGTGAGTCAGTATCACTGTGTAACAGACTGGAAGGCGAGTGCAGTGAGTCAGTATCACAGTGTAACAGACTGGGAGGAGAGTGCAGTGAGTCAGTATCACTGTGTAACAGACTGGGAGGAGAGTGCAGTGAGTCAGTATCACAGTGTAACAGACTGGGAGGAGAGTGCAGTGAGTCAGTATCACTGAGTAACAGACTGGGAGGAGTGTGCAGTGAGTCCGTATGGCTGTGTAACAGACTGTGAGGAGTGTGCAGTGAGTCAGTATCACTGTGTAACAGACTGGAAGGCGAGTGCAGTGAGTCAGTATCACAGTGTAACAGACTGGGAGGAGAGTGCAGTGAGTCAGTATCACTGTGTAACAGACTGGGAGGAGTGTGCAGTGAGTCAGTATCACTGTGTAACAGACTGGAAGGCGAGTGCAGTGAGTCAGTATCACAGTGTAACAGACTGGGAGGAGTGTGCAGTGAGTCAGTATGGCTGTGTAACAGACTGTGAGGAGTGTGCAGTGAGTCAGTATCACTGTGTAACAGTCTGGGAGGAGTGTGCAGTGAGTCAGTATCACAGTGCAACAGACTGGGAGGAGAGTGCAGTGAGTCAGTATCACAGTGTAACAGACTGGGAGGAGTGTGCAGTGAGTCAGTATCACAGTGCAACAGACTGGGAGGAGAGTGCAGTGAGTCAGTATCACAGTGTAACAGACTGGGAGGAGAGTGCAGTGAGTCAGTATCACAGTGTAACAGACTGGGAGGAGTGTGCAGTGAGTCAGTATCACTGTGTAACAGTCTGGGAGGAATGTGCAGTGAATCAGTATCACAGTGCAACAGACTAGGAGGAGTGTGCAGTGAGTCATTATCACTGTGTAACAGACTGGGAGGAGTGTGCAGTGAGTCAGTATCACTGTGTAACAGACTGGGAGGAGTGTGCAGTGAGTCAGTATCACTGTGTAACAGACTGGGAGGAGAGTGCAGGAAGTCAGTATCGTTGTGTGATAGATGGGAGGAGAGTGCAGTGAGTCAGTATCACTGTGTAACAGACTGGGAGTAGAGTGCAGGAAGTCAGTATCGCTGTGTAACAGACTGGGAGGAGTGTGCAGTGAGTCAGTATCACTGTGTAACAGACTGGAAGGAGTGTGCAGAGAGTCAGTATCACTGTGTAACTGACTGGGAGGAGAGTGCAGTGAGTCAGTATCGTTGTGTGACAGACTGGAAGGAGTGTGCAGTGAGTCAGTATTGCTTTGTTCCTGATTTGGTGCATTGAGTCAGTATTGATGTGTAACAAACCAGATAAGAGAGAAGGAACCTGTGCTTTTGAAACAGCAGAGAGTGGAGTCACCAACTTCTCAAATGTCATTAGACAATGTATCAGCTTCTTAAAGAGAAAGGTAGCTTGCATGAGCAGTGCAGTGATAGCTGGAAATAAAAGCTGGTGATGCACATTCACTTCAACTTATTTCTTCTGGAAAAGCCAATGTATGATATCACAGGAAAGCCATTGGTGATTGGTGGATATTTCCTCTGACTTTCATTTAGCCTGTTTCATCAATCACACTAATCAGGGTTAAATACCATCTGACTCATCCATCAAATCTTCCTGTCACCTACAGTCATCTTTGTCACTATTAACCACTCTGCCAATCTTGGTGTCATCTGCAAATTTGTTTAACATTCCCTCCACGTTTTCAAATGCAGTCGGTTCTGCTATAGCATGATAGTTCTGTTCTTGTGCCACCCTGTTATAAGAAAATTGTGTAATAGCAGCACCATTTAAACTATTGGGGCCAGAATTGTGATACAACCAATACTCGCTTTAAAAGTTCCTGCTTTAGAATCAGTGTCCCAATTCATCAACCATGTTACAGCGAGTTCGCATTAATGAAACCCATATTGTAGCAGAATGACCTGTATATCAATTATGTTTTTCACAAACAGTAAGGATCCCAGTAATGACACTTGTGGTCCACCACTGGACACCAGCCTCCAGTCACTCACACAGCCTTCTACCCTAACCCTTTGTGTCCTATTACTAAGCCAGTTTGTGATCAATCTAGTCAAGCTTCCCTCAATTCATACAACATAGAACATAGAAAAGTACAACACAGACCAGGCCCTTTGGCCCACAATCTTGTGCCAGGTTTAATCCTAATGTAAAATGTAGTAACTTAACCTCCGCACCCCTCAACTCACTGTTATCCGTGTGCATATCCAGCATCGCTTAAATGTCCCCAATGACTCTGCTTCCACCACCACCACTGGCAACACATTCCATGCATTCACAACTCTCTGTATAAAGAACCTACCTCTGATGTCTCCTTTATACCTTCCTCCTAATATCTTCAAACTATGAATTCCACGTTCATTATCTTCTCAATCAGTGTCCCGTGGGGGACCTTGTCAAAAGTTTTGCTGAAATACATTTAAACGACATCAGCTGATCTTCCCCCATTCCACATTTTTGATCACATTTTCAAAAAATTAGAACCAATCTTTTCCTCCTGACAAAGCCAAGCTGACCATCCCCAATTAACCCATGCCTTTCCAACTGGGTATTAATTCTCTCCTTCAGAATTTTCTCCAATAGTTTCCCTACCACTGATGTAAGATTCAGTGGTCTATAATTCCCTGATTCATCTCTACCACCCTTCTTAAAAAATGGAACCACATTAGCCATCCTCCAATCTTCTGGCACTTCCCCAGTGGCTAAGAGCCCCTGTAGTATTTTGCCTCACTCCCCACAGCAGCCTGGGATATGATTCTTCCAGGCCAGGGGATCCGTCTGTTTTTAAGCCCAACAGTGCCTCCAATACCTCCCCATTCCTATATCAGACTGTGAAAGTTCCTCAGAGCTGCACAGACCGTTCTCCTTTTCCAGAGTGAAGACTGAAGAGAAGTATTCATTCAACACCCTTCCAATATCCCGTGGCTTCAAAAACAGGTTACCCCTGTGATACCTCATGGGTCCTACTTTTTTCCCTTGTTAATCGCTTTAATGTATTTATATAATATCTAAGGATTGTCCCTAATCCTGTTCGCAAGTCATAGAGATGTACAGCACAAAAACAGACACATCAGTCCAACTTGTCCATGCCCACCAGGTATCCTAAATTAATCTAGTCTCAGTTGCCCATATCCCTCCAAATCCTTCCTATTCATATACCCATCAGAATGCCTTTTAAATGTTGTAATTGTACCAGCCTTCACCACTTCCTCTGGCAACTAATTCCTTATACCCACCACCCTCTACATGAAACAGTTGTCCCCTTAGGTCCCTTTTAAAATTTTCCCCTCTCACCCTAAACCTATACCCTCTAGTTCTAGACTCCACCACCCCAGGGAAAAGACCGTTTCTACTTCCCCTATCCATGCCTTTTTCATGGCCCCCTTTTACTCTTTGAATTGCTTTCTTAAATTGTCTCCTGCACCTCCTATATTCCTCTAGGGCTACAGCTGAATTGCTCCTTTAGTACGTTCTAAAGGCCCTACTCTTCTTCCTCATCCAGTCCTGAATTTTCCTTGACATGCAGGGTTCTCTGAACGGATTGCTGCTACATTTCCCTCTAAAAGGTACATGTTGACGTGTAATTGACCCCGCTCCTTTTTGAATGCGGCCCAGGGCTTAGATTTACCTGCCAGGAACTGTTCCCAGTCTACTGTGGCCAGATCCTGCCTTATTTTAATAAAATCTGCCCTTCCCCACCCAAGGCATCTAATGCAAGTCATCTTTTTCCTTGTCAAGAATAAAATTGTCTTGTTGCCGACAGATAGGTGAGATGCATGAAAGGGAGAGGGGGAAGGGGGAGCTTAATGCAATAAAAGCAGGATGTCCCACTTCCTGTTTGAGGCCATGGTTTCAGCAGCCCACTCTTGAAATTACCACCAGTGGACGGATTTTGTGCAGTTTCTGGATTAGTGGTGCTGGAAGAGCACAGCAATTCAGGCAGCAACCGAGGAGCAGTAAAATCGACGTTTCGGGCAAAAGCCCTTCATCAGGAATAACGGCAGAGAGCCTGAAGTGTGGAGAGATAAGCTAGAGGAGGGTGGGGGTGGGGAGAAAGTAGCATAGAGTACAATAGGTGAGTGGGGGAGGGGATGAAGGTGATAGGTCAGGGAGGAGGGTGGAGTGGATAGATGGAAAAGAAGATAGGCAGGTAGGACAAGTTATGGGGACAGTGCTGAGCTGGAAGTTTGGAACTAGGGTGAGGTGGGGGAAGGGGAAATGAGGAAACTGTTGAAGTCCACATTGATGCCCTGGGGTTGAAGTGTTCCGAGGCGGAAGATGAGGTGGTGAGGGACTGGCGGTGAAGTTTTCTATTCCACTTTATCCAACTAGCACCTATTAATGACACATGGTGAATGAGTGCTTCCTGGAGTGGCATGGTGACTCAGTGGTTAGCACTACTGCCTCATAGTGCCAGGGACCTAGATTCAATTTCACTCTCAGGCTTGCACATTCTCCCTGTGTCTGCGTGGATTTCCTCCGGGTGCTTTGGTTCCCTCCCACACTCCAAAGATTTGCAGATTAAGTGGATTGGACATGGGCAATTGCCCATAGTCTCCAAGGATGTGCAGGCCAGAGGGAATGGCCATGGAAAATGCAAGGTTGCTGGGATAGTTTAGGGGATTGGGTCTGGGTGGGATGCTGTTCAGAAGGATACAAGGCTTTCTTCCTCCAAGAAAAGTAATGAATGAAGAGCTAAGAAAACACTGTAACCTACTTAAGGATCAAACCCCTCTCCAACAAGAGAGAATACCAGTGGTATTGATGAATTCACCACCATCAATATCCTGCAGGTTACCTTAAACCAGAACAATAACTGCCCAACCATTCAGCTACTGTGGCTTGTTTAAGGCTTTGCATTTGGTAGTAACTCACCTCCTGACTTCACAAAGCCTGCCCAAGTGAGGAGGGTGTAGAATACTCCCCACTTGCCTGGATGAGTGCAGCTCCAACAATGCTTAAGAGGTTTAACACCACGGACATTCCTTCCCTCTAACACCACTGATCAGAAGTAGCAGTGCATGCTAGTTAGAGTTGTACAGCATGGAAACAGACCCTTCTGTCCAATTCTTCCAAACCAAACAAGTTAGCCAAAGTAAACTAGTCCCATTTGCCTGTGTTTGGTCCATGTCCCTCAAAACCTTTTCTATTCATGGACCATAAGACATAGGAGTGGAAGCAAGGCCATTTGGCCCATTGAATCCATTCCGCCATTCAATCATGACTGATGGGTGTTTCAATTCCACTTACCTGCACCCTCCCCATAGCCGTTAATTCCTTGCGAGATCAAGAATTTATCAATCTCTGCCTTGAAGACACCCAACGTCCTGGCTTCCACTGTGCTCCACTCTCTGGCTGAAGAAATGTCTCCTCATTTCTGTTCTAAACTGACCCCCTCTAATTTTAGGGCTATGCCCACAGTTCCTAGTCTGCCCGTATAACGGAAACAACTTCCCAGCGTCCACCCTTTCTAAGCCATCCATTATCTTGTAAACTTTTATAAGATCTCCCCTCAATCTTCTAACCTCTAATGAATACAATCCCAGGATCCTCAGCCTATCATCATTTGAACAGCTGACCTGTCCTAATGTCTTTTAAGTGTTGGAACTGTACCTGCACCCACCACTTCCTCTTTATAAGATGCAATGCAACAACTCAAGAATTCTCTTCAGACAGTGCCTTCCAAATTGCAGCCATCGCCACCTAGAAGATCAAAGCAGCTAATGCACGGAACAACACACAACGGAAGATCCACATCAAGCTATTCTGACTTGGAACTGTATCGCTGCTCTGTCACCGCTGAAGCCTGGAATTCCTTTCCGAACTACATTACAGTGTACTGTCAGCACAGGGACTGCAGTGGGTCAAGAAGGCAAAGAAAATGGCTGAGCCTGCAATGTCCACATTCCATGGGCAAAATTTTTTAACCATTATTGGGTTTTTTTTTTAAATGCGTTGTGCATCTTCACTTTCTGCCAATAGTGATTTCTAATTTGCATCTGTGATAAATGTGGCTAAGTATTAATGCCTGCAAAATTAACACCAAATAATAACGCTCAATGAAGTAAGACATTATCACAGACTGAAGGCCCCACCCTTGCTGATAGAAGGATCAACGGAATGAATTTTCGGTTACCCATACCACGGGCCTCTCAACAATATCCCTTTTGTGTTTTGTGTGTATGCAGGAATCAGTGCACTAACTAATGGGAATCACATTTACCTTCGCATGCAGGAATTTTGGAGCACTTCCAAATGACCTTATTTAATTTAATGGAATGAGGGGGGGATTAACCAAACATTATTTTCACAAAATCTGAGCGATTCTCACCACTGTTGCAGCTGTTATAGGAGCTGTAATATTTTAGTTTGAAAATGCAACTTGCTTGAATTTGTGAAGACCGATCGAGGCTTTGTCACTGATAGGCGGGAACATGGGCAATCTAATTGGAACATGGTTTCCAGATTGACATTAGCCGGTAGCAGTGAATGGGATGGTGCGATTGCATTATGTACAGCACACTGCATGCGGCAGCTGATGACAGCTGAACAGCGATGATCAAATGTGCAGCCGTTAATTAAAGGACTCGTACGTATGAATTACTGCAGAACCAAAGAATTATTTTCTGTTTTCAAAAAGGAAGCATAAAAATATGAAGTTGAGATATTTCTGCTCTTAGCTGTTAGTTTGAATTAGCTGCAGCTGTATATTTATGTAGGTTCTGAATAGAGAAAAGGTCAGTGCTGCAAATGTCCCTCACACTTATTGCATTATGTTAAGTGTGAGCACACACAGACACAAGGTGAAAAGTTGCCTTGAATACCAATTAAGTCCAACCCTGAGCACTATCATAGAATCCCTACAGTATGGAAGCAAGCCATTTGGCCCATTGATTCTCCAAAGAGCATCCCACCCAGACCAATCCCCGTAACCTTGCATTTCCTGTGACTAACCCCTCTAATCTACACATGCCTGGACGCTAAGGGCAATTTAGCATGGCCAATCCACCTAACCTGCACAACTTTGAACTGTGGGAGGAAACTGGAGCACCCAGAGGGCACGCATGCAGACATGAGGAAAATGTGCAAACTCCACACAGACGGTCACCCAAGTGTGGAATCGAACCCCAGTCCCTGGTGCTGTGAGGCAGAACACTAGCCACTGAGCCACTGTGCCACCACAATGCTGTGGTATCTAAATCCACTATTGTTGGTAATCATTTCAGTCTTGGAGTGTGGCTGCCAAGTTAAAGCTTTTTCCCTACGTTAAGGCCACTTTGGGTATATATTAACAAGTAACTGAAAGTAGCCAGTTTAATTCACAAATGGCATAGCCACTATGTCATCTGCTGTATATAACTCTTCTCAATAAACTTCAAGATGCTGAGTTCAAGCCCTAATCCAAAGACCCCAGCACATAATTCAGGCTGAGTTTCCTGTCAGAGGCACTGCCCTCTGCTCTCTCAAGTAGATATGAATAATTCCTTGGCACCATGTTTTTAAAAAGATCAGAATGGTTATCCCAGTGTCTTATTAATATTTAACCCTCAATCTACATCACTAAATCAAAATGTATTCTTCGGTTACACTTCCAAATCACCTCTATCATTTTCCAGAACAGGTGTAACACATAAATGGGAATATCACCTCCTGCAAGTTCCACCCCAAGCCACATAGCATCCTGACTTGGAAATATATCACCGTTCTTTCAATGTGGCTGGGTCAGAATCCTGGAACTACCTTCCTAACAGCATTGTGGGTAAGATTACTCCACACCAACTGAAGTGATTCAATAAGGTAGCTCGCTACCATCTTCTCTAGAGATGGGTAATAAATGCTGATGTAGCTGTTAACACCTTCATCCCATGAAAGCATAAATTATCACCATGCTGTTTATTGGGTTCTTATTCATCCTGTCACTCTTTTTGTCTCCAAATCACCATCTGTCTGTCTTATGCTATAGGCTTTCCCAGATTACATCAGTGACTGTCCAAAAGTATGTCATTGATTGTAAAGTGCTTTATAAATCAAGGTGCTATAAAATGAAAGTTCTTTCGTTCTTATCAAAAACAGAGGAACGGGACCTCTCCCATTCTGAGGTCGATCCAATTTATTCAGAGAGGAAAGGCTGTGGTTCTATTTGTGGGGTCAGGGTTTTTGCCACAAAGATTGCAGTGAATATGTGACAGAACCTCTTCTGTGCGATCATCCAGCCATGATATATTGATCGAACTGAAGGGGGCTGAAAAATATTGTGCCTCACTGAGTGAATTTGAGTTAAAAAGGGTTCAGCTGCATTGTGTTGCTCTTAAACAGTGAATAATACTTTCCTTGAGCACTCCCCGCTTGGCACTGCTCCAAGCCAAAGAAAATAAAGGGATCAGTTGTCAGAGACAATCCAAAGCAACTGAAAATTTCTATCCAGTCTCTGGTACTTTGCACCCCTTTCCTGATCACTAAGACATCTCTTCAACTACAGCAGGAAAAAGCTCCCAGATGGCCTGGTGAGTTTAGGCAGTGTCTCAGAATATGATCAAATACTCCATACTTAGTTGAAACTCTAAACACATTCACCTAGCACAAGACCATCCAGGATTAGGCAACCTCATTGATCAGAGCTCGTCCACTGACTTAAACATACACTCCCTCAGTCAACATCACCTTTTGCAATGTGCACCATTTACAAAATGCACTGCTTCAACTCATCAAGGTTTCTTCATCAGCCTCTCCCAAAGCTGCAACCTGGAGAATTTTGAAGAAAAGGGGTGACAGGAGTATGATCACCTGCAAGTTCTCCTTCCTGTCACACTACCTTAACTAGAATAATTTTTAAAATCTCTTTGATCAATGGGTCCACTGATCTCCAACTGAGACATTGATGGTGGTGCAACAATTAGCCATGACACTACTCAGCTAATGACACAGTAGTAATTGTAATGGACTCGTATTTGTTTGTCCTATTCAAGACCAGACAGGCAGCGTACATTTAAGATAGATTAGATTACAGTGTGGAAACAGACCCTTCGGCCCAACAAGTCCACACCGACCTGCCAAAGCGCAACCCACCCATACCCCTAACAGAACACTATGGGCAATTTAGCATGGTCAATTCACCTGACCTGCACATCTTTGGATTGTGGGAGGAAACCGGAGCACCCGGAGGAAACCCACGCAGACACGTGGAGAACATGCAAACTCCACACAGTCAGTCGCTTGAGGCAGGAATTGAACCCGGATCTCTGGCGCTGTGAGGCAGCAGTGCTAACCACTGTGCCACCGTGCCGCCCACACTCACATCACAACTTGTGATGTTGTGGTATAATGGTAAGTTCCTTAATTTTGGTCACTCTCCCAGTGTGATGGAGTTAGTATAACCACAGAACATGCAACATCTCCTCTCTGCTCACCATCTAAAGCCCTAAACAGTCTTTCCAGGTAGAGCAACATTTCACCTGTACCTCCTCCAATCTGGTCTACTGCATTCGCTGCAAACAAAGTGGCCTCCTCTACATTGGAGAAAACAAATGTAGACTTGGTCACTACTTTGCAGAACACTTCCTTTCCATCACAAATGTGGCCCTGACCTTCCCATAGCTGGTCATTTTAACACAGCGTCCTGCTTGCAAGGCCACATGTCTGTCCTCAGCATGCTGTAGTTCTCCAATGAATCACAGCAAAAGCTGGAGGGGCAACATCTCACCTTCAGACTGGGCACCTTACAACCTTCTGGGCTCAATATTTGAGTTCAGCACCTTCAAATTGTGAACTCACTTCCATTTCTTCCCTTTCTTTTCATTTTACTTGTTGCATTCTCTGTCACCATGTCCTCTCTCCCCTCCCCTCCACCCCAGTGGGACTGTCTGTTCCTTCCAGTCTGGCAGTTAGACACACCATTGTTCTTCCATTCTCATATTCTGATCACTTAATCTGCACTATCAGCACCTTTTCTCCCCTAACACTGCGCCCTCTCATTGTAGCGTCAATACACTTCATGTCAGCTCTGATGAAGAGTGATCTAGACTCAGAACGTTAGCTTGCTCTGTCTCCGTGGATGCTGCCTGACTTGCTGTGGTCTCCAGCATGTTTTGTTTACAGCACCTCAACAAGAACATGGTTTTGCGTTATATGAGTTAACATGTAGGGCAACACTCAAGACATATCACACCAGCCATGGTGTTTGACAGAACAACCTGGATCAGTATTCAATCCTCAATCCCAAAAAACTCTTGAAATGTGGAAAAAAGGCCTAACAAACATATCAATGGATAATTCCCTATATTTGAATGGTAGTTCCCTACCTTTGAACCAAGAGGCCCAAGTTCAAATTCCACCTGTTCCAGAGGTTGATTAGAAAATAGGTATAAATGGATAATTAGTTTTACGCGTTGATTGATAATTGTAGGCAGGCCTTAACTGTTCTTTGTTGAACACTCTTAATGGATCTTTTATGTCCAGTACAGATGATGCATTGGTTTAACATCTCAGCTGAACGTTTCTTGATGCATTAGAACCCTAAAGTACCATGAACATTGTTAACTTTTATCTGCAAAATGTGTTTTTTCAAAGGAAGTTGGTTTGAGCCAAAGAAAACAATTGCAGATATAAATTCACTCACTATCTGGCAAAGTCCTATGTGAGGCCCATAGAATGTGGTATCTGCAGAGTACCAGAGAAACTTCAACAGAGAGGGATACATAATAGGAAGAAATAAACAAAGGAGCTAGCTATCTCCCTACCCCAGCTGAAGGCCACCTCTCACAGAACTTCTGTATTTTGATCTTCTGGGAATATAGAAAAAAGTGGTTAAAACTGACTGCAACACTAGCCTGTGTGTACTAATTGCCCTGGCCTCTTAGTGTGTAGGTTACTGTACTGTGAAGGTCACAGTTCTGAGATCAGCTAATTAAACACCCCTGCACTGCAGGTAAAATAAAGGGAGAGGTCACACTTCCATCACTCTGTGTATTGCCAGTCAACAACTGTCAAAAGGAAGTCAGAGTCAGAGCCAGAGTCAGAGCTTTGGACAAACCTGTAGCATTTATCTGGGTAGTTATCCACAAAATGTCAGACTGAAAATCGCATTCTAACACTTTGGACAGTACAGACGGACTGCTCAAATCACGTACACTGACACTCTGACTACCTTCCCAGCCTGATTATCCTGCTCACCCGCTCCAACTCCTGAGCACCCAACCACCAATCAGACCTATCTACTCCTCACTACCTAGCTACTCCCCAGTGCAACCTGACTGCCTCCTGACCCACTGGCCCAATCATTTAACTATCTACCCAACTCACCCAGCTGCCCATGTCACGTATTTACACCCCATCCTTACCATTCAGTAACATACATCCACTCACCCAATCACTAATGTCCACATAGTGTCTTTATAACACTAGCCTGTGTGTATTAATTGCCTGGGCCTCACCCCTGTCGTGGTGACTATAAGAAGGTGCTGAATCCTTTCTGATCCCCTGCACCTACTGCAGCATAGTGAGCTTTTTGGGGCTGTTTTGCTTCCTATTTCTGGTCAGGCCTGGCTCGGAGGACCTGGCAACAAATGTAGAGCTGCACTGTGGGTTGGGAAAGGTTGGAGCAAAATGGCAAAGTGATTGTGATTGTCATATAAAAGCAAAATTCTGTGGACGCTGGAAATCCCTGGAGAATACTAGGGGAGCTCAGCAAAGCTGGCAACATCTGAAGAAAGAGAAATAAAGTCAATGTTTTGATTCCAGCATGATTCTCCTTCAGAACAGGTGATGCTTGTTCGACAGAAGATCCAGGCCAGAGATCTTACTAATACCATGAATAGGAACTCATCCAGATTCAGCTCAGTCAAAAGGAGCAGTGTACTGACCAGGTAACAAGGCTTTTCCTCAGAGTTAAAAATCAGACAACACCAGGTTATAGTCCAACAGGTTTAATTGGAAGCACACTAGCTTTCGGAGTGACGCTCCTTCATCCTTCATCAAAACCACCTGATGAAGGAACAGCGCTCCGAAAGCTAGTTTGCTTCCAATTAAACCTGTTGGACTATAACCTGGTGTTGTGTGATTTTTAACTTTGTGAACCCCAGCCCAACACCAGCATCTCCAAATCATTTCCTCAGAGTGGCCCATGAACTGAGACTTTGTGTGTTTATGGTTGTAACGTCCTGTTAATTTTTGAATGACTCAGCAACAAAGCAACAAGATCAAAATTAATTTATTACAAACTACTGTAAATTATGAAGTAGAATTAATTATGTTACTAACTAAATGCATGGAAGGATTAAATGCAGGTGAGGATAAAATATATATTTGAAGATGAACCTTAGTTTGTAAAGATACTGTGGCACTGCAGTTGAAGTGTTCATTGATTGGAGTGATGGGTTGAAGTTCAATAGCTGTCAATCCTTGAATCCCTTTGGTGAATCTTCCTGATGCCTTCCAGATATTTTGATTTTCACAACTATTGTAGTTTCAGATGTGTTGTCCGAACATTATTGCATTTCAACTATCATTGTGGTCCTTCTTAAGATAAATACAGTCTGGTTCCTCTAGCCATCTGATTGTTGTTGAATCCACAGAGTAGTCAGGTGGCATTTGAGAACCATGTTTAAAAAGCCCTATTGTGTCCTTTCCCAAATTAAGATTGCAGTTTATGGCAAAATCAATAGTATCATAACTACACGCTTGTGCCATCTGTTATGATCTCAGCTGCTGGTAATACTGGTCAAATCAGATCCCAGAGGAAATCAAATGTAGTCTGTTTTTGTTTACTTAGTTAACGGTGGTTAGTCACTGAGGCATATCCACACAAAACTGCAGATTTTCTTTAACAACTGAAAAGAAGTTTATTACACAAAAGAAATAAAATAAATCTAAATATATACAATTAGAATGATCTCAAAACACACACAGCAAAATATTGTTTCCATCTGTTTCCTAGCACTATCCATTCCGGGGACTCAAGCCCAGAAATATTACAAATCATATTTCAGCTCTCTAAGATCTACTTCGCAGACTCATGACAGTTTCTTGGCCTTGGGCTGCGGAGACAATTCAATGAGTCCTTTCCAAATCTGCCTACATGAGCATTTCCACAAATCTGGGAACCTAAACTTTCTCAGTTATAATAGACTGCTGAATTCTATCCAAACTCTCCAGGTTTGCAAATTTCACAAACTACCCACTTCTGTTGAGGTAAGTTATTTCCTGAACTGATTCTAGGAGAGAAAACTAAACTTGCTTCTATGCACAACACTGTGGTGTCTTCTGAACTGAAATTCAAAAATAAAATTGCTGTTGAACCGGATTAAAACAAAGCTGCTTCTCTAGATTCTTCTGAAGTGAAAACAAAGCAAATGGCTTTACTTATTAACTCTACCAGTCACAAACACAAAAGTTAAAAATCACACAACACCAGGTTATAGTCCAACAGGTTTAATTGGAAGCACACTAGCTTTCAGAGCGACGCTCCTTCATCAGGTGATTGTCACAATCACTTGATGAAGGAGTGTCGCTCCGAAAGCTAGTGTGCTTCCAATTAAACCTGTTGGACTATAACCTGGTGTTGTGTGATTTTTAACTTTGTACACCCCAGTCCAACACCGGCATCTCCGAATCAGTTACAAACACAACCTTCATCAACGTATTTTCATTAGCACCACAAGGGTTTGCAGTCACCTGCTGTCTGTCACATTTTTGAATTGTGTGCATCTCCAACAGCACTCAAGAAGCTTGACACCATCCAGGACAAAGCAGCCGCTTGATTGGCATCACCAGTCCCTCCACCGCTGGTGCCCAGTAGCATCAGTGTGTACTACCTACCAGATGCATTGCAAAAGTCCTCAGGCAGCACCTAGCAAACCTATGATCATTTCTATCTAGAAGAACAAGGACAGCAAATGTGTGGGAACACCACCACTTCTAAATTTCCCCCATCCTGACTTGGAAATATATCACTGTTCCTTCACTGTCACTGGGTCCAACTCTGGAATTCTCTCCCTAATGGCAATGTGGGTCAACCTCCAGCACACGGATTGCAGCAGTTCAAGAAGGCAGCTCGCCACCATCTTTTCAAGGGGCAACTAGGGATGGGCAAAAAATGCTGACCCCAGCCAACGAATCCCACATACCAGGAGCGAATTAAAAATACGTCACTGTTTCAAAAGGATTCTGACCTTACCTGTACGAGAAAACCCTTCACAAAAGTAACTAAGATTCATATACCATTATTTTGAAATCCAATTTGCAAAATATTACATTATACACCTTTCATCACACAACAGTTTGTAACATTTGTTGAAGTGTTAAACTGATAGCTAGTCAGACCTCATAAATGGATGTAAATGATCTTATGAATAAATAAATAAATAAGTGATCTCCTATTCATAAAAAAAACAGTTGGAGACGTCTCTCTTCAGTTAATATTTATTATGGATCCAACTTACTAACACTGGACCATCTGGTTATTGTTATTGGTGGATCTTATTGTGCAGCAACTGGGAGTTCAAAAATGCCTATACTACCCTGATTGATTGATTGATTGTTGTCATATGTACCGAGATACAGTGAAAAGTGTTGTTTTGCGTGCTACACAGGCAGATCGTACCATAAAAAGTGTATCTGGGTAGCAGAACTGAGTACAGAATACAGTGTTACAGAGAAGATGGAGAGAGAGAGTGAGAGAGATCAGAATTAACATTTGAGAGGTCTGTTCAAAACTTTGATAACAGCAAGGAGGAAGCTGCTCTTGAATCTATGTAAAACTGTTGTGCAGTCTTGAAGATGTGAAAGGTATTGCAATAATGCAAGTATTTCCTTTCCAAATAGCCAGCTGGAAACTATAGAGGTAGTCTGAATAAAATTAGTAATTAACATCTGAAATTTATTTTCACTATTAACTTTCAGTGGGACAATCATTGGGCTGTTCAGTAAGTGTAGCAATACAACTTTCAAGAGCTTTTATTCCTACAACTTTGGAAACCAAAAGCAACCGCAACCCCCTTTCTGAATCCCATATTCCCCCTATCATAACATATACTGCTTAAAGGGCCAGATTATTTCTGAGGTTAGTCCCATTACTGATGGGCAGTGCAATTTATCATACCTGAGCAGCACTATGGGAACAGTAATTCCAGGTCTGTGTTTGCACCATACACAGTTCAAAATAACAAATCAAAATTCATTATTCCTGTTTTATGAGCTTTGACTAATTCATTGGAGGTATCAGTCAGTTATTGAGTGATGTCTCAGTCTCAAACTGATTTATCAACACAGATTAATGATTTATCTCTCGATCCCATGTGACAGTGTTCATTGGTGAACATGGTCTTTAAAACATGGCAAAAAAATTTGAGAAAGGTGATTCAGAAATTTCTTTCAAGGAGGCAGCAGCTGGTGACATCCTGACACTATTTCTGCCAGTAGACATCGCAAAGTTGAACAGGGACTATTAACAAAAACGTGACAATGGCAACTAATACTTGTTGGCAGAAATTGCATATGATATAAAGCTTTTCATTATTGTCACACCACTGTGATAGAGTGCTGGAGATCAAACCCTACTATTCCTATAATCATTTACAAAAGTTAAGAATTTAATCGAAGTATATAAAATTCCCAATTTGCCTATCAGATAGTTCCAGGTTAAGATAAAATATGAATCAGATTTCTGTTCTAAACAAGAACTACTATTTATTTTAAGTATATAGCTCCTAACCACAAGTAAACAATTTTGAACTGTTGACATATATCTCTACTAAACCTTTAAGCCCCATTCAAAGTTCCTGACACAGAAAAACGAGCAGACAAACAAAAACATTGGTATTATGAGTAGGTGGAGAACAAAATACAGGGGAAGCAGTTCATTAGCACTAGGCCTGAGAGTTGGACAGGATGTTTCTTTTGTTTACCTCAAGTCCTTTGGTTCTTTGATCTTTTTATTCAGGTTTTCTCACTTCTTGACAGGAGATGCAGAACAGCTGTTTCACAAATTGTAAAATTTCTGACTTATTGGCTGAAATAAACAGCTTTCAGTAACTGGTGGCGAAAATAAACAGCTTTTTTCAGGCTTTAGATATTTTCCTGGAGAGAGAGATAGAGAGAGAGAGATCAACACCACCTGCCCTTTCAGAAGTCCAAAGGCTTCTGTCAGCATCTTTCACAACCACAAGCTGTTCCAAAAGAACATAAGAAACAGGAGCAGAAGTAAGCCATCTGGCCCATCAAACCTGCTTCACCATTCAATCAGATCATAGCTGATCTTTTTGTGCACGTACCATAATTTACCTTGGAGCCGATCAGATAGTTGTCAGCTGATGGCTGTTGGTACCCACGACTCCAGAAACCAATCAGCATTCTGTTGCCAGCTGAATCTCACATTGCACATGGACTTCAGTGTTGGGCCATCTTCCCCCACTGCCTTAAAAAGTATCAAGTAAACTCCACACACCATGAGTTTAAGTAACTTCATTTTGAAAAGTACAGCAATTCTTTCTTCAATCCTTTCCTGTAAACCAGTTCTTTTTCCCAATTCAGTGTGCAATTAAAAATAAGGTAAATTGAAAAGAGATGGTGGCTACATGATGTATGTCAATAGATTATAGTTACATTTAGACTCAGAAAAGTCATTGGTTGTCCCATTTGCAGTTGAATCTCAGTGAGATTGAATTAAATTTAAATTAGAATTGAACATAATCCTCAAATTTTATTCAAACAATTCCTTGATTCAGTTTGTCTGGCAGGCGTTATTATATTATTGGCTGGTGTGCCCTGGGTTTCTCCATCACACTGCTGCTTCCTCTGGCACAGTCTCACTCTCTGCTTTCAGAGTCCAATTAACTGCTGAGCCCAGAGAAGGAGCATTTACTTCTGACAAGGTACTGCCCAACCATTTACATTTGGCCATTAATCCACAACAAATATTGAATTTGCAGCTCCGTTATAAACATGACTGAGGGGGATGTTTTACTCTCCACCCACATACAGTAGGAACCGGGCAGAGTGACGGTTAAAAGTGAACATGTCAATTATCTGCTCCTCAGTCAGGGGTGCACCTATGTAAGTTGGGAGCCTGTTATTGTTCGTAAGAACATGCTGGATTTTTAGCGGCTGATTAATTGGGACACCAGCCATGCTTGGCCCAATGCACCACACAAGCGTGACAAGCAATTAGGGTGGCACGGTGGCACAGTGGTTAGCACTGCTGCCAAGGAGCTGTGTTGTATTCCACCCTCAGGTGACTGTCTCTGTGTGCACTTTGCACATTATCCCCGTGTCTGTGTGCGTTTTCTCTGACTACTCTGGTTTCCTCCCATAGTCACCGTGCCAACAGGCAATCATAGAATCCCTACAATGTGGAAACAAGCCCTTTGGCCCAACAAGTCTACACAGATCCTCCGAAGAGTATCCCACCCCACCCAAGCCCATTCCCCATGACTCCACATTTACTCTTGATTAATGCACCGAACCTACACATCCCTGGACACTATGGCAATTTAGCATGGGCAATCCACCTAAACTGCACCCGTTTGGACCTTGGGAAGAAACCGGAGCACCCAGAAGAAACCCACACAGGCACAGGGAGAATGTGCAAACTCCACACAGTCGCCCAAAGCTGGGATCAAACCTGGGTCCCTGGTGCTGTGAGGCAGCTGTGCTAACCACTGAGCCGTAAGATAGAGGACCGAAACCAGGGAGCTTTGATAGTCTAAGAAGTTCAAAATTGGCCTGCCAATTGGGAACCTTGGTCAGATCTAACACAACCATTGGATGAACATTGCTCTGGTTAGATATGTCCTTCTAGCAGTGAAAACCTCCTCAGGCACTGTGTTTGCTTTTGGTTTTCCAGTAAATCGTGTTGAGCCATTTGCCAGGATAGATAGAACATAGAAAAATACAGCGCAGTACAGGCCCTTTGACCCTCGATGTTGCGACGATCCAAGCCCACCTAACCTACACTAGCCCACTATCCTCCACATGCCTATCCAATGCCCGTTTAAATGCCCATAAAGAGGGAGAGTACACCACTGCTACTGGCAGGGCATTCCATGAACTCACGACTCGCTGAGTAAAGAATCTACCCCTAACATCTGTCCTATACCTACCACCCCTTAATTTAAAGCTATGCCCCCTCGTAATAGCTGACTTGCTGCATGGCCAAGTGGCTTGAGTTTCAGAAGACTCCCCCCTCCACCCCACATTTACCTGAAAAAACTCCTACTATTTCATTTTATAGATGGGATATCTCCACTATAAAACACCCAGAATTCAGTCTGATAGACAATGCCATGTTTGCGACAGGAAATGGAAATTGTTACGGTGCTGCAGTGTGCAGTGTTGCAGGGAGAGTTTGCCACGTGATTGAAAAATGCTTACTTCATTTGGCACCAGGTCAGAAACCTGGGGCTCTAGTCTTGTCCATACTTCCCACCTGACTAATTTCCATGTGTGGGGGGGATGGTCAATTGAGAGTCATAGAACCATTTGTGATTTCTTATTTGCTTCTTTATTCATTGTTGGGTTGTGAGCATTGCTGGTAAGGGCAGTAGTCATTATTCATCTCGAGTCTTCTTGGTAGTTCTTTTCTTCAAACATTGATAGAGAGACTCATTCAGCCACTTGAAAGCTAGTTAGGAGTCAATGACATTGGTCAGGTCAGAGGTCAGATGGTGTGTGGTTCTGGAGTGTAAAAGTGAGCTGCTAATGTGTGATATGTGCATTATTCAAAAACTGTGGACTCAAATTCCACTTGAGTCAGATGATAGGGCTTTTACATCGCAGTAGTAGTGTCCTTACCTCTGGACCAGAAGATTCCCATTCAAGTCCCATCTGCCTTAGACATAACATGTTCAAATATGTTGATTGGATACAAAATTGAGTTGAAAATACGAGAGAGAAGTTGGTGGTAGAGGGTTGCATTTCGGACTGGAGACCTGTGACCAGCGGTGTGCCACACGGATCAGTACTAGCCCAATATTTTTTGTTATTTATATAAATGACTTGGGTGTGAATATAGGAGGCATGGTTAATAGGTTTGCAGATGACACCACAAAAAGTGGTGTAGTGGGCAGAGAAGATTATCTCAGAGTTCAAAGGGACCTTGATCAGATGGGCAAATGGGCCAAGAAGTGGAAGACAGATTTTAATTTCGATTAATGTGTTGCATTTTGGTAATGCAAACCAGGGCAGGTCTTTTATATTTAATTGTAGAGCCCTGGTGAGTGAACAAAGACCTATGGGTGCAGGTGCATTGCTCCTTGAAATGGGAGCCGCAGATAGACAGGTTGGTGAAGAAAGTAATTGACACATTTGCCTTCATTGGTCAGAGCACTAAGTATAAAAGTTGGGATGTTATGTTGCGGCTGTACAGGACATTGGTGAGTTCGCTTTTAGAATACTGCATACAAGTCTAATCTCCCTTCTGTAGGAAGGGTATAATTAAACTTCAGAGGGTGCAGAAAGGATTTACAAGAATGTTGCTGGGACTGGAGGGTTTGAGTTATTGAGAAAAGTTGAATAGGCTGGGGCTATTTTTCCTGGCGTGTCAGAGGCTGAGGTGACCTTATGGAGGGGCACAGGTAGGGTGAATAGCCAGGATCTTTTTTCTAGGGGGTGGGGGAGTCCTAACCTAGAGAGCAAACATTCAAGGTGAGAGGGAAAAGATTTGAAAAGGATTTGAGGGGTAACTTTTTCACGCAGAGGGTAATAAATGTATGGAACAAGCTGCCACAGGAAGTGGTGGAGGCTGGTACAATTGCAACATTTAAAAGGCATCTGGATGGGTATATAGATAGGGAGGGTTTATAGGGATATGGCCTAAGTGCTGGCAAATGGGACTAGATTAATTTAGGACATCTGGTCGACATGGATGAGTTGGACTGAAGGGTCTGTTTCTGAGCTGTACATCTCTGTGAGTCTGTGTTTAAAATAATGACTGGTCAGACGGGGTAAATGTGCCTGGTTTCCTGCCTTTAAGGACATCCATGATCCAGTTGACTTTCAAGGCAATCCGGTATTTTCATGATCACTTTTACTGCTTTTTATTTTCACAGTTTAATTTGACAGAATCCAATTTCTCTAACTGTCAGTGGGTGTCCTGTGATTTGCTGGTACAGGAAATCTACCACCACAGCTGCTCCGAGATGCTGACTGACCGACAGTGAATTTCCAGTAATATCTGTTTATTGTTTCAAACATTCCCTTTCATTTTAGGGAGCCAGGAACAAATGTTTACTAAACTATTCATTGGCTGACCCACTGACTTCAAGGTTTTTGAAATGGAAAACATCTGATGTCAGTGAAAAATTCTTATAATAACAACGAATGAAATCTGATCCAGTAACACAGCAAATAATTCCTCTTCCACATGGACTAACTTCCTTCACTCTCTTTTGTGTAGGTTCTTTATATTTGCTTATATTCAACAACATCTGTCTCAGGACCACATCTAACTCTGGACATGTGGCCCTTAAACATTGGTAACTGACAATGTGCATGAGTTTCTCATTTAGTGCTTTCCTCTGTTAGATTCCTCTAGCCCTGGAGAGTTGTAGAGAGGGACTTTTCACGGTGATGCCTCAACAGTGTTAACATGCCAGAAAAAGCAAAAATCTTTTAACCACCCCAACATTGTAACAGCCAAGCATACAAAAATGCATGAGAAAGCTCTAAAAGTAAAATCAGAAAATGCTGGAGAAACTCCGCAGCTGTTGGGTATATGAATAGGAAGGCTTTGGAGGGGTATGGGCTGGGTGCTGGCAGGTGGACTAGATTGGGTTGGGATATCTGGCCGGCATGGACGGGTTGGACCGAAGGGTCTGTTTCCGTGCTGTACATCTCTATGACTCTATGAGTCTATAATACTTTCAGAAGTACTGTGTCCAGTTCTGGTCTCCCTGCTATAGAAAGGATATTATTAAGCTGGAAAGGGTTCAGAAGAGACTTACCAAGATGTTGCCAGGATTGGAAGGTTTGACTTAGAAGGAGCATCTGTATAAGCTGGGATTTCCTTTCACTGGAGTGTAGGTGGATGAGAGGTGACTTGACCGAGGTTTATAAAATCATAAGGGGCATGAGAAAGGTGAATGACAGGTGTCTTTTTCCTCGGATGGGCAATTTCAAGAGAAGGGGACATATTTTTAAGGTGAGAGGAGAAAGATTTTAAAAAGACATGAGGCGTGATTTTCTTATGCAGAGAGTACTTCGCGTGTGAAATGAACTTCCAGAGGAAGTGGTGCATGCAGTTACAATTACAAAGTTTAAAAGATGTTTATATAAGTACATGAATAAGAAATGTTTGGAGGGATATGGGCCAAGTGCAGGCAGGTGGGGCTGGTTTAGTTGAGATAGCTGGTCAGCATGGACTGGTTGGACCAAAGGGTCTGTTTCCTGTGCTGTATGACTCTATGACCTTCAAGTGCGAAGGTGATGGCCAAGTGATATCATTGTTAGACTTGACTGTTAATCAGAGGCTCAGAGTGATGTTCTGGGGATTTGGGTTCAAATCTTGCTGTGGCAGATGGTGGAGTTTGACTTCAATATTCCAAAAATTGGAATCAAGAGTCTGATTATGACCATGAAACTGGGGAAAACCCGTCATGAATGACCTTTAGGAGCTGTCCTTACCTTGTCTGGTGACTCCAGACCTGCATGTGACTCCAGACCCGCAACATTGCGGTTAGCTTTTAACTCCCTCTGGGCAATTACGGATTGGCACTAAATGTCGGCCTAGCCACTGATACCAACTTCCCATGAATGAATTTTTTAAAAATCTGATGTGACCTGAAATAACTTCACAGAGGACGGTATCCTGTCACCAATCACCCTTTATTAACAAGTGGAAAGTCCTTTGACACTGATCCAGCTCCCTCAGAGTTAGCCCTCAGACTGGACAAAATGTCTGACACTCCTGTCTATATCTGTCAGCCAGGGGTCCCTGATTAGACTAGGTCAACAGCCCCAATCAGGGAACTCATATTCTATGAGGTCACTTTACTGACCTTGTTACAATCACTATAGGACTCTTCTTCGGAGTTCTGAGGCAGAATCACATTGGACTTGAACATTTAATTCTGTTTCTCTCCACAGAAGCTGCCAGACCTCCTGAGTTTCTCCAGCACTTGTTTTTATTTCAGATCTCCAGCGGTATTTTACTTTTATTTTACAGAAAAAAATGTCCTCTGATATGAATAGCCCGTCCGATACACTGCTATGCCTTGTCCATCTCTCTCATGTCATGTTCAACCACATTCTCTCCAAGTTCAAGTGAAAAAAAGCAGAGAAATACATAGGCCGGCTACAAAGGAAAACAAATTCTTCACTCAACTCTAGAAGAGGTCAAATCTAGTCCAGAGGTCTGTTTGACTACTTGCCAAGATGCTAACAGGATATACATAGTAAATACTGTCGCAATCAGAAACATGCCACACTCTTCCAAAGGAATATAGTGAGCTGAGTCTTATTTTTCTTTTGGCTAGGTCCAAGTTGCATCAAGTTACTTGAAGGGATAGCCGCCTCAGGGCCTAGCAAGTTCCCTCACTGTGTCTCACCAAGCTTGCTACATTAGCTCACCACTCCCCCCATAGCATCCATTCTATCTGATTCCAACTCCAATGTGTCACACATTATTCCCAGAACAACTTAACATTCAGCAGGTATCCTCCAAAAGACCAGCATCATTTATGGTGAGCCATCCTTAAAATGTCTCAGTGTACCTGGATAAGCACTGGCATTCCGAATCTGCCCTGCTCCCTGACAGGGATCTGGAGATCCTGGTGAATGGGCTGGCCTCTTGGAGGGAGTCCTCGTCTGGGAGAATCACAGAGGAGGCTGTGCTCCCTGACCCTGGCAGCCAGCGCTGAGGTGGCCACTCAGATCAATGCTGTATTCCCAGTCTTCAGGAATGGCCAGCAAGGTCACAGGAAGATCAATCATGTTCTCCACTCTCCCTACCACCTCACACCCACTCTATCACTGTTACTGAACCCAACCCCCACCCAAAGCCCATGCTCTCCCACTCTGACCATTCTCTGTAACACCTTCCTTCACTTGCTCTCGACCCCATGAGCCTCCCCCATCACGGACCCTGCATGGTATTTTGCCGCCTCCTCACTCACTCAGAACGCCTCACCCACCCCAGGACCACTAGCAGTACCAGCGAATGCCAGCTCCTTCAATTCCTCCCTTTCTCTCTCTGGAAGATGGCCTGTCACAGGGCAGAGAGGGCCTGTATGTGTGGAGGGGTGGTAGACATTAGGTTCCTCACCCCCCTCCCCACTACGAGAGAGAATGCTGGCCCAGGCAGGAGAAGACTGGGATCGCTCCGCATCCCACCAACTGAGTCAGTACCTTCATTACTCCTTGGCACCTCGCAGATTAACACCACTGTCAGTGCCACTCACTGTTCCCCACCGGCCACACCACCTTCTCTCTGCTGTGCCCGGTCAGTACAGACTCACCCCAGAAAGAGAGAACTGAGGCCTCAGAGGAAGCATCAGAAAGTTTGCCCCCCTGGACACCCCCCACCAGCTCAGATCCTGACACCTCGTGGAGGAGCCTTAGGCAGAGACTGCGTGGGACCACAAGCTGGTGAGTATCTCGCTGAGATAACTTTGCAGGGACAGTGTGAGCATGTCAGGTAGGTGCTGGGTGAATAAGCACTAAAAAAGAAAGCACTTAGCTCTGAGATGCAGCCTGGTCCAATCCGTGAGCCAGGACAATGTCCCTGCACAGAGTGTGCATGCTGGAACTTTCCAATTTCAGGTGCCAGTGTGCTCCGCAATGTAACACTGAGCTTCCAGACCCCCCCCCACTGTGGCTGTATCAGAGAGCTACTTACTTTTACAAGCTGGTGGCTTTTTCTAAGGAAAGACCTTCCAGACATCCAATCGTCTGGCAAACTCTTAACCACGTCTTTGGTCTTATTTAACATTGTCATTTAAAACAACAGTGCTCATGGAAACACAGTCTGATGATGTTAGCGATCATAATTTATATTTTAAAAACTCAACCAAATTGCTCTATACTCTATTCTGAAGAGTGTAGACACAGTACTTTGAGCGTAGAAGGAGGCCAAACCGGCCAAATAGTATTTGCTTGCAACAGAGTGTTTTATCCAATCCGGCAATGGTTAACTCCAGGAATATAAGAAACTATTCATGGAGATTGTGATATTGGAGAATCTAAAAGACATTTATTACAACTGACTTATGTACAAAGCTTACATGCCTCAGGCACATGTCTGCATTGGAATCCATAATATGACTGTAATTACTCTGCTTTCGTTGTTACACTAAAGCATTCTAGGGAAGAAATTTTATTATGTAGCCCTTATTTCTTAAGCCAAGAAACATTAGGAACCACCATATATTTGAATTATTGGAATAGACTTGTCCTTTGAGTGTAATACCTAACCTGTATCTAGCCATATTGTATAATGCGGTTTACCTCAATTGACAAAATGTGCCAGACCTCAACAATACCGATATAGCAAAGACACTTATCTAAAGGAAACTGCTGAAGTGTTTGATCTTTTCTCGATTGTTTCTTCCAAAGTGCACAAGCACTTGATCTCCATCATTCACGAAATGACATGATCTGTTGTGAAAGAGACAGATAGAAAAGGTAAACATTGAAGAAAGTGGAGCCCGCCCAGAGGTAAATATATTCCTTTGTGTTTTATTGATACTTCCCAAGAAAATAATCATTCTTCCAAGTCAGCTTCTCTACAGGCTACTTGGGAAATGTGGAATTCTTCCACAGCAGAATTGGAACTGCTGTGAATATTCTCCAATACATGTTTGATTGATGGTTCCTCAAATCAGACCTTTCATCATATTTTTAGAATCTTTAATGCAGAGGTTCGAGTTGATAACCGTGTAGAAAATGTTTTAATGTTATGTCTGTTTAAATAGTATTGGTGATAAATTTCCCATTTTGTACTCATGACAGCAGGCTCATTTCACCTGTTCCTTTATTACCCTAACAGATTCCTGACTTTGTGAACTTGCAGAGGGAGCCGGATTGATGACAGTGTGAAGAACTTTGATTATATACTCAATCTTCTTGGCTTGCAGTGAAGGGATCTAAGGCTGAGAATATCCAAATTCACATCATGAAGCTTCCAGCAGTGTGTGTGTTAGAGTAAATGTCAGAATGCAAATGTGAAAGGACAGCAGTCTGTGCTCTACCTGATATATGAGATGTTGCTGATCCAATGCAGAATAGAAAAATAACAAATTATCTCTGTAACTCTGAGTTACAGAGAGGCCTGGAAGTGCTCTTACAAGAACCTAAAATGTTCAGATGCTGATACAGCAAATGATTTGGAAGGCAATTTTTTAAATTCATTCATAGAACATGGGCATCACTGGCTAGGTCAGTATTTATTACACATCCCTAATTACCCAGACAGCAGTTAAGAGTCAACCACATCGCTGTGGGTCTAGAGTCAGATTTCCTTCCCCAGATGGGTTTTTCCACACAATCAACAATGATCATCATTAGACTCTTAATTCCAGATATTTATTGGATATTCATTTACAATGACGAGATTTGAACCCAGGTCCCCAGAATTCCCCAATTCCTTGCATGAACAGTCCGGTGGTAATACCACTAGGCCAACCCCCCCCCCAAATGGAATGTTGTAATTTTTTAGAAGAATGGAACGTAAAAGTAGCAATGTTTTGCCAACCAAGTATGGAGCATTGGTGAGACCACGCCTGGAGTACTGTTACAGTTCTGGTCTCCTTGTTTAAAAAACAATGAAACTACATTCATAATATTTTCAGGAATGCTTACTTGACTAACTCCTGGGATGGGAATATTATCTTTTGATGAAGGAAAGGACATGTTGGGCCTATATCATTGGTGTTTCAAAGAGTGATGGAGGATCTTCATGAAATATATAAGATCCTGTGGGGGCTCGAAAGGATGGATGCTGGAACGATGTTCCCTTGTTGGAGGAACTAGAAATGGGGGTACCCCCATTAGGTGACATAGTGACTCAGTGGTTAGTACTGCTACCTCGTAGTACCAGGGATCCGTATTTGATTCCACCCTCAGGTGACTGTCTGTGTGGAGTTTGCACATTCTCCCTCTGTCGGTGTGAGTTTCTTCTGGATGCTCTGGTTTCCTCCCACAGTCCAAAGACGAGCAGGTTAGGTGGATTGACCATGCTAAATGGCTTTGCATTGTCCGGGGATGTGCAGACTAGGTGGTTAACCGTGGGAAATGCAGCATTGCAGGGATGGGATGCTATTTGGAGGGTCAATGTGGACTTGATGCGCCAAATGGCCTGCTTCCACCCTGTAGGGATTCGATGATTTAAGGTGGAGATGAGGAAGAAGTTTTCTGTCTCAGAGGGTCATGAGTCCACATAACATTTTTCTCAAGACAGTGATATGATTAGATTAGATTCCGTACTGTGTGGAAACAGGCCCTTCAGCCCAACCAGTCCACACACACCCTCCAAAGGGTAACCCACCCAGACCCATTTCCCTCTGACTAACACTATGGGGGCAATTTAGCATGGCCAATTCACCTGACCTGCACATCTTTGCATTGTGAGAGGAAATCGGAGCACCCGGAGGAAACCCACACAGCCACGGAGAGAATGTGCAAATTCGAGGCTGGAATCGAACCTGGGACCCTGGTGCTATGAGGCAGCAATGCTAACCACTGAGCCCCATAGCAGGTCATTGGATTTTTTTAAAGGCAGAAATAGATAGATTCTTGACTAACAAGGAAGGCAAGGGAGGGTAGGCTGAACATTGTTGAAGCCACAGTCAGACCAGCCATGATTTTATTGAATGGCACAGAAGAGTCGAGGGGCAGAATGTCCTTCTCCTGTTCCTAATTTGTCTGCCAGTACAATTAGTTGTGATGTGACTGGAATTCATATCACTGAGTGCTTTCTGTCATGAAGAATGTTTGATGAGGCCAGGTTGGAACCTTGAGATGTGATGCAGATTAAGCCTGTGTCTGATGTAAGATGCCATCTTGGTAAAGGATTTGAAGCCTGTTTAACGCTGACTGCCCAGAAACTTGCAGAGTTACTCATTTCCACTTACAATAGATAGAAAGGTGGACAGTTAGGTAATTATTTTATTGAAAAACTATCATCAGGTACCAAATTCATAATTCATGACAGAGTTCTAGATATTCATAAAAATGAAAATTAAATATAAAATAACAAAATAATTGCACAATTATGATCACTTCTGTGTGTTAATAGAGTCATAGAGATGTACAGCATGGAAACAGATCCTTCGGTCCAACCCATCCATGCCGACCAGATATCCCAACCCAATCTAGTCCCACCTGCCAGCACCCGGCCCATGTCCCTCCAAACCCTTCCTATTCATATACCCATCCAAATGCCTCTTAAATGTTGCAATTGTACCAGCCTCCACCACTTCCTCTGGCAGCTCATTCCATTAACATACCACCCTCTGTGTGAAAAAGTTGTCCCTTAGGTCTCTTATATCTTACTCCTCTCACCCTAAACCTCTGCCCCCTAGTTCTGGACTCCCCCTCCCCAGGGAAAAGACTTTGTCTATTTATCATATCCATGCCTCTCCTAATTTTGTAAGGTCACCCCTCAGCCCCCGACGCTCCAGGGAAAACAGCCCCAGCCTGTTCAGCCTCTCCCTGTAGCTCAAATCCTCCAACCCTGGCAACATCCTTGTAAATCTTTTCTGAACCCTTTCAAGTTTCACAACATCTTTCCGATAGGAAGGAGACCAGAATTGCACGCAATGTTCCAAAAGTGGCCTAACCAATGTCCTGTACAGGATCAATGGTGCTGGAAGAGCACAGCAGTTCAGGCAGCATCCGAGGAGCTTCAGCAAAATCGATGTTTCGGGCAAAAGCCCTTCATCAGGAATCTTTACCTTTTTACCTTTTTACCTTACAATGTCCTGTACAGCCGCAACATGACCTCCCAACTCCTGTACTCAATACTCTGACCAATAAAGGAAAGCATACCAAATGCCTTCTTCACTATCCTATCTACCTGCGACTCCACTTGCAAGGAGCTATGAACCTGCACTTCAAGGTCACTTTGTTCAGCAACACTCCCTAGGACCTTACCATCAGGTGTATAAGTCCTGCTAAGATTTGCTTTCCCAAAATGCAGCACCTCGCATTTATCTGAGTTAAACTCCACCTGCCACTTCACAGCCCATTGGCCCATCTGGTCCAGATCCTGATAATCCCATTTTATGTAAAATGTAGGCCTCTTGAATTTACAGAACAAAACTGAAACATCTGCAGCACTGTATATTTTGGATTAAAGTCCACAGATCATATTGTGTCAGATTGATTTCAATACATTCTCAATAATTTAAAAATCACACAACACCAGGTTATAGTCCAACAGGTTTAATTGGAAGCACACTAGCTTTCGGAGCGACGCTCCTTCATCAGGAGATAGTGGAGGGCTCAATCATAACACAGAATTTATAGCAAAAATTTATAGTGTGATGTAACTGAAGTTATATATTGAAAAATTGATTGTCTGTAAAGCCTTTCATCTGTTAGAATACAGTGATAGTTTTACTTCTTTCATGTGTAAATCACAAAACCTTTCCCTCAAAAAGTTGCATTCTCGGGCTAGCTGTCAACAATGGTGATAGCTAGACAATGTTGAAGGTGTTGGCCCCCTGTGTTCTCTGTCCTTGCCATGATGTCTAGATTCATTCCAATTCAAAAAGTGAGACAACAGAGTTCCACACAAATTCATGCAGTTTCCGAGCCCACAGCTCTACATGAATGCATGCAGCTTTTGAGCAAAGCACAATGCAACCCTGCAAGCACAAACTCACCCCACAAAACACTGTGTGTGTGTGGTGAGTGCAGAGTGTCTTAAGTCTGTGAGGGGTATAGGAGTATAGGAGACCTCGCAGACTTGGGACGCTCTGCGCTCACTACACACTCACATATGCACTTTCTCGCGCTCACAACCCCAAACCCAGACAGACACACAGACACACAGACAGGCAAAGAGCCACATGCACACTGAGGCTGTGCAATTCTGTGCCACAAAAAGCAATTGAGGTCAAAACAATGAATATTTTCCAAAAAGAGTTAGATATAGTTCTTAGAGCTAAAAGGATAAAAGGATATGGGGAGAAAGCAGGAACAGGGGACTGACTTGAATGATCAGACATGACCATAATGAATGGCAGAGCAGGCTTGATGGGCTGAATGGGCTCCTTCTGCTCCTATATTCTATGTTTCTGTTTTAATACCCAACATACTCACACACTCTGTAATTCTGCTGCTGGAATAGATCCTGAGTAACAGGGGAATGAATGGGAGAGGGGTGGGGCTGGGTGGAAGATAGCTGAGTGCAATACAGTGGGGGAAAGAGACTGACACTACTACGGGGGGAGGGAGAGAGCGAGAGAGACTGATGATACCACAGGGGGAGAGAATGAGCTACCAGAGGAAGTGGTGGAGGCTGGTACAATTATAGCTTTTAGAAGTCATCTGGATGGGTACATGAATAGGAAGGGTTTAGAGAAAGTGAGGACTGCAGATGCTGGACATCAAAGTCAAAAGTGTGGTGCTGGAAAAGCACAGCCGGTCAGGCAGCATCTTCCAAATTGTGTTCTGAAGTGATAATTTCTTGAAATCTGTCGTGATTGGAGTGATGTTGGCCAGATGAATTCTCATTGAGTATGCGTTCCTTGATTGGGGCTGTTAATCTGGGCCGATCAGGGAGGCCTGGCTGACAGATGTAAACAGGAGTGCCAGTGAATTTCCTCACTCTAGGTACTAGCTCTGAGCTAGCTGATCAGAGACTATATACCATACACGTGGATATGGTAAAGGGATACCAGCTTCTGTGGGGTTATTTCGAGAGTCCTTTTCTAAATGAAGTGACCGATATCTATATTTGGCATTCAGCTTGGGAAAGAATCCAGTACCTGTAAATTTAGGATTAAGTTCCTCAAATGATGAAATTTTGTCTGGACAACTCTTTAAAAGAGAGACATGGGGAGGGTAAATAGAGAAGGTCTTTCCCTTAGTCGGGGGAGTCCAAAACCAGATGGTATAGGTTTAGGATGAAGGGGAAAAATTTAAAAGGGACCTAAGGGACATCTTTTACACACATAGGGTGGTGGGTGTATGGAATGAGCTGGGTGAACTTGGGTACTGCAAATGCTGGAGATTAGAGTCAAGGTTAGAGTAGTGCTGGAAAAGCACAGTAGGCCAGGCAGTATCCGAGCAGCAGACAAGTCACCTTTTCGGGCAAAAGCCCTTCATCAGGAATGAGGCCGGGAGCCTCGGGGGTGGAGAGATAAATGGGAGGGGGAGTGGGGCTGGGTGGAGGATAGTTGAGGGAGAGAGACTGACATAACTACCGTGGGGGGAGGGGGAGAGAGAGAGACTGACACAAGTATTGGGGTGGGGGGGGGAGAGAGAGAGAGAGAGAGAGAGACTGACACAACTACCAGGTGGGGGGGGAGGGAGAGAGAGAAACTGACACAACTACCGGGGTGGGGGGGGGGGAGAGAGAGAGAGACTGACACAACTACTGGGGGGGGGGGGAGGGAGAGAGAGAGAGGGACTGACAGTACCACAGGGGGAGAGAATGAGCTGCCAGAGGAAGTGGTGGAGGCTGGTACAGTTACAGCTTTTAGAAGTCATCTGGATGGGTATATGAATAGGAAGGGTTTAGAGAAAGTGAGGACTGCAGATGCTGGACATCAAAGTCGAGAGTGTGGTGCTGGAAAAGCACAGCCGGTCAGGCAGCATCTGAGGAGCAGGAGAACCAACGTTTTGAGCATAGGTTCTTCATCAGGAAGGTTTAGAAAAATATGAGCCAAATGCTGGCAAATGGGACGAGATTTATTCAGGATACCTGGTCGGCATGGGTGAGTTAGTCCGAAGGGTCTGTTCCCATGCTGTATATCTCTACAACTCTAAGTCCAAATAAATGTTTAGACAGCATGAATCCAAGCACAGCTTGACAGTATGTAATAGAACGACAGTAGTCAGTGTGCTGATATTCAAAGTTTGGGAGAAGATTTGTAGCTCAGGTGCTTGTTGTTGTGGTTCTGTTCGCCGAGCTGGGAATTTGTGTTGCAAACCTTTCGTCCCCTGTCTAGGTGACATCCTCAGTGCTTGGGAGCCTCCTGTGAAGCGCTTCTGTGATCTTTCCTCCGGCATTTGTAGTGGTTTGAATCTTCCGGTTGTCTGTTCCAGCTGTCCGTTGCAGTGGTCGGTATATTGGGTCCAGATCGATGTGCTGATACATGACGGACAGCACCATTACATTCCATAATGTCCAGCTCACAACTCAGCTTCACTTCTTTGTGAACAGTGTGCTTGCTGGGAGGGTCGATTGACAGAACTGCAAGGTCAAAAGTCCCATGTGGCTCCCAATTTACCAGCAAAAGTTATGGGCCCTATAGAAACAGGAACACAACATCCATCCCAATCAAAAAACAAGGAAGCCCTTGAGTCTTTGCAAATGCCCATGTCAGATAAAAGCTGAAATTCTCGCATTACTTTTCTGGATAACTTCTGTTTGGTTCTTAGGGATTTCCTGATATCGAGTGTACTGCTGATTTACCTCTCGAAGCTGCTACTGTCGTGTCCATCAGTTCTTACACAAAGGGTGCATTGTTGTTTATGAAGAGCAGTCTGTTATGTTGCTTGTCGGCAGTTTGACTGTTTTGAATGGAGCCATTATAATTTCCTGCCTATTGAATTAGACTCAATTATATTTACTTAGAGTATAGGAGGGAGATGCAATCTAGTGTTACAAGTTAGCTTTGCAGTGCCATATATTTTGTGTTAACGTGTGGCTTTAATAATCGAATGTTAGGCATGAGAGTATTTATGTCTAAGGTTTGAGGAGAGGCCTTTAATCCTTTACCTTCATTCTGATCCTCTTTTTTGTTTATCTTCTGCAACCAAAAGCCAGATGTATTTAAAATCTGGAAGAGATTCAACTCCGGAGTAAAAATAGCAGCCATCCAAAAAAAGTATGGAATTAATAAAATATTCCTTGTTGTAATTAGGAGGTGGAAGAGGTCAGATCACTCCATGGTGCAAATGGTGCTGTCTGATTCTTTCATGTTCGTATCTAGCTCTGTTTTGTGAGATTACAGTGGAAACATAGAACAGTACAGTACGGTACAGTCCCTTCGGTCCTCGATGTTGTGCCGACCTTTTATCCTACTCTAAGATCAGAATAACCTGGATACCCTACATTGCACTACCTTCCATGCGCCTATCCAAGAGTTGCTTAAATGTCCCTAATGTATCTGACTCTATTACCACCACTGTTCCATGCACCACCACTCTCTGTGTAAAGTGCCATGGCTCAGATCGTAATATACCCACCTGTGAATCAGAAAATCCCATAGGTTCAAGGTCTACTTCAGAGACTTGTGGGCAAAATGCCATTGTTAGAAATGCTGGTGTTATTTTATAACCACTCTGTAGGAGGGTGGGTTTTCTGGAAGTCAGGCATCATTTCATGACCACCTCGTGCACGGTCCATATGGCAAAGTTACCAATAAGCCCAGGCAACCAGCTGGGGTGCCAATGGAGACTCTGTTCTCCAACCTTCTATGTCAACCAGCAATGAACAGCACTCCTTGTTTGATCAACCTCCCCACCCTTGGCCCTTCCCAATCAAATGTAACCCCCCCCCCTCCCTATTTTTCACAGTCTCCTCCTCACAGCCCAACTGGCTCCATCAAATCTGCTTCACTTACCTGTGCCCTGCCTCCAGTCACCATCCTTGAGGGTTTGGGATGTTGGAATGGAGTCTGGTTGCAGTCCCAGCTGTGGCCATCACTTCCAGTGGCGCTGCTCAGAATGGAGAATAGCTACTCATCCATCAGCTAAATGCTCTAGGAGACCAGGGATTTCTTCCAGTTGGGTCAGAAGACATGACCTGAGCTTAGTGAAAGTAATAATGGCTGTGAAATCAGGTTGTGGTATCCCAGCCCAAAAGAGGTGGTCTCCCCCCAATACTTTTAGCGGGGGATGTGGGACCACCATCAACTCTGTGAAAGACTTTGGCTGCTGCTTTTCAGATGGAAATCCCCTCTGCGCTCTCAGATGGACATAAAAGATCCAATGTCCTCTATTGAAGAAAAATTGGAGATTTTTCTCCAGTGACCTCATCAACTTTATCTGCACATTATTTCATTGCTGTTTGCTGTGCAGAACCAACTGCTAAATTTCCTAGATTATAACACTTCAAAAGGATTGACTCATGGGATGTGAGCAATATTGGCTGGGCCAATTCTATTGCCTGTCCCTAGTAGCCATTGAGAGGTTGATGGTGGGCTGCCTTCTTGAATAGCTGCAGTTCTTGCGTTGTAGGGGGATCAACAACGCTGTTCAGGAGCGAATTCCAGGATTCTGATCCAGTGACGTCGAAGGAGCAGAGATATTTCCACATCAGGATGGGGAATAGCTTGGAGGAGAACTTGGTGTATCTGCTGCCCTTGTCCATCCACATTAATGGGTTCCGAACCTTTTTGGTATCAAGGTTCTCTTCAATGACACAGGGTTCCATGGTGAACCCACTTTTTACAGCTGAATCATATGGTCATGACCATAGAGAGGCTTGCAACATAGTGTGCACAACAGCTAAAGAAGAATCAATAGCATTGATATTCCAAGTCCACTGGAAGAAACACACTATCTTCCACTGAATCTAAATCTGCTCAACCAACTGTCTCTAACTATTCATGATCAGAGCAAAACGCAAAGTTGACTAAATTGCAATTTACCAGATTAATGGAAAATCATGTGCATGGAGTCCATTGATCCAGGGATGAATTGATCAGTGGGTCACCCACAAATACTGACAAGTCCTCATTCCTATTTTGTTTCATGTCACCCCTGTTGAATATGCTCAATTGTAGCGATATTTTGTCTCAAGTGGCAGAGGTACAGCAATAGCATGGTTGTTGGATATTCATGTTCCGCAGTTAGCCAATACACATACACTTCTCCAAATTTCAGCTTCATTGTGTAGTCCATCCATTGCTCTGCCAAAGCTTCTTTTCTTTTAACATCAAATTCTGTAATCGATTCAAAGGACAGTGAACTAAACAGACCATGTATCCAATCTTCTGTGTTTATTGAGGGCAAGTGGAGTTTGAACTTCTCCTCCAATGCTTTGAGATGTTTGAGGATGAGGCTGTGCACCTTGACAGCAGTGACTACGCAGACAATGCTAATGGAAACATCTCTGCCACTGTCTCATGCTGAAGGCCCAGTTTTGACCTGATACCTTGACACTTATCAGGATTGTCTCGTACTTGCCTGCATTTTAGTATTCAGCTTACTCAGAGAGCTGAAACCGTGTTATAGGCCAGCTTAGCCCACCAGTATTCATTAGACAGTAACTCTTTATAGGATGTTTAGCTCCTATCTATGCACACAAAATAGTGAACAAAGATAATTTCAACGGCTGTAATTTTAGGTAATACACAATTCTCATGACTTGCTCTAACACTGCAGCTAACTCTGGTCATATTGTTTTGTCAGCAAGAGTTTCATGGTGGATGACGCAATGGGTGATTTGAAGATCAGGACTTTGTTCTTTCACCTTCCCAACAAATCCTTTGACTTCCCTGATGATAGACATTGGGTCTGTTTAATGTTTTGATCTTTCAAACTCTTTAAGTACTGAATATGTTTATTGCAAGAGATGGATTTCTCACCTGGAAAGCATGTCTTCACTTACTTGGTGCCATCACAGTGTTTGCCAACTTATTTCTGCCAATGAGACGTTCAGATAAGCAGCAAGGGAACATCTCCTGTCCATGGAAAACCAAAGACTAGATAGCTGTCATTGTACTGTCTCTGAACTGTTTTTGCTGTTATTTACTTTGAGTTCTGAAGTAATAGAGGAATTACCTCTTTTGACAAGAAACTTATCCATTTTTGCTTAGAACCTAAGACTTAGATCCCATGAAATGTGTCAAGACAGGTTGGTCAGTTCACCAATTGTTTCCGTTTTACTGCACTTTCACAGTTTCTTCACATTCCATAATTATGGACTACGATCATGGCACATGCTCATAGTGAATCTTTGGCATTGCCCATGCTGATAATTAACACGGAGATTGGAAGCAGGATCTAGACCTTGAGGCTGAGGGTAAGTGATGCTGCTTCCTAAAATACTCATGGTATACTTCACACCCAGTCATGGCACACTGGTTAAAAACCACTCTTCCATTTGGTATGTCCTGGACTCAAAAGGCAGGACAAACCCAACCCAGCCAATTACCACCCCATCAGTCTACTCTTAGTCATCAGTTAAGTGATGGAAGTTGTCATCAACAGTGCTATCAAGCAGCACCTGCTCAGCAATAACCTGCTCAGTGACGCCCAGTTTGGGTCCCCCAGGGCCACTCAGCTCTTGACCTCATCAAAGCCTTGGTTCAAACATGGAACAAAAGAGCTGGATTCCAAAGGGGAGGGGAGAGTGACAGACCCTTGACATCAAGGCTGCGTTCGACTTGAATCATTTCTTGATATCACATGTAGTGAATCAATTGGCTGAAGACTGGTATCAGTAATGCTGGGGACCACTGGAGAAGGCTGAGATGGATCATCCACTCAATGTTTCTGGTTGAAGATTCTGCAAATGCTTCAGCCTCATATTTTGCTCTGATGTGTGTGCTGTTCCATCGTTGAAGATGGGGATATTTGTGGAGCCTCCTCCTTCAGTCAGTTGTTTAATTGCTCACCACCATTCACGACTGGATGTGGCAGGGCTGCAGAACTTAGCTCTGTCTATCACTTGCTGCTTATGCCGTTTGGAATGGAAGTAGCCCTGTTTGGTAGCTTCACTAGGTTGACACCTCATCTTCAAGTCTGCTTGATGCTGCTTCTGGCATGCCCTCCTGCACTCTCCATTGAACCAGGGTCGATCCCCTGGCTTGACGGTAATGGTTGAGTGGGGGATCTGCCAAGCCACGAGGTTGCAGATTGTGCTGGAGTACAATTCTGCTGCTGTTGATGGCCCACAGTGCCTCGTTGAGGCCCAGTGTGGAAAGGCTAAGTCTGTTCAAAGTCAGAAGCACAGTGATAGGGCCACACAACACAATGGAGGTTATTCCCGATGTAACGGCAAACCTTTGTCTCCACAAGGTCTGTGCGGTTCTTCATGGATGTTGTCTGACCTGCTGTGATCTCCAGCATTTGTTGTTTTCAGGCCTATGTTGTGGTTGCTCTTACCGATACTATCACGGACAGATGTATCTGCAGCCAGCAGATTGGTAAGGATAAGGTCAAGTATGTTTTTCCCTCTTGTTGGATCCCTCACCACCTGCTGCAGACCCAGTCTGGCAGCGATATCCTTTAGGCCCCGACCAGCTCGATCAGTAGTACTGCTGCTGTTGAGCTACTCTTGGTGGTGGACATTGAAATCCCCCGCAAAGAGCACATTTTGTGCATTTGCCACCCTCAGGACTTCCTCTAAATGTTGTTCAACATGGGGAAGTACTGATTCATCAGCTGAGGGAGGATGGTATGTGGTAATCAGCATGTGGTTTCCCTGCCCTTGATTAACCTGAAGCCATGTGACTTCATGGGGTCTGGAATCAATGTTGAGGACTCCCAGGGCAACTCTCTCCCAAATGTACACCACCGCGCCACCACCTCTGCTGGGTCTGTCCTGGAGGTAGGACATATCCAGACATGGTAATGGTGGTGCCTGGGACATTGTCTGTAAAGTATTGTTGTAAGCTGTTGCTTGACTAGTCTGTGAGACAGCTCTCCCAATTTTGGCACTATCCCTTGGATGCTTATTATTGTCAAAGGTGATATAGACATATATATAAAATATATATATCTATATCCATATGTATTTGGATACAATATCTTCTTATGACTTAAAATGTGATGTTTGAAAGAAAAAGCATCTAATTCACACCTCAACAGAAGTCACTTGTGAAGAGGAAGAATATAATTACATTGAATCCACTTGAATGACTTTCCCTTTATGTTGTTTAATGATGAAACTGGCAGGGACTTGAAGTCAATATGCACATTTCTGAACCAATGATCATTACTCAATGGACTGGGATCATTTTTCACAAAGGCATCCATCAGGCACTTTAAAAACATAATGCATTTTCCACTCTAGCTTAGCAATCTTTAACATTAAATAATAACAAACAAAACCAAACAATAAGATATAAATATTGCAGAAATTTCCTTTTTTGTGCTCATTAAAGCCCATTTCACAGAATAAACTGACTGACCATAAATAATAAGATACCTCCAAGTGAAATAAAATGTGGCACTTGTGGAATCTCACACACACATTCCCATATCCCAGAGGAGCAGCAAGGGCTTTCAGAGATAAGGTCATACAGTGTTTACAGCTCATCATCGATGCAGAACCTGAATGGTGATACCTTTCCCAGACAGTCTACAGTCACATTTGTTGCTAAAATGCGCAAAGACGTTTTTTCTCTCTCCGTGCTGCCAATGCACTTGAAATGCGTTTTCATACGTTTAACTTGAACTGAAGCACTTAATTGAAAGTTAGGAGATGGGGCAAAACAGAAAGGCAGCATGAGTAATTTGCAAGTGGTTCCCTATTTGTGCCAAAGTCAATTTAGTCCAATGCGTCGAAATTATAATTGGTGTCACATGGATTCTGTCTGCTAATGGACAATGTGAACTAGCAGTTTCCCCTATCGCAGTCAGATCGTGAGCCCTCTGCCAAGAGGTGGGTCATTGGCTCATTGTCTGCTGAAACTTCATTCTATTTCTGGGTTTTTGTCAGTGGTGGTTTGCCATTGCCGTACTCTCAGACACAGGATATGGAGTGGGGTATCCTTGCACCTTCCATTTGGCGATGCCGGTGTTGGACTTGGGTGGACAAAGTTAAAAATCACACCACTCCAGGTTATAACCCATCAGGTTTAACTGGAAGCACTAGCTTTCGGAGTGCCGCTCCTTTATCAGGTGATTGTGGAGGACACAATTGTAAGACACAGAATTTATAGCAAAAGTTTACAGTGTGATGTAACTGAAATTATACATTGAAAAATATCTTGATTGTTTGTTGAGTCTTTCATCTGTTCGAATACCATGATAGTTTGACTTCTTTCATGTGTAAATCACAAAACCTTTTTTTAAAAAGTTGCATTCTCAGGTTAACTGTACCAATTGGTGTTAGCTGGACAATATGTTGAAGGTGTTAGCGTCCTGTGTTAAGACTGTTTAGATTGAATCTAATCTAAAAAGCAGGATAATGGAGTCTTCCATGAATTCATGCAATTTTTAAGCAAAGTGCAACGTAACTCTGCAAGTACAAATTCACCCCACAAATGTATATGCATATATGGGCATGGGGCTCTTTGTGTGTGTATGTGTGTGTGTCTGTCCGCCTGTCTGGGTTGGGGGGTTGTGAGTGTGAGAGAGAGTGTACTTGTGTGTATGTGAGTGTAGAGTGTCTTAAGTCTGTGATGGGGTGCATGTGTGAGTGTGGGAGTGTGTGTGTCTGTAGGAGTGTGTAAGTGGGTGTGTGTGTCTGTGAGAGTGAGTGTATGTGTGTGCGTGAGTGTAGAGTGGTCTAAGTCTGTGCGAGGATGCATGCGTGAGTACGGGAGTGTGTTGTCTGTAAAGGTTTGTGTGCGTGTCTGTGTGCATGTCTGTGTATACGTGTGTCCATGTGTATGTGTCTGTATAGGAGTGCCTATGTGTGCATAATGCAATGGGGTCACCTGTAGTATGACAGGAACCCAAGGTCCTGGTTGAGGCCCTCCCTATGGGTACCAAACTTAGCTACCAGCCTCTGCTTGGCCATTTTTTGCTGCTGCCTGTCCCGAAGTCCACCTTGGAGGATGGTCGCCTGAAGGTCCGAGGTCGAATGTCCTGGACCACTGCAGTGTTCCCCAACTGGGAGGGAACCCTCCTGTCTGTTGATTGTTGTGCGGTGCCCATTCATCCGTTGTCGTAGCCTTTGCTCGGTTTCCCCAATGTACCTTGCCTCAGGACATCCTTGCCTGCAACATATAATATAGTCAACGTTGGCTGAGTCACATGAGAACTGCCACGTACGTAGTGGGAGGTGTGCCCACGTGTATTGGTGGTATCCATGTCCACATTCTAACACATCTTGCAGCGCCTACCGTGACAGGGTTGTATGGAGTTGTCCTGAGAGCCGGGCAGCTTGCTATGAACAACGATCTGTCTGAGGTTGGCAATTGTTTAAAGGCAAGTAGTGGAGGTGTGGGGAAGGTCTTGGTGAGGTGCTCATCGTCATTGATAACGTGTTGCAGGTCACGAAGAACATGGCGTAGTTTTTCAGCTCCTAGCAAGTAATGGACAATGAAGGGTACCCTGTCATCAAACCAGCAGATAAAGGAGGAGCCGTTGTCATTCAGAATAGAACAGATTACTGCAAGGAAGTGTATCGACAACTGACCAACCAGGAACACTACACGCAACTACCAGCTGATCCAACCAAAGTACACACCCCTGAATTAAACACATTGATAAGGACTTTGGATTCAGTCATTCAGAGTTCCCTACGTGCCCTCATCCCATGTACTTCTTGTGTGGGTGACTTCTACTGCCTTCCAAAGGTACACAAAGCCAACACACCAGGACGTCCCATCGTATCAGGCAATGGGACCCTGTGTGAGAATCTCTCTGGCTATGTTGAAGGCATCTTGAAACCTATTGTACAGCTTCTGTCGCGACACTACGCATTTCTTACAGAAACTCAGCACCCATGGACCAGTCGAACCACAATGGATGTTTCAGCACTCTACACCAGCATCCCCCACAAGGATGGCATCGCGGCAACAACCTCAGTATTCTACACCAACAACTGCCAATCTCCAAGCATCATCCTACAACTCATCCGCTTTATCCTCGATCACAACGTCTTCACCTTTGACAAACAGTTCTTCATCCAGACACATGAAACAGCCATGGGGACCACATTTGCACCCCAATAAGCCAACATCTTCATGCACAGGTTTGAACAAGACTTCTTCTCTACTCAGAACCTCTAACCAACTCTATACACCAGGTACATTGATGACATTTTCTACCTCTGGACCCATGGCGAGGAGTCCACTGCACAGTGATATCAACAAGTTTCATCCCACTATCAAACTCACCATGGACTACTCTCAACTATCCGTCTCATTCTTGGACACATGCGTCTCCATCAAGGATGGACACCTCAGCACCACACTCTACCGCAACCCCACAGACAACCTCACAATGCTACACTTCTTCAGCTTCTCCCCAAAACGTATTAAAACAGCCATCCCCTATGGACAAGCCCTACGCATACACCGGATCTGTGCAGATGAGGAGGAACGTGACGGGCACCTGGAAGTACTCAGGGATGCCCTCATAAGAACGGGGTACGATGCTCAACTCATCGATCGCCAGTTCCGACGTGCCGCAGCAAGGAACCATAATGACCTCCTCAGGAGACAGACACGGGCTGCAACCGACAGGGTACCCTTCGTTGTTCAGTATTTCCCAGGAACTGAAAAACTACGCCATGTTCTTCATGACCTGCAACATGTTATCAATGAGGATAAGCACCTCACCAAGACCTTCCCCACACCTCCACTGCTTGCCTTTAAATAACCGCCAAACCTCAAACAAATCATTGTTCGTAGCAAGCTGCCCGGCTCTCAGGACAACTCCATACAACCCTGTCACGGTAGGCACTGCAAGACGTGTCAGAGTGTGGCCATAGATACCACCTTTACACGTGGGGACACCTCCCACCTTGTACATGGCAGGTACTCATGTGACTCAGCCAACGTTGTCTATCTAAAATGTTGCAGGCAAGGATGCCCGGAGGCATGGTACATTGGGGAAACCGAGCAAAATCTATGGCAACGGATGATTGGGCACTGCACAACAATCAACAGACAGGAGGGTTCCCTCCCAGTTGGGGAACACTTCAGTGGTCCAGGACATTCGACCTTGGACCTTCGGGTGACCATCGTCCAAGTTGGACTTCGGGACAGGCAGCAGTGAAAAGTGACCGAGCAGAGGCTGGTAGCTAAGTTCGGTACTCATAGGGAGGGCCTCAACCGGGACCTTGGGTTCATATCACATTACAGGTAACCATCATTGCACTATACACACACACACAGATACTCCTACATACACACACACACTCCTACACATGCACACACAGACACACACATACATACACATAGACACTCCTACACACACAGACGCACACACATACATACACATACACAGTCCTACACACACACACATACATACACACACGCAAACACTCCTACACATACACACACAGGCACTCCTATAAACACATATACACACGGATACACGTATACACAGACACTCACACACACCCTTACAGACACACACACTCCCACACTCACACATGCATCCTCGCACAGACTTAGACCACTCTACACTCAGGTACACACATATACCCTCTCTCTC